>NC_141227.1:2632500-3232500 GCF_054856515.1 Filicampus tigris | reverse complement strand
ATTGAATAGTCTAAGTGTGAATGATTATTTATCTAAATACCCTGACTCATGTTGGATAGTCATTAGCTCCGTCGTGATTCGTGAAGCTGATGAGGACAAGTGGTGTAGAAAAGATGTATGCATTAAATGTGTCCCACTTAGCTGAACAAATGTGACCAAGCCTATTATCTTGAGGGACACAACCTCAACAACACCCCTGTCATTCATCATTTTGTTCATACGCACATCCACTAATTTTTTAATAGATTGAATCATTTTTCAATGTTTTCAATTTTTAAGTACTTTGAATCCTGTTTTAAAGACAAGCAGACACAAAGACCATTTAGTATTAGCGTTTCAATTGCAATTATTATAACTTCCATATTTAAAGTAACGTGTTTTGCTGTGGGTGGCCTTTTAAAGAGGGCAGCAAGGGAAATGGAGTGTGAGCTATGTGTAGCTATGTTGCATGTCAACAAAGATGGAGCCACTGAAAAAAGCATCAGCATAATATGTGTCCACTCATTCCTGAACCCTGTGCTGACACATACCTGTCAACTTGTACGTTTTTCCCGTATTTTATACGTTTTTTGATCATTTCAAATTGTGTACGCCGTATAACAATTTTTGTACGGGAAAAAAAAAATTAAAAACTCATTTTTTGTTAGACCGATCTCATCTTGCCCATTTCGGCTCTAATCCGGAGCGTCCGTTCGCAATTCCGACTGCAAACTTCGGCCGACTCTCACGAGCAAAGTAGCATGCCTCTCACCCAAAGTCAGCTAGCAAAGCTGGACGGATGAATGGATGGATGGATGGATGGATGGATGGATGGATGGATGGATGGATGGATGGATGGATGTCTATTAAGCGACCAAAAGCTTTTCAAATTGAAAAAACATTGAGTCCCACCTCGATTTACTATATCAGTCATCTGAGTCATAGAAAGTACATTTCATGGGATTTTGCATGGATAAAAATACATTTTGCTTGTTGTTTACATTTTGTAATACAAGTAAAGCTGCTAATTTTTATCTTTTTGTATTCAAAGGAACATTTTAAAGTTTCAAATATTTTTGCAATATAAAGTGAATAAATAATGTGAACATGTCATTCTTAAAATCAGAGTGAAAGTTTTGTGATTGTGAACTGATGTTTCTTATGTGCTTTTCGAGGTCTTAAAACAATTTTTCTGTGTACATTTAAAAAAAAAAAAGTTTTCTCCAGTGTTTGGTTGTAAAGTGATTGCT
The DNA here is from genome assembly GCF_054856515.1 of Filicampus tigris. NCBI lineage: Eukaryota > Metazoa > Chordata > Actinopteri > Syngnathiformes > Syngnathidae > Filicampus > Filicampus tigris. The sequence continues at coordinate 3,231,271 of NC_141227.1, read as the reverse complement.
TATGTTTCAGCAATTTCTCCAGCTTTGGAAAACACTCTCATTTCTGTAAAACATATAATGGCTCATAATATATCTCAGAATTACTTAATCCAATTAATGCATGGAGGGCATGGAGGTTTTATGTTGAAAAATGAAAAAAATAACTAATAAAATAAATAATAAAAATGCGTTTTTATGAAGACATTGATAAACTCTTCACCTGGGGATCAAATCCAGCCTATTAAATTGCAGTTGCCATACATATACAGTGCGGTGATCATTGAGCTAAATCTGCCACACCCCAAGTGAAGCATCTTGCATCCTGTAGAAGGAACGGAAAGTGAAAGCAAGGACTGAGAATGAGAGGAGCTCTGAATTAAGTCAGCCCACAAGGGCGCAAAAGACCCTTTTTTAAATGCGTCACACACTGCGCCCACTTGCATGGGTCTGTAAATATACCAAAACCTGTTCTAGCCTGCCCCTGCGCAGATTTTGACTGCGCCTCGTGCCAGACTTGCACTGGGCATGAAAGTAGAGTAGTATTGTAAAGCATCACAAATTATGGTGCTCTCGATCACTTCAGCACTGAAGAGCATGTGAAAAATATAATAAAATCATATTTGAAATCTTTCCAGCCTTTGGACTCCTTCATGGCAATCACTAGTCCGTTTACATTCAGAGATGCCGAAATACCGAGCGGTTGTATCTATCCCTATGCCCCAGCATGTGTGTAGGGGACCACACATCCCATGTTGTGTCTGCTAGGACTCTACCAGATTTGGCTGCCGCTGCCATGAGGACCTCACAGAAGTGAAATTAGTTGGCCAGCTAATCCTGTGGATCAGGCTTTTGTGACTGGGGCAGGTTGGGCTCTGTTTGGCGAGGGTTTAACTCTCTGGGAGCGGTTCGAAATCATCAGCAGGGTTTAAAAAGAGACTCCACAGGGCCACCGGCAAAACCAATAAGAGCCAAGCTGAGGCTGTTATCTGGCAGTAAACTGACACTGGCTAAGCTGTCACTTAAGGCCAAAGTCGAAAACACAATACAGAGAAAAGGGCAGGCCTTTTTAGAGCAACGAGCTTCCTAACAATGGGAGCAATCTGACTGATAATGTGCTGACAAACCAGACTTTTTCCAGGTCAGCTTCACGGAGCAGCTCATTATGCAAGGCTTTTAAACAAATAACCAAGCTCATGTAATCTGGATGAAAATGTACATTCACAATATTCACGGGTGGAGAAAAAATATTTTTAACAAAGTCATTTGACACTCATTCATCTTTAAAAAAAACAAATGTTCGTGTTTGGTGTGTGCCCTGCAGTAAACAGTAACTAATTCAAATCATTTTAATAAACTGCTGGACAGTTCGTTTATAAGAAGATCATACTTTAAAACTACAGTTGATGAAATTACACCAAGGCAGCAGATAATGAGTCCAACATTTAAACATTCACTTTCAATTTTTCTTTATGATGAGAAAAAAAACAGAAAACAGCTTTTATTTTTGATTCATGTATCAGAAATAATAGAACATAGTAGCAATTCGTGTTTAAGAGAATGCCAATAATTATTTTAGTATTTTTTATGTGTGCAATATGCAAATGATTCATTTGCAAATGAATACTTCAACACTTATGCTCCTCAGAGGAGGCATCCCTAACTTCATTTTTCTGTCATTCTGCCCATCCTTGCAAGGCATATATCCCTAAAACTATGCTTCCATCTATGTTCTTTGTGGCCTGTATCCTTTGTGTGACTTTTGAAAACGAATGAAGGTTAAAAGAATTTGTCGTTGCACCCTGATATCAATGTCAAATGTGAAGCAGTGTACCTCAGCCCAGAATAGTTTGACTTTGACACTTACGGTGTCAAACCATGCATATAGCCTACAACGACAGCAATTAGATTATATTAATCTCCTGAACTCATGCATGCAGCAGGCATTAGGGGTTCTTGCTAAAGTGAATGAGGTTCATAACACGAAATATAAAAGATGATAAAGCGCAGTTTTATCGAAACATGTTCGTTTATAAAGTTTGCTGTTACCGTGGTTGCAAACAGTTTATTTTGTTGACTAACTTTACTAAATGCATTTTAACAGTATAGTCATACCAACTTTACCTGCGCGTGACGTACGGTACCGATGCCGTCGGTGCCTGTACGATATTCTTTTGTATTACTGTATTCCGCAGAACTACTGACTTTCGATTTGACACATGGTCATCTCCTTGTGCCCCTACAGTATAATCCACCATGAGCCACACGGTATCACAGACAAGAATGATTCGTTTCCTTCTTTCAGAAGCACCCATGATAAGCAATCTTATTTTGTATTAAAAAGACAATGTCTCACATAAACGGGACGGTGGGAGTGGGAGTGTGCTCTTGGCGCTCTCGCGGGCTCTTTATTCAACTCAACTGCATATTAGTAGCTGAAAATAGCTTTCGTTTTATTAGCCATCACCTGAGCATGAGAGAGACCACAAACAACTGACAGAGTGTCCAATTATTGCGGATTAGGGAATATGTGCTTGGCTGGGCGCATTTAATTCCTTTCTATGCATTTACAAGCAAGATAATAGCACACATTTATCATGCTGTCATTACACTACACAGCGATGCATTAGAATCTTCACGGGGTTGATTTTTACTACTACTACTAATAATAATAATGATAATAATAATAATAATAATAATAATAATAATAATAATAATAATAATAATAATAATAATAAAATCCAGGGTATGACAAACACTGCATCACCTGAATAATTCAATGCTATTCAATTGAATCCAAGCGGTCGTGTGAAGACAGCCTGACCTGAATCGACTGAGGAATAAGAAAATGAGTCCAAATGTGCACGTAGCGTTTTATAAGTCAGTGGACCATATTTGGTTAAATCGGCATTAAATAACAGATTTCTCCCAGCCATTCGGTGAAGAAATACATTGAAAAAAAATGGTGTGTATTCCTCAGTTTTGTTTCATCAAGTGGTTGCACGAGTTTTGTTTCATCAAGTGGTTGCACGAAATAAAATCATCTGATATATATTTTTTAAGAAGACTGTACATCTACTTAAAAAAAAAAAAATCTGGATCCATGTGATTTTATTTTGTGCAACCACTTGATGAAATAAAATTGAGTAAATTCAACAATCATTTTTTTTTCAGTGTAATTTCATTACCATTATATTACTATTGCATAATTTCTTAATTAATTATGGTGAACGAAACATAACAGTATCAGTGTTTTAACAGGGCATCCATCCATTTTTGATAGCGCGCTTAATTGGAGCATATTCCACATGACGTGGTCCACAGCCAGGATTTATTACCCAACCAAAGAACAATGAAAAAAAACAACTTGATTTTCGGTTTCACATGATTAAAACGTATTAAACTACCACTTATCATTTGTATATTTTTTTTAGGAATACATGAGAAAATTGCATCGGTTTACCACATTTTAATCAATCAACCGATGTACGAGTTCGAATTAAGTCATTCCAAATCCAAAGGATCTTTTTTTCCACTGCATATAAAACATCTTACTACATGTGTTTTTACTATTTAAATGAACGCTTTTACATGTAAGTTTATTACTAAATTTGTTCACTATAATCACCTTTGGGTTGGTTTGTATTTATATTCATACTTTCATTACAATTGTTGATGCAAATAACAGCGCTGTTTTTGTATTTTAAGCTCCATATTCTTATTATTTTTAGAATAGCCTATACATTACAGTAACCTTTTTAATGGACCCGCAGGTTCAATCGAACAGTGCTGAGTGCAGGCACTTACCGCTGCTCTCCTGGCCTTTACATCCCTGGTCGTGCTGCGGAGTTCCGGAGTCGGAGAGCGACAGCGCCGGGCTGCGGGCATCACTATCCGTCAGGAGGTTAAAATCCATAACCAGGCTCTGCACACGGACACGCAAAATGCAGACTGTCAGCAACTGCTTTCATCACCAATTAACATTACCAAGGTTCACTATCTGCATGTCACATTTTTTCCTTCATATTTTCATGCATCCTTAAAACCAATTGCTGATTAACAGCCTCATTATTAAATGCGTACAGTACATAAGAGAGTACATAGTTCAATACAGAAAATTGCAATTCATTCTTCTTCTACTTCCTCTCCTGGCTTCTTCTTCGTCGTCGTCTTCTTCTTCTTATTATTATTATTATTAATAATAATAATAGTAATAATAATCATTTTAAAAAATAATGTGGTTATTATCGCTATGTTGTTTTTGTTGTCGGTGGTGGTGGTGGTGTTCAATTTACCAATAAACTGAAGACATGGTCGTTCTGTTTACTGTTTTACTTCAATCATATTTCCACTGCCACTATGTGGTGACGTCATGAGCAGCTCGAGACTCGCCATTAAGTGAGTATTTTAGACTGCCCACGGAAAGCAATAGTTTATTGCTGTTGCATTTCCAGGCCAAGTGGCAAGCTGATCAGACGTCTTCTTTCACAGAGCCCCCAAAATAGCTCATGGTTTATTTTATTTATTGCAGAGCAGTTAACACCTTGAATACATGGGCTTCGGGGATGGTAAAGGTTGTATAGAAAATATTTTTGGGAAATGGGGTCTAATGTAGGCAAAGTCTTAAATGCTGTGTACCACTTATTTTTTTCAAAGACACTCAATCTGTATATAATAAAAATAGTGCTAGGGCATGGGTTTGTGTGCGTTGGTATTTGTGTGTGTGTGTGTGTGTGTGTGTGAGTGTGTCACCAAAATTCAACCTTGTGTCAGAATTGACCCTATTTTTCATGCCTTTTCCGAGACATGATCAAGGAAGTCATTACTGATGTCAAAGCTTTTAAAAGGTGATAATCCATTCTTTATCCATCCTTGCATATTTTGAGATTGCATTTAAACCTCTACTAGATATTTGGATATGATATGGGCAGTCTGTGTGTGGCAGGAGTGTTGTGGTTACAGCTTATACTTAGAAGTAGTAAATTTAGATTTTCAGGAAAGGCTGTACTGTGTTTGTCTCCACCTCCAACCATCCTGCCCCACTGCTGAGAAGGCGTTACACTGCTGTCATTCCAAGCCATGCTGTTAGCCATGTGTATGTCCGTGGGGGGAATTTAAAGTTCACTGCACTCTGAACTTATATACACGAGTACACCTTACTTTGACCTATGACCCAAGGACAACGGATGTTTCTATGAATGAGTGCTATGTCTAATCCAGTATTGTTTTCCTTTGGATTAAATGGACAAATTATTGGGCGTCTCGGCCATAAGCATCACACATACTGAAAATGGGAGTAAATATCAACCAATTTGAAGCTGTAAAACAGGGAAGTCAAACTAATTTTTTGTCGGGGGCCACATCGTAGTTATGGTGTCCCTCGGAGGGCCGTTATGACTGTGAACCCGTATAAATCTATGATCGCCTTATATGATCACACAAAACATACACCAAAAATTGATGGATAGCAAGTTTTGAAATTAGAAGCCGGTAAGTAATTGTTTGTTCAATTATTTTTCAATGTATTTTAAAGGGGAGGATTGGTAACAAATAACACATTGCAGTATCTCATATCTCAGTGTTTTTGAAACTGAAAACAATTAGCAAGAAACGTGAAGTTGATGCACATGATTTGCCTTCGCTGGCCACATAAAATGATATTGCGGGCCAGATATGGCACCCGGGCCTTGACCTTGACACCTGTGCAGTAAAAGCTTCCACTCTTCAGGGATGACTTTAAGATCTTACAAGATTCGCATCAAGCATTTGATGAGGTCGATGTCAGGTTTTGCCTCATAAAAATCATCCACTTTCATTTGTGCACTGTGGCACAGTCACGTTGGAACATAGAAGTTCCTACAATTGGAAGTTTCAGAGAAATTAACGGGTCTAGTCCATTGGTGACTAATTACCATAGAGGTGTTTCCCAATAATTGTGTCTGTCGCTATGAGACAACCTTTGGTGATCCCAACTATCACTCAATGTCAACTGGGATAAGCTCTAGCCTCTAAGACATTGCACAGAATCAGTGCTATAGATAACAGATGCTTGGATATATGCTCACCGCCCTATGAGCATCATTGCACAATATCTATACATTACATAATAGACATATTTAGAAATGAACAGACTCCAGTGTGGGTCCAGTTGCGGGACCCCTTGCAAACACGATGTGTCATCTCAAAGGGTTTATCCGACATTAATAAAATACTTTTCGACAGTGCCCCTCCTACTCATGGAAGGAGTGTCATATTTAGGACAAAGTGCAAAATTTTGCCAAGTTATTGCTCGGAACAAAGAAAATAGGATGTTCTTTCTGAAAAAAGTAAGATGCATACTTTGGATTGGCTTCGGAACAATAAAAAATAGGTTATGACCTTTTGCATCACAACATGTCATGTCTGAAATCTGTAAACCAGATTGAATGACATAATTCATATTTCCTATACCATAAGCTTTCAGACTCGTTTTAAGTTCAAAGCGTCGTAACCGAAGGGAAAAAATATTTACAGATATTAACTTTTATTACCCCTGCAGCTAAATTATTTTGATGTGACCGATGACAGATTGTCACTTAAAGGCTTACATGATTACAGGGATTGGAGAAAAACGGTTACGACACTTGAATACAAAAGCGAACAACACGATCTATTGAGAGCAACCATATTTACTTGAAGCCACTCTGCGTATGCAGGCTGATGGAGAATTTGATAAGACAGAATACTGTACCATATGTGTGAAATCGGAGACGTGAGCCTCAACACTGCAACTATTTAGCGGAGATTTTGATGCGAGAGAATTACATCTGTTTTCCATTGAGCATCTGTGAGAATTATCATTGCCTTTCACAAAAGATTAGAAGACTCAAAAATTGATTTTCAAAGCCGTGGGCTATAAGTCCTTTCTTGGGAAAGAACATTTGAGGCTGCATAGGGTCATAAACTCCTAGTAGAGAGATTAGCTTTGTAAGCAGACTGCCTCGATGTGGTGCCTTTGGATTAATGGGCCTCTGATACAGAATTGTGGGTTAAAGTTGATCTTGGGGTCAGAAAGCTCCATTTTGCCTTAATTGTCCACATGCACGTAAATAGTGTGTAGGAGTGACACTATTCATGTCTTTGCGAATATACACACAGTATTTCTAATAGTTGTGCAACGGATCACATAAATCTAGGTTCGGATCGGAACACGGATTTTGAGTCACGGATGGGATCATTTCTCAGATCAGCAAAAAAAAAAAGATAAATAGCACTTGACTTCATTAATTTTATAGAACGCTTTTGCCAATTAAAAAAAAAGACTGTATACAGTATAAGCGCACAATACAGTATCAGCAGGATACATTTTTATTTCATACGTGATATAGTGTATGAACAGACACTTTGGGCTGAATGTTTTCTTAATATTATTTAATGAGCAAATGTGTGTCGTCTTCAATACTAATTATCCAGTACAGGGTCGCGGAAGCCTATTCCAGCTGACAATGGACGAAAGGCAGACTACACCCGAACTGGTCGCCAGCCAGTCACAGGGCACACACAGCCGGAAAGGGAACTGATTCCATGCTGCCTGCACACAAGTCAGGAGGGTGTACCACTACATCATCAGCGACTTTAGCAAAAGTGTTTTATAAAATAAATGAAGACAACATTTTATTTAGCATATCAAGTAAGCCAAGGTACAGCTGTACAGATGAACTACCAGCCAGTCACTTGTTGCTAATGCTAACAGCTAGCTGCTAGCCACTGATGCCGGAGACTTCTGACGAATCATAAAATGACAGCGTAATCAACTAGCGGTTTGTTAGCATCCTAAATTAGCGACTTAATATGATTTCGGGATGGCTTTGTGTTGATGTTGGTGGCAACTATGTAATACCAATTAAAATTGCAATAAGGCAAGCTGAATCGTCGAAAACGGAAGTGAAATTAGCCATTAAGTCACCAATTTCAAAGTAAAAGTCTACTCAGGCTATTACATTGGCATCAACGACTCAATGTATTATTTGTTAAGCTTTATTTTGAAGTTAGTCTTTGCGGAGGCGGCGTGTTTGTTTGAGTATGTTTGCAGCTTCTCTGACATGTCTGAATGATGGTGTTATACAAGAGGCAGAAAAAAAATCCTGAACCGTATTAACTTGAGGACTCGTTTCACCTTTTCTGTTGCTGGTCCTTCCCTCTGGAATGACCTCCCATTGGTTGTTAGGCAAGCCCCCTCTCTGTCCATTTTTAAAACCCGGTTGAAGACACATTTCTTTTCTCTGGCTTTTGATCAGACCTGAAATTTTCGGCCCGGTGTCAATTGTATATAGTGTTTTATGTCAAGTTATTGGCTTTATTTATTTATATTTTTATTCATATTTTATATATTATCTATATCTATATTTATTAAAACATGTATCACAGCCTTTTATTGTTTTTGTTCTATTTATTGTATTGTTTGTAAAGTGCTTTGTTACAGCTCTAGCTGTTATGAAATGCGCTAAAAATTGCATTGTATTGTATCTCAGGGGGCGGCCATTTTGTCACTTCTGTCAACTGCAAATAATATTACAACTGCTTAGAGCTCTGGTAACGACCAATCACGGCTCAGCTTCAGAAAACAGGTCAGTTGTGATTGGTCGTTACCTGAGCCCTGAGCAGTTGTGACGTCATTTGCAGTCGACAGAAGTGACAAATGGCCGCCCGCAGAGATGCCTAAAAAACGGGTGGGTTAACTCTTATTCCACAAACACAATATTTATTAGAATGCCTTGTTTTAACTAATGGGTTTGCATAGAACATATTCTTGAAAAAAATATGTTTGGGTTGACCTCCGCTTTAATGTGAACGTGCAGTTTATTTTTTTCTCCACCAACCATTCTACGTATCGTGCCAGGCTAGAACCGTGGGGCTTGATCCGTATAGATCACGGATCAAAGATGATCCGTTGCACCACAAATTTCTAATAAAGAAAAATAGTATACTATACAGTATACTACAGAGAAAGATGCAGAGCTGTTTATCTTGCAAAACCAAACATGTCAGCTGGTTCATCCCGTTAACTAAATGTCAAAATACAAACAGTCATAATTTGAAGGTAGTCCTCATAGAATCCTCACTTGAGCTTCTTTACTTCTGTATTGAAACCAAAGCTTCAGCTCCCCAAAATATTGACTGTTTTGACCTAGGTATACCAGGCAGCAAGGTCTAGATATTTTTTTGGGGGGGGGGGGGGGGGGGGGGGGGATGGGGGGTGTCTGTCCTGGAATATGATTGTAAGACAACCCAGAGGGGTGATATATATCTGACAGTGATGGGTGGCCAGACAGAGTGGTGTCAATGTGGTGCTGAGAGGCACAGCGGCTTGGCAGTGAAGGCCTTTGGGTGTTGCAAGCCAGTCATTTTGTCCAGAACAAGGTGTCAGCACCCTGACGCCCCCCCTCCCCTCCCCATTCCTGCCTGCCCTTCCCAGCCCATACACACGAGGGGTGCCACTTGACAATATTTCCAAAATCAAGATCCTTCTACACCCTGCCACCCCCCTCCTGCTAATGACCAACAAGCTGCCACATATAGGCTAACAAGGTGCGTGATTGCACAATGCACTCAAATGTGCACTTCAGTTGGGAGGTTAAGACAGTGCAGTGTCCACGTAATATTAAAAAAATGATATTGCAAGCATGTGAGTGACTTTTTTTTATGATGGGGCATGTTTGTCTGGATGAATATTCCATTTGCAGTGCTGTGCTGATTAGCATAAGCAGTATGCGGGTAACACCGATCTCATTAAAAATATATGTATATATGAGGATGATGATAATAATAAGAAAAGATAATAAAGGGTGTCATTTTTCGGGAGATTGTCGGGTCCATCTGGCAGTCCGTTGTGCAGACTATTCGCATTTGCACGGACAGCGCGGGAATTATTCATAAACGCGTCGAGAATTAATTCTAGGGATTAAGAGTTGATTAAGATGTGTGTCACTTTGCTGTCTGAGAACTTATTAAGGGCCTCCTTGAAGAGGCGGCAGATGGAATTTCGGTCCGATGTTTGTAGATGTTAATTCGTGCCCTCCTATAACAGTCATTTGCATGTGATTGAAGGAGGAGGCCAAAACCTGCACAATCAAACACAGCCTCCAAATAACTTAGTGTGAAAGTGTGTGTACTGGTTTACGCTGCTATTTATCATAGTTTGTCACAGACATAAATGTTAGTTATTTCACTTGTCCCCGTGAAGAACGACTTATAAAGGCAACATTATTATTATTATTATTATTATTATTATTATTATTATTATTATTATTATTATTATTATTTTTACACATTATACACATTTTAACATCTTTGTCACCTTGTCCGCTTGTACGGCGACACCAAATTCCTATACAGCACCTTTTTTGGTTTTGAATTGTAAATTTATACTTGTTTTAGCCAATTTGCATTGATGGAATAACTCGCAAAGGGGGAAAATAACGTTTTTTTTAATCCGTATCTAAATAGACACATATTTATATATATTTTTAACATGGAATATTAAGTTTTCAAACAATTATTTAAATAAGTGAATAAAATGATTGGGCATACTAGTGATTAAATGAGTAGGCCTACTTATAATAAATCATTTATATATTTTCGCACGTAGCCTATCACTTCCGTCACTTCAGCAGACCGCCGTCTCCCACCCCAAACCACAAAAAAAAAAAGAACGTATAAGCACTGCCGCCAAATGTTTAACTAAATTAACATTGCCGTGTGTCGTTGCTGGAAGGCGGGCGCAATACAGAAAACAAAAAAAAATATTTTTCTTTCTTTTCTTTTTGTGTAGAGATTAGTATTTGTTGAATTGCAAATGTAAATGAGACTAACATCAATAGCCTATGGATATAGATGATCATATATCAGGCAGTAGATCATGAAAAAATACCGAAATGTTCGTTTCTTTTCGGCAAGATTATTTCCAAAACGTTTAACAGAACGAGTTTTATTTCCTTTAGAACCAATAAATAATATTTCACATATAGTGTAAATGTATTACATTAGTTTTAATCTAACTCTCGAAATACAGATAAGATAATGATAAGAAAAACACTTACACTAACGAAATAGTTGTTGTAAATTGATAGTGAACTTCTACTTGTTTATTACTCTCGCGGCTGTCCGTGTGTAGGGAGGGGCGGGGCGGGAGGGGGCTTATAGAGCAGGGTCTCTTGTGGCCCTGCAACCACCTGCCACCTATCAATTTTGGACCTCGAAATATTTTACACATACTTGTCTGCCACTGCGAAGTCAATCTTAGAGTAACAAAATTATTTCAATTCTTTTGCGCTCTAAATTGCAAGCAGATAACTTTCAAATGCAAGAACAACTCAATATCAAGTTTAGTGCCTTGCATCTAGAGTAATAAATAATCTGCTAAAATAAATAAATAAATAAAATCCAATTGAATAAAATCCATCTTTTATTGTGGACGTTCTTTTTGTGGGCTATAAAGAAGTTTAATTCAACACATCTGTTAAATAGTCGGAATGGCTTAAATACGGGTCGTCATTTTCATGTCTGCTTTTAGGAAAACGTAAAAACGGTGTGTAAGAAGAAAATGTTCTCGACAGGCAGGGAAAAGTGCGGTTGCGAGCACTTACATCCAATCCCGCTCTGGTTAAATTAATCCGTAGAGAAGGCAAAGATCTTTGCTGCGGGCCGCTGGCTGTCCTGGTTTCAGGTGTGACGGTGACATGGACATCAAGTTCATCGGTTGGTCAAAAAGTCACAAAAGCATGCATGCGCTAGGAGAGTCAGTCAGTGAGTGGCTTTCCTCGCAGTTTGTCTCCCCTCTGTGCTGTCATGTAGACTGGAAGGAGAGTGCGGTTTGATCCCCACACACAATGTTGGGCTGGGGAGAGGGTGAGGGCTGCTTTCATGCTAAATATTGTGGGTGACAGCCAGGTCCACTAAAGGACAGCCCACATATCTCAGTAGCTCTCTCACTCACTCACTCACTCACTCACACACATACACACTGCGCACCCCCCCCCCCCCACCCCCACCACCCCCCACACACACATACACGCGCACACACGCCCCGGACGCACAATTTCGGAATCCCTTATTCCGCTGAAGCTATACCACAGACCAGTGTTGTATATAGGCCATTTCACAGGTGTCAAACTTAAGGCCCGGGGGCCACATCTGACCCGCCACATCATTTTAAATTGCCCGCGAAATCAAATTATGTGCATCGACTTCATGCTTCTTGCTAAAATATTGAGACAGCAAATTGTTGACACTTTTAAAAACATTGAGATACAGCGCAAGCATGTTTTGTTACCAATCCCCCTTTTAACCCATTAAGGCCTATAGCCCCTGGCTCAACATCTCCCCCAAACTAAACCTATAGAATCACCTTCTTAAACCTCTTTTTTCTTTTTCACTGCCGTCCCTTATTTCAGAGCTCCAGCGATTGTCTCAGTCACCGTTAATGCCCGAAAAAATTCCGGGACAGCCTCCGCGGTCTCACGACACTGTCACATGTATATTCTGATGCATTTTATTGGCTAAGAGAAAGAGAATTGGATTACAAAAAAGAAAAAGAAGTATTCGCTCTCCCGGCAGAAAGGCAGAAAGACGCAACAGCGCTCCCGGCTTTAGTGGTAGGAACGTGGTTATGCGCTCCCGATCTTAATTCACAGTCGCAATGGACCTCCAGCTAGGATGTGGCCTGCGAGAAAAATTACTTTGACACCCCTGGACTATTTGCTGCAATGTAACAATACTCGTTGCCAATCAGAAATTGACATGGTTTGGACCCCACAAAACAAGAATGAGGCCATCCAAATCACGGGAGATTCCTAGTGCAGGATTTGGATTCAACGACAACGTGACCATGTTGAGATAGCAGGGGAAGAGAAGGGCTGGCGTCCTCATGAGCATCATGCAATAGTCAAATGAACAAACAAGTGATCCAACAAAATAAAAGGAAGTGTGAAGCAGTGAATCATATGGTTAGCAGCTCCTCATGAAAGTGGAAAACCTCGAGGTGGCCCATCGTTCTCGGGTACAAGATGTTGAATGTTGCCTCCCTCAATGCCTTCACCAATTTCACTCATAGTAAAAGTGTTTGGTTGTAGTTTGTTCTGTTTGGTCACGTTTACTATGCTTCACTTTACTGTACTGCAGATAGACTTATCTGACAAATAAACATGTTGCATTTAATTATTGTATTTGAATCCGGCATTATGGTCATTTAAGTCATTTAAGTTTAAATCACACATGCAGGGACCAATGGGGCATTTTCATGTGTGTAAAGTTGATCTAGAAATATAAAAACTATATTTTTATGAAAAAGTGAAACATCCTGAAAAGAAAAAAATAACAATATGTGGTAATCGAAAACAAAAGATTTAAAGACTACGTGCAGTGTTTGGTAATCATTTTTGTTTTCAAAAGATAGAACAGATGAAAACTCAGTCGGCATGAAACATGGAAACTACATTTTTATGCGTTCGAAGGGGTGTGATGACTGTATGTTGTGCATCAGAACTATGTTCAATTGTGGAAAATACACAATACTGCGATTGGCTGGCGACCAGTGGGTACATACTGACTCTCACGTGAAGTCAGTTGGCATAGACTCACCTGTGACCCCAGTAAGGATTAGCAGTATGCATCAAAAATACACAATATGTCACTTTATTAAAAACTGGAAAATTGACCACAGTTGTTTTTTTTAGTCAGGGTTGGATGTGATAGGCATGCCAGGCCAGTAGTTGGCGACATCACATGAAACACTGCACACATCAAGTGTTTGTCTTCCAGACACGGACATATACAATAATCTGGACTGCTCGTTGGCTCTCGCTGCTGAACGCAGAGGGCAGCCATCTTGAGTTGCCTCTGTTACTGATAACTTCGGTTATTTTTTCACTGAAAACTTTGTTGTTAGCACATTTTTTACACCAGGATCCCTATATAGACTAATGAGCCTCACAGAGAGCGATCTTCACTGGTGGCATCGACCATTAAGAGTATATTATCTCAGTATCGTGAATGGTGATTTACAAAAATTAGGCTTACATTTCACAGTGATTTTTTTTGGGTGGACTTTGCTTTCATCTCATTGTTGATGGTCCCGAGAAATCTGAGAAATCTATGTATTCAAGTTAGGCACACTTACGCTAGGTTCACAACACAGGCAAATGCGACCCAGATCGGATTTCTTTGCCCATATGCGACCTGTATCTGATTTTTTTATGTCTGAACGGCTGAATTACAATTTTTTCAAATCCGACCTGGGTCGCTTTCATATGTGGTCCTAAATTGGATACGTATCCGATTTTTTTCAATGCGGCCACGGTCTGAACGTCCAGGTCGCATACATCCGACAGTGACGTCATCCGGAGCCCAAAATGCGCTCCGCACAGGCAGAGGGAAAGTGCTGGCAGCAGGGGGATCGAATCTGCAATTGTTTTGAGTAACACTATTGACTTTACATTTTACTTTAATTTAATCCCACTTGGGCGGCACGGTGGTCGACTGGATAGCACGTCCGCCTCACAGTTCAGAGGTCGTGGGTTCGATCCCGGCTCCGGCCTCCCTGTGTGGAGTTTGCATGTTCTCCCCGTGCCTGCGTGGGTTTTCTCCGGGCACTCCGGTTTCCTCCCACATTCCAAAAACATGCATGGTAAGTTGATTGGATACTCTAAATTGCCCCTAGGTGTGATTGTGAGTGCGGATGTTTGTCTCTGTGTGTGCCCTGCGATTGGCTGGCAACCAGTTCAGGGTGTCCCCCGCCTACTGCCCAAAGACAGCTGGGATAGGCTCCAGCACGCCCCGCGACCCTTGTGAGGAGAAGCGGTACAGATAATGGATGGATTTAATCCCACTTGAAACATGAAGCATAAAGTGGACATTTACAGTGATAGTAGTAATTCAGCCACGGTTCGGATCGATTCATTTTTTACGCACAGTTATGACTTGACGTCATCGTTGGTGATGTCTCCATGAAATTAAGCCTCGCCTCATAATTTCCCCCAAATACTGTATTTATTTCTGCCTCCATAGTAATTGCTTCACTGTATGAACACCCCGACGCGCTGTACCACATTTACTTCCACAAACACAACGTCGGGAGCGATGTCGTCTCTTCTTCTGCACATGCGTGTCACTTTGGCGACACGTGTTCATACAGTAGACAAAACCGAGGTCGCATTTACAATGTAATATGAACGCTGACACCAAAAAAATCCGATTTTTTCAAAAAATCTGAATCGCGCATTAAGACCTGCGGTGTGAACCTAGCCTTAGACAGTGGCAATGCAAGATGGCCGTTGGTGGCTTCACTCCTTGCTACGGCAAGTAAGGAACCATTAGCTGTCCAGGTTATTACAAAGTCTATTACATCCGTGTCTCCAGTGAGTCTTAAAATGTGGCACTAGTACCACTAGTGGTATGAAGGCTCCCTCTAGTGGTACACAAAAGAATCACTGAATTTAATGTTCAAACTGTGCATCGTGTTACTGTGGTTTAAACTTTTTTTTAAACCCAGTGCACTAGATTTGTTAAGTACAGTTTAGTTGTATTTAACTTTGAAGTACAAAACATTTTCATTGAATCTTTTTGACCTCCTTGTTTTCAAACATCTATTTAGGTAAAGTTTTTATTTAACTTTAATATGCAACCCATTTTGATTTAATATGTTTTTCGCACAGTTTTCATTTTACTATATTTATGTGCAGTGATAATGTTTAAAATCTGCATAATTACATAAAATCTGTGCCTCGTGTCTTAGGAAAACTTGGGCCTACTACGCTATTTTGTAATTCAATGTTGGTTATTATGGGGATACTTGTATTTTTATGAAGTGGTTATAGCTGTTAAAATCTTGAGAACTATTGCTCCAAACAAAACTAGTTTTAGAATAAACTTTGTCGTTATAAAAAAGGTCAAGACTTTGGTAGGTTATGGTTGTTTGGTTATTTAATCAAATTCATGAATCCAATCACAGTCTTTTATCTCCAAAATATATGTATTCAACAAATTATTCTGCACTTGGTTGCAAATTTACTGCTCTTGATAACACAAACTTTTTAAAATGACAAACTGGATTATGTAATCTAGTGCATGTTATTGAGGGACATTGAAGAGCAAACACTGTTCTAAAAAAAGTACCATTTGACTAGTATACAGCCACAATGCTTTTGTCTGGATGGATCTGAAACATTATTATTATTATCTTTCGGGCACTTTATTTTTAAATTTATCTTACAAGTGTCCCAAGACTTTCTGGTCAAGGCCACTGCTGCAAATGTTCTGACCAGAACTAGCAATACAGATTACATTTCGTGTTTGTCTATTGATTTGAGTCAACCCTGTGAAATAAAACCAGGAATTTACACAAATTAAATACAAAGTAGTTGGAACAGAATGTGTAGCACATTTGCACTTGCCACATCTTTTTCACATGCTACCACACAGCCATCATATTATAACCAGCAAGATGTCCAGAAGTGTATAGTAATCTCTTAGTAAGGTCTAGTAAAAATAGTGGCCTATTCCATATTTCAGGATGGGTGAGTACGGTGTTACTGTAACCCTACATAAAGAAAAAACAAAGCAATGAATCATACATTTTTGTCAGAGTATTAACAGATTCTTAACACAGCTGTGGGCCTTGAGATATGACACTGTACACAATGTCAATGTTTGTTATCTTTCATTGACCTTTACTAATGTTGCTGGAGCAGAGGGGCTTGCAAAATCACCTGCCAAAGTTGGTTGGAAAAGTGATGCAAACAATGATGCAGGTGTATTTGTTTCTGTAACACCTGGTTTGTAAAAAGGAGCTGAGCTGCATGCCGGTACTGATAAACTCAAGTGAATAAATTTGTGATTGCCAACCATGGATGCAGCTGAGAAAATGGAACCTAACACAGATTTTTTTTTTCAAAGAGTCATTTGTATTTAATTCCTGACCTGTAACAGGAAGTGACGATTTTAATTTGTCAGATTTTGTTAAAGTGTTTTTAAATGGATCTTCCAGTTGTTGTTGGAACTATGTTCACATTTCAGGACTGGTTTAAATTTGATTATGAGCTAATGATTTCTGTTTTGTAATTCAATTTAATCTTGAATTTTTAGTTTAAGGAAGGTAAAACGGGCATTTGTGGCTGAGAGTCATGGCATCACATCAGGTTGTAATCCAGTGCATGTTGGCATAATATTTTTTGTTAAAAGTTTGTTCAGTAGTTCGTGGTCAATGAAATTTTCAAGCTCAGTAAAAAACATTTTCTTTGGCTGATTTCAATGCTCACTTTCAACTTAGTTAAATCAAAAAAGGAGAACGGCAATCATTTTGACCTTTTTTATTAGTTGCAAAATCCAATGTGACATCTTACTTTATGTAGTGAGACAATTTACCTGATGGTTGGGAAACATATCACATGTTCACACTTTCTATTTTATTGCTTATAACTCTGAACTGAGACAAAATGTGACAATGACATGAATACAAAATATATACCTTAGACCTCAACCCCACTTCCCCAAAATGGGAAAATCTGCGAAACAGAAATGCCCTGTTTAAGTACACCTTTGGCATGTTTTTAAATCATTTACAGTACTTCATTTTTAAAGGTATTTAAACAAATTTTTAAAACTATACAAACACATTCAAACACATATATTAAATTGGGAGCGAGTAAGACCAATGTCCAGCGACATAAAAAAAAAGATAGTAACAACTGTAATAACACAGGGGGGAAAAAGAACTGAATGCTAGGACTGCAAAAACTATTCACTTCTTTTTTTAAATTTTGTTTTGTTTTACCAATGATAAAAAATATTACAAATTGTATTATTTTACTTACTGACTTGTACTATACAATAAGGATTATTAAACCAGCAGATGAATTGACCAAGTACCAAGAAATTTAAGAGATTCAGATTCCGGTATTTCTTGCATAACATGGTCGAACATGTATCAAACATTCTAAATATGCCTTAAAAAAACAGGAAAGTGAGGCAGTCAAAGTAATTCTGAATTAAAAGGCCTTTATTTTAACATGGCCAGTTGGAAAAAATGCTTACGCGGTTCAGCCTTGGTAGGCTTTAGTCAGGGCAAGCTCGAATGGACTTGCATGGTACTGCTTTTATACAAGTAGGTCACATGGTCTATTTGGGCTGGACACATGCAGTCAGCTGGTGCAGATTCAGATTCAGATTCCGATTCCGATTCAGATTTATTGTCATTACAACAATTGCAACGAAAAGTAAAGTGCAGGCCCTTTCAGTGCAAAGACTAAAAACATATACACGTCTGCATACACACACATACATATACACACACATATACATGTACACTCACACATAAATAAATAAATAAATAAATAAATAAATAAATAAATAAAGTTTTCACTGTTAAAAATAAAAAAGGCACATTACAGAACACAGATTGAACAGATATTAAGTTCAACTGAGTTGAATATTGCATGTTGTGAGGTTACTGCGAGATATATGCATATTGAAAACTGAATGCATTAGCATATTTCACGTGTTACACAGAGCGATTGTTTAGGGCTCTTAACTCAGTTGGAAAAAAGCTGTTTTTCAGTCTATTTGTCCTCGTTTTTATTTGTCCTCGATGCAAAACATCCAATCAGCAACACTCCAAAAACAACTACCGGTACTAAAAATATTTTCACTAAAAATCACTATTGACAATTAATATATACAATTATTAATATCCTTTTACAAAAAAGACCTTAAAGAAAAAGGGATAAAATCCAGTTCGCCATTGAGACTGAGCCATGATTGGTTGTTATCTGAGCCCTGAGCAACCTGGATGTCATCTCAAAATGGCCGCCCCCTGAGCTAGCTAAAAACGGGTGGATTTCTCATATTCCACAAACGCAATATTCATCAAAATGCCGTGTTTGAACTAGTGGGCCTGCTTGGAACATATTCTGGAAAAGAAATGGGTTGACTTCCTCTTTAAGCATGGGCAATTCTGCTACTCTTGGGAATAATTAAAGTTTAAGTGAACATAATTATGAGAAATGTATTTATTTAAGAATGAAAATTGGAAATGATTATTAAAGGGAATTTATTGGTTATATACAGCACATAACTGAAGGAGCAGATTCAAGGAGTAATAATCAACCCATGCTGCACATCCATTTTCTTCATAGAGACTGTAGAGTATTGATAATGTGGGAAAAAGATCATGCATATGTTTGCAGACAAATGATGAAAATTACAAATCTCCACAGGTGATCAAACATTTTGTGAAAAGAAAATAGAGGTGTGATTCATGACGCTACTGTGTATCCTTTTAAACTTACAGTCCAAATGTTTGACTTGTGATTGCACAGAGGGATAACAGACTGTAAAGGTCCCCCTTCCCATGGGCTCAGCACTTATGGGAGCTGCCAAAGGGGTCGGGTCCCCTGTGAGCTGGGTGGCGGCAAAATGCAGGGACCTTGGCGGTCCAATCATTGGCTACAGAAACTAGCTCTTGGAACATGGAATGTCACCTCTCTGGCAGGGAAGGAGCCTGAGCTGGTGTGCGAGGCAGAGAAATTCCGTTAGATATAGTTGGGCTCACCTCAACACACAGCTTGGGCTCTGGTACCAGTCCTCTCGAAAGGGGTTGGACACTATTCCACTCTGCACAGTAAAAAATGTTTGTGAAATTAACATTATTATGCTGTAAAATCAAAACCTCAAAAATCTGTTATATGAATAACAATGAACCGGTGTGTATTTCAAGGCAACATATTGTAGAAAACAGAACTTTTATTAATTGTTAATTTTACAGTTAATATGTGTGCAAAGGATGATATTTCCTTTAGAATTGGTAAATGGACTGTCACTTGTATAGCACTTTTCTACCTTTGGTACTCAAAGCGCTTCACACTGTACCTCATGTACCTACTGATGACACAGCATCAGGAGCAAATGGGGGTTCAGTATCTTGCTCAAGGATACTTCAACATGGTCAGAATGGCCGGGGATCAAACCCACAACCTCTGGGTTGGGAAACAACCACTTTACCACTGAGCCATGCCACCCCAAAATTGAATTGATATATTACTGTATTTTAAACATTGAAAATTTGTCATACTTGAATCAATGCAATGCAGTTAAAAATACAATATTGCTTGGTTAAAAGAACTGAAATAAATTGTATCGGTTAAAAGAACTGAAATAAATAGTATATCATTTTACAAATTCTTCTCAAAATCTCATGCCCCGATTTGCATTTCCTGGCTGACAGCCAATCAGAGTGATTGTCACTGACACCATAGACTGACGTTCGTGGCTTATTCATTCAATTAATATCTAAAAAGCACCATGAAACAAAAATATACTACAAATTTGCCACAATTCTAAACACTACCTTTTAATTTAGATTTGTTCCCACTTCCACCATGAATGTGCTGAGCAAAATTCTGGACACGTACGCATTCTACTTTATGAAACCATGACTGAGGACCGCACAACAATGACCTCCCTGCCATGTTTATCTATGCATTTCAATGTAAAGACAAATCCGTTGTCATGTTGTGAAGAAGTTTGAATATAATCTTTAAGTGTAGCAGGACAACTGACACAACAACTTTATGTCCTTTACATCATCAGAAATGGTGTTCTATTGATAAGAGGCCTCTTTAATCAAAAGTTAATGTTGATAGTTACACCATTATACTTAAATTATATTAATGTCAACATTGATAAAGGTTATATTTAAAGCGGAAGTCAACCCCCCAAATTTTTTTTCAAGAATATGTTCCCAGCAGATAGGCCCACTAGTTGAAACGTGGCAATTTAAGTGTTGATTTTGCGTTTGTGGAATATAAATTAAGCAGCAAAATGCACTCGTTTTTAGTAATCTCTGGGGGCGGCCACTTTGTCTTCTATCGACTGTAAATGACATCACAACTGCTCACAACGACCAGTCACGGCTGACCTGTTTTCTGAATCTGATTGGTCGTTGTGAGTAGTTGTGATGTCATTTTCAGTCGACAGAAGACAAAATGACCACCCCCAGAGATGGCTTAAAACGAGTGGATTGACACTTATTCCACAAATGCAATATTTATCAGAATACCCTGTTTCAACTAGTTGGGCTTGCATAGAACATATTCTTGAAAAAAAAATGTTTGCATTGACGTCCCCGTTAATACCTTTCATCTGATGTTATTCAGTTAAATTGAATGGGATTTGGTGCAGTATGTACATTTTACGGGAAAAAAATGCTTTAATAAAGCCATAGTTGTGCTTGTTTGGGTACTGTGCCTCAGGATTGGAAGACCGGGGTGGTGGTTCCCCTTTTTAAGAAGGGGGACCGGAGGGTGTGCTCCAATTACAGAGGGATCACACTCCTCAGCCTCCCTGGTAAGGTCTATTCAGGGGTGCTGGAGAGGAGGGTCCATCGGGAGGTTGAATCTCTGATACAGGAGGAGCAATGTGGTTTTCGTCCTGGCTGTGGAACAGTGGATCAGCTCTACACCCTCAGCAGGGTCCTCGAGGATGCATGGGAGTTTGCCCAACCAGTCTACATGTGTTTTGTGAACTTGGAGAAGGCATTCAACCAAGGCAAGCTAGCTCTAGGGACAAGGAATGTCACAACTCTGGCAGAGAAGGAGCCTGAGTTAGTGCACAAGGGAGAGAGGATCCAACGATACATAGTCGAACACCATGTTTAATTGGTCAGTTTTTTTTCTCGATTAATTGATGAATTGGATAGAACATTTTTAAATTTCTATCCCTTTATTCTAAAAACAGGACATTATTTGAAATTGAGAGTGCAGAGAATGCACGAACAAACTACCGTAATTATGGTTCAGTTCAACATGTCAGCAAATGGACAAAAATGTTGATCGTTTGCCAATGTAAAAGCTGATGTTGGCAAATGTAATAGTTTGCTTAAACACAAGATGCTGGTGGTGTAGAGGTACACATGCCTGAGTTGTGTGCGGGCAACGTGAGATCGGTCCCAACCCCTGTGACTGGCTGGCGACCAGTTCAGGGTGTAGTCTGCCTTTTGCCCATAGTCAGCTGGGATAGGCTTCAACACCTCCCCGTGACCCTGTACAGGATAAGCGGTGTGAAAGATGACATACACAAAAGATAATTCGTTTTCTTGGAGAACTACAAAAATATGTGTATATTTACTGTTGATAGGCTGCAATTCCAAAGATTTGGAGAAATTTGTGTTGAACAAGGTCTCTAAGCACCTAATTGATTATCAAAATAGATGTTGATGAATTTGATAATCAATTAATTGTTGATTAATCGATTAATTGTTGCACATCTACAGTAGGCTACAGGAAATTTTCCTAATGTGCATGCAGTTACCACAGCTGAAAATAAATAAAACATAATACCACTGTTAATTTTTGTGTATGCTGTTGTATGCTGTCATATATCGAATCATTGTGTGGTTTTGAATTTGTGTACCTTTTTTTTCTTAATGTTTTTATTTTTTATTAAGCTGCACAAGTAATTGTCTCTGACGCAATCGGTGCATTTATGTACTTCCTATTCGAAACGCAAAGCCGTACGGGGCATAACTATGTTTTACGACAATTTATATAACGTAATTGTGAGTTCCAAAAGAATTTTGCTCTGGGGGAAATCCAGTTATACAATATCTATGCAGTACAGTAACGCCAAAAATGAGAACGTAATCGCCGAAGATGAAAACGTCATTTCCGCACACCAACTCAGTCAACCTTATTGCTTTCTTTGTCCCGCCCCTACTACTACACCCCTACTCAATTATATTCAATGTTTTTCATTTTGATTTATAGAATTTAAAAGATATTGTGGAATATGTTAAATTAAAGCCAAATTCTAAATTAAAAGTTGCCTAATTACTTTCCTTATTGTGCCGAATCTAAACTTTACCACAAAACTGTCAATCAAAACGCTGCTATCAAGCTCGGTTGAGAACGCATTGCTTTTCCACGTCAGTGTGTTTACCAAGACTAGACTGACAGCCACTGCAGGGTGACATAGTTTTCTTAATTGTTCGTCATTTAATGTTGATCGAATGAATCAGCGGTGCGGAGAAAATATAAGCCATCATGCTGCGGAATGTCCCAAGATTATAATTTGTCTATTTGTTTTGGTGAATTGAACTACAGTACTGGTCCCCTCCACTCACTGTTGGCCGGCTAGCTGCTAGCTTGCACAGCTAGTTCGTCAGTTCCACGGAATTCCACCTTTGAAGTAGAAGTCACACACGCAGGTAATGCGTATTTGAATTCTGGTCAACCTTTGGAGCAGACCTATTTGTCACGAGCATTAAGCTTACATGCCCGTGTTATTTGCAGGCTGGGTAAATACGTGGCCAATTTCAGCGAATTGACATGCTAGTTGAGCTAGGTTGTTAACTACACTTGTCAGTCTTTCAGGCTGGTTTTCCTACAGTTAGCTTTAAATTGTACTTGAGTTGTGGTCACTGGTCATCATTCACTGTGAAGGGAGCTTGTCAATGCTGACATGAGCAACGTAACAAGCTGTAGCACCTGCTGACAGTAATGGTTCTTGTTAGAAATTATAACAACCCTTGGAATGTGAAGATGCTCAGTGAAATGCATATATGGATAAACGGATGGACGGCTTATTAACATGTTTTTTTAAAACGTCAATTTCAACCCTTTATGCGCAATATATCTTATTAAAATATGAAGTTTTTATATCACCATTTCAAAAGGTTGTAGCTTGAAAATGGTTAGAAAGGCATACTGTAAATGTTGCTTGCAATTTTGCTACTTTTGCGCTTACAGGTTAAATCTATATGTGATAATTGATATGAACTGAGTAATCAAACTATTGATCAATTAGTGTCTTTGGATTGATGTGTCATATGTGGCTACCTCAGCCTTAAACCATCACCAGTTAGATATGCATGTCCATGTGGGCTATTTTCAAATTAAGTTTTATTTATTTTTCACAACTCCTGAGTTGGTTAACCTTGAGCTGATGCAAATTTTGGTTTTCTGGATGTCAATCTGCGTGCCAACTGCCACGATTGGCCTACTTTTTGTATATAATCAGCTTGGGTTGGGCAGTTTTGGATAATCATCACAATTATTTTGATCAATATTGAAATCACAATTCATAAACACAATTATTAATTGATAATGAATTCCTGGTTGAAGTTTGCATGGAGGGAACTGAAGTAGTGATGAAGATGAAATGATGCCAAACATATGAGTCAGAATGACCCTGCAGAAAACCTCCCAGCATAGACCAGTGCAAGATATGCTAGTTTGTGTTGCTATTGCTGTTTTGTTTTTGTTCTTTGTTTTTGTTTTATTTGGGTTGCCATTACATTCAACAAAAACTAAGGACTAGGGGTGGGCTATATGGCCCCAAAAAAAAAAATCTCGATATTTAAAAAAAAAAAAAACTTGCTAATGATAATTTGACGATATTCTACAAAAAATATTTAAAATCAGCACTTGCTTCACAGACCAATTGTGGATAGACAGCGTATGTGAACAACATCTCCTTTTAAAAATACAGAAACTGCAAAACATAATGATATCCTACGACAATATGTAACAAAGTACAAAAAAATATGGATAGATTTACATTGAATTTTGAGAATATTTATGTAATTTAAATGTCATTGCTGTTATTCCATAATGATGTAACATTTTGAGCTGTAGTAAGTACTGGTGTACCACTGCCAACTACTAGAATGATCAGAATGAGAAAAGGGTGTTAACTACGGCAATCAGATTGGGAAAATTAATGAATTTGATATGTGATTTGTGTGACAGAAGTGTCATCCAGCGAGTGCAAAAAAAAATAAAGGCGTCATGACAGCACCCATTCTCATACATTGGCCACCGTATTCAGAATAAAGTTGAATAACAAAGCTGCAATTTACCGAAAAGTGCATTTTCCTAATCATTCATCACTGTGATATGTAGACTTGTGACTTGATTCGTGTTTGGGTGTATCCTGGCGTCATACTCATAAGCCGCCGTAGTTTGCGCAACATGCCTCAGGAATACAGGCTAGTTATGAATGATGCGGACTAAAAGCGTGTAAACTGAATGTTAACCGAACATGCAGGCTGTTACGTTTGACTTGCTCGCTAAAGTACTGGCGTGTGTGTGCGTGAGTGCGTTTGTGTTTGTTGGTTCAACTCGGTGACTGCTTTCTGAGTGTGTGCGTTTACTAAGCTTTTGTTTAGCATGCTTGCGCCGTCACCAAGTTTTCCTCGTAATTCATATGGCCCGTGGTAGAACAGAATTGTTCTTCCCGATGACCATTTTGGCACATCTAAGAATGTTATTCCCGCCAATGTCAGTTTTGTCAAGCTCAAACCATTTACAGACTACGGACGACACGGACTTGCGCCTTGCTATTATTCCCCGCTGGACACTCCTCCATACTTGAAACAGAGCGGCTGCATTGCGGACAGAGTCACGTGACTGGGTCCTGATTCGTCGAATGATTATCACTTCCTGCTCCTTTGCCGTCAATGCAACCTGATTTGCCGAATGAGGGTTTCAGCATTTCCTCAGAGACAGTATTAATACTCGATAATGTAAAATTACACATCGTGAAAGCAAGATTGACAATGATATCGATGACGATATATATCGCCCACCTCTACTAAGGACCGTTAAAACGTGCTGTGTTGAACTTCATATTTTTGTTATGCTCTTTTTTTTCCCACCCATTTTGAGAGTGAACTTGGTCGGCAACACTACTCAATGTTTTTTCCCTCAATCTCATTTGCGTGAGATGCACGTACTTGGTACTTCGCTTGCCAAACGTAATCTGTTCAATCCCGCGTTCTGTTCTGTTCAAAAGCGTGCCCATATTTAGAAATGCTGACGTAGCAACCAGGAAGTAAAAAGTGATGCTTTTCCCACTGGTTTACATGACACCGCCCCTTGACAAAATGTAGCTTTCATTGTTACAATAGAAAACCCAGTCTTTGCTCATTTTAAAAAGTAATATAAAGAGGGGACAAGATGTATCTTTCAGTATTAATACAGTAAACGCACTTTATCAAGACTCCCTCCATTGTCCTCATACCGTTACTTATAAAATAGCAGTAAATCGCTTGCCAGCCCCTCTCCTATTGGAAACACTTTCTGACGTCACGATGGCGCCACCGTAAAATAGAATATCCGTGGGGATTTGCCGTAGTGGCAGATGTCCGAGTATGCGCAGCTCCATTCTGTGGTGTCGCCCCTCACAACATAAACAATGAATGGGGTTGACAACGGCGCGCTGGAAGTTCACAGTGAAAAAGGCTTTAAGAGCCGCATGTGGCTTGCGAGACGCGGGTTGGCCAGGCCTGATATAGTGCCTGCATAGTGGCAAACACTGCAACTGCAGTTAAAATATGTTGCTGCTGCAGAGAAACATCATTTGCGCTAAATAAGTAGGGCTGCATGATATTGGAAAACATGTGAAATACGATATAGTTGTTCAATATAGTGATATCGATATTATTGCAATTTTAAACATATACTTGAAAAAAATGAAAGTTGATTGGACACTCTAAATTGCCCCTAGGTGTGATTGTGAGTGCGGATGATTGTTTGTCTCTGTATGCCCTGCGATTGGCTGGCAACCAGTTCAGGGTGTCCCCCGCCTACTGCCCGATGACAGCTGGGATAGGCTCCAGCACGCCCCTTGTGAGGACAAGCGGTATAGATAATGGATGGATGGATAGAAAAAATGAAAATTTTATTAATTACTAATGAAATATTTAGTTTTTATGCAGCAAAATAAGCAAGATCAATATATTCCTAGCTAATTGTAATTACCCCAGATTGGATAGCGACGCACATTTAAGTTTGCGTCTGACTAGTCAAATTCAGCTAAAAGCAAACAATTATTCAAGAAACTTATTGCATGTCTTTGCAATATGTATATTGCATGGGCTAATGTCGCAATATTGATTTTTTTTTCTCCACATATTGCACAGCCCTATAAATAAGAGACATAAAAATAATGTTTCTGACAGAACTTGATTTAAAAAAAAAAAAAAAGGACTAAAATGAAAAGATGAGCTCTACTGTAATTTATTTAATTTTGAGAACATTTATTGTGCAGATCTCAAAAGTCAAAATCAAAACTCAAGATTGTATTGTGAAGACAATTCACATTTGTAGTATCAGATGATTCAGGATACCATATGCATCCATTTTTCGAATTGCTTATCCTCATTATTAATATACTTTCAGTCTTCAAGTCCACTACTCTCGGTTGACGTACTCGACGCGTAACATTTCCTGTTTAGCTGTGTGGTTAACATTCTTTGTATTAATTTTCTATTCATCTATTAATTTGATCTTAATTTAACAATGGAAGGAGCACTGGTCTAAAACAAAACAATACTATTTTATTATTCATCCCTTACTTTCTCTACATTACATATTTGTTTGAAATAGAAAAATTTGGATTTCGCTACTTTTGCGTCTGTGTTTTTGTCTTATTTTTTGGGGGGAAGGGGGCGTTCTTTGTTCTGTTGTTGTTGTTGTTGTGGTTTGTTTTGCTATGATTAGTGTTTCTTTTTTCTTAACTCAGTATTATTACTGTCCAACATTGACCAATCCTGTGTTAAGGCTTGCTTATTTCTTGCTAGGTCGATGTTGCCTTACTTTGCTTTTGATTGATTGATCATATTTGTTTTATCACTATTTATTTGATCACATTAGCTTCTTCAATTGGGTATATAATTAAAGCGACACTTGGGTGATCTTAACATTGGCACTTATATAATAGGTTTGCATGTAAAAATGACATTAGTACTAAAATGCCCACCTCAAAAGACTCTGTAGTGATTTAAGGTCTTTTTTTGTGATTAGGTTTACGACAAATTTCCCTGCTCCCAAAAGGGGCGTGGCTTATGTTATGTTTTCGGTCTCAGCGGTCTACGTCACGCGAGGAAGGCATGTGTGGTAATATTGCTCGCTTTGTCAGTTCTGTTGTCTAAAACGGTGACCGATCGCCACCAAAATGCAAATGCACATTACTACTCTTGTCCACTTCAACCTGTGAAAGTATAAAAGTGTTCTGCACAATAGTTTGGATTTATTGACATAAAACTTGATCTCATCATGATCACCTCCACAAAATCAAAAATACCGTTGCGATTGCTCCTCCGCTTTCACAAGCTGAAGTGGACAAGAGCATGAATGCGCACACGAACCCCGACTGGTTATATTTCGGATATTTAGTGACGCTAAACTCGTGTCTCAGGAGGGAGAGAGACGGCGGCGTGCAGCAGCAACAGGCAAATTGGAGCCCCCCGATTCCCTTCCCGGCTAAAGGTAGGATTGGGACAGCTAATAGCAGCAACTAGCTTCAGGCCGTTAAACAAAAGGCGTTAGCACAACAACATTAGCTCCTTACTGTCCGCCCAGCGTGTGGAGGTGAAGATGAGCCTGTGTCTTCATGTCACCTCGCAAGCAGTCTCGTGCGGTGTCCCTGCTTGCTTGCACCCGCGACCTGCCTGAGTGAAGCGGCGTGAGAGTGACGAAAGCCCTCATCGAACAGCGAACAAAAAGTTTCGGCGAGGCTGACTGCACAGACGAGTGTGGCCGCATTGGAACGTACCTTTTCGGCTGTTACCTTCCAAATTGGACGGCGCGTTCTAAGTCGAAAAACTGGGTCCATTCCTCATCCAAATAAATGTGCACGTCTACTCATTCTCACTTCAGTCTCTGTAAATATCCTGACTGGTGTTTAATGCCTCGCCCGTTCTAACCGTGATTAGCAAAGAAGCAGTGTTTTTTTTTTTTTTTTTTCTAAGCAAAGAACCAGTGTGCGCTCGTCCCAGCCTAAATCAATGTAACTCTGCTGACTTCCACATTTCCTCATTCTCATATAAATCAGCCACGGAGAGGTTAATCCTTTTGATATGTTGAAGTGGGCATTAGTAGAGATGTCCACATAAATTCTGGTGCCAATTGATCGCCGTTTTTGGATGTTATAAGCAATAAAAGTACAATGATTTCAAATGGAGAGTTGGGAATCGGTTCCTCGCGTGACTCTGGCCGAACAAGAATAGAACGGTAGGGGGCGCAGCCATTCTGCTCATTACCAAGGGGCGTTATTCATAGAGTCACTTATTTCCTGATTTCTCCCAAATTTATTGATAAAATAGAAAATTACAACTTTTTTCATTTTCGTGCTCAAAAAATATATAAAATGAACTTGTTAGTGAATACATGGCCATCCGGGCCCCCCGTCACTTTAACGTATTCAGAAAAGATTCATATATTAAATTTTTATTAACCAAAATATTTTTACCCTTAATTTTATATCTTGATATATACCGTTACTGTGAAGGGATGCAGTTGATACCGTGATATGAATTTTGGGTCATAACGCCACTGCTGCTCTCATCACCTGGTGTAGAAAAAAACCCACTTAAAAAAGAGCAGACATTTTTATCTATTCAACGTGTACTACGGCTGAACGATTTTAGGAAAAAAATTGTATTGCGTTTTTTTTTTTTTTTGGATAGATATGGCAATTTGTATTCGATTTGCGATTTTCTTATGAGAGCCAGAAAAGAGCCAGAGCTCGAAGGTCCCCCGTACACTGCGGTCCCTGTTTGGGAACATTCTGGCTGTCCTGTTAAAATAGCCGATGGCGAAAGGTACGTGGTTAAGTCCGAAAGTTGTGTGCCGACATTGCTACTTGAGATAGGCGGCTCTGTTGCAGATAGTGTAGCACGTCTAACATTCACGGCATCATCCGACTGTGTTTCTTAGACGAGGCAGCAAAAACGTCAAACTTAGATAGCGAGATTTTCATATTGTAGCGTCTTCCAGGAACACGCCGTCAGATGTAGTTTAATAATCACGCTTTTATTAACCCAAGTACAACTGCTCGCGCTCTTCTTTCTCTGCTGCTACACTCGCTTGCCGTCCGATGCATTCATGAACCTCGGAAACATCACAACTCAGCAACACACAAATCCCCAGATAACCCAATTTGTTACAATGTGCTGTTGAACATTCAAAGATTTCAATGCCTAAAAAGTGTATACAATTTCATAAAGACTTTTTAAAGTTACTGTATTTTTTTTCATTATAAAAAGAGTTGATATAGTTAGCAATAACTGTAACTGTTATTGTATATATATTTTTTTTTTATCACAAAAAGTATATATGTACTGCATTGACAACTTGGCTTTAACTTGAATACTTAGATGTGTCATAGGCTGTTGCTGTTTAAAGATTTCAGTGTCTTAATAATTTACAAAATTAAGAGATTTTTATTGTTAATGTATTTTTTATTCTGGTGTAATTTCTTAGAATATCAACCGAATGGTTTGCTTTTATTTATTTTTTTGAAAAAAAGTACAGTTTACTTGTCATCTTTTCAAAATAAACATTTAAAAAAAAAAAAAAAATCTGTTTTTTTGTACCGAAAATATACCGAACCGAAGTTCCAAAAAAACAAACCGAACCGAAGCCCCCGTATTCATACCTTGACACTCTAAAATAGAGTTAGCTGGAGACATCAAACCAATCATATGATCCTCTTAATTTTACTTCACATTATGCACAGTTCATACAATCTTGCAGCCCGAGTCAACCATAAAATTGTTTCCAGTTTTTGGCAGGAGAAACGCAAACGTTCCACTGATCTCGTTTCACAAGACGGGCAGCGGCTTCTTCTCGGGTCATAAGCGGAAGTGACGTACAAGCTGCCTCGCAAAAGTAGCAGTAATGTACTTTATTTAATTTTTTATTTAGTAACTCCGAACATAAAACACAACAGCTAGGGTGACAAACATAGAGGCAAAGAAATGTATTACAGAAATATAAAGCGTGACATCAGCAGGCGCGAAGGACCCGATCCAATCTGGAAATTTAAAAAAATTTCAATGAACATTCTATCACTCCGGCACTCGGCTTATCGCAAAAAATATATATATTTGGCCCTCCGTCCATTTGACTTGCTATAAACAGTATTTATATTCCGCGTCGTCCGTTAGCTCTCGGCGGAGAAGTTCCTTCACTAAGTCCGGCATAGATTCATTATCCTGTTCCGCCCCTCCATAGACTCTCAAGGTACAACGTCTTCCATGTCCTTCCACTTCAGTCAGCTTCTCTTGTAGTTTCTCTTTCCTTCTTAACAGAGCGAGGATAGCTTTGCCATTCCATTCTTCCAACTGCACCACACCCGCCTGTGCTTCTGATCAGCGTCGCCGTTATCGTCACCTGTTGCTTCGTCTTCAAGTTTGTGTTATCCCCCACTCATTTCTTGTCAATTTACAATTTGAGTTGAGTTATTTTCATAGTTTTGGGGGCAAATAAATGATCAAATTGACTCAGGATCTCCGCACTATGCTACCATCTCACCTTGCACCGCCCCGGAAGTCCCCTTTCATCTGAGTTTTAATGAGACACATGATCTGACATGTGGGTGTTGTGATTTTGGCTTGGCTCTGTCACAGGTTATTTATTGACTTACAGTCCGAAAAACACGGTACTACTCTTCTTTTTTTTTTTTTTTTAGGAGTAGCGCCAGCTGGTGTTGACATTGAAATACAATGCAGGCGAACAGAAACTGGATGTTGGCAATGCCCGTGTTATCTTATTCTCAGAATATGCTGCAGGCCCATCATCGTCACCCTTCCTGTGTATTCTTATCCATATCCTTATCCGCTTATGTTTGATAAGTGCTTATCATTAATGTAAAATAATGTGGTTCCACTAACTCAGCGCCAAGATGCGTAGACTTTATCTTCCTTTAAAGTAGGAACATGGCATGGCTTCCATGACACAAGTAAAAGGTTAATCCAGCAATTTTTGAGTGTTACTCTTCAAATATGAACAGTCCAGGATTTGGATTCTGCTTCCTGTAATCCATATTGGTTTTTGGTGTTTATTCGAGGAAGACATATTTTAGATCATGTCTGACCAATATATATATTTTTTAAATAGGATGGCTTAGAATTGATCACTTGTGCTCACCTATGTTCTTTTGCGTTGTTATTCATATTAATTTTAGCTATAAAAAAAATACAAAATGCAGACGACAAACTAAAATAGGTGTTTAACAGTTAAATCTGTATTCCAAGTATAGTTCCAACACTACCTGTAACAATTTAACCTAACATGTTTAATTGAAAAGCTAAAAAAGGGACCAGTAGTCAAAGCATAGTGCAGCTGAAACCTCTTAGCAAAACAACCAAAGTTTGAGAATTAATTACCAGTACATCAATTTGCTAATTTCATAAGGCAGGGTAACCCTAACTGCATTCTGCAAATATTTGTAAAGCACCATATTAACTTCAAATAGTGCCATTCGCATTAATAGACATGCCCCAAATAATTGCCTGGTGCATCATCCACCTGATTATATAAACTCTGCACCACAATTTGACACTTCCTTTCGCTCCACCCAGGAAAGAGTCATGGCAGTAGGTAGTTAGTAATTACCATTTACTAGTCGTCATTGGCTGATTTCTGTGGAAATGTTTGCGACTGACAAAGGTCAATCAATGCCTTTCATTGCGATCACCAAAAAAACGATCACCTGTACTTTGGAGCCTGCATCTAATTAGAGACCAGCCTGCGTGCATTGCAGTGCATCATCACCACCCCTTTCTTTAACACTGCACATTACAGACCAAATTAGTACACTGTATACAATATATTTGTGCCGCAAAAATTTAAATAGCCTGTTGTATAGTGAATGATCTGAATCTATAAGAATGGCTTTATATTAGCCAACAGGTTAACCAAAAAACAAATTGTGAATTACACATCGCACAAAAAATCAGATTAATCAATTAATCGAAAAAATATTTGATTTATCGATTATTATAATAATTGTGGATGATCAGCTCTAAAATTGAAATATGTGCAGGTAATCCATGTGATCGGTATCGGCTGATCTTAGTCATAGATGATCGGTGTCTTAATAGGCAGCATAAAACCCCGATCAGAACACCCCTACTGTTTACCATGATTGATGCCTACATGTGTTGTATAACACACACAGCACGCAGAGTGGACGCGGCATCTGTAAAGCTTCAATTTAAGATGAGCTTTTAAGAGAAAGTGCTTCAATATACAGTACAGCATGGTGCATTCTCAAGCAATATATAATGTGTATAATGTGTGTATTATGTATAATATGTAAATGTTTCAGACCTGAGAAGAAGGATTGAGGAAAAAAAGAGTAAGGACAAGAACAACAATGTTAAAAAAAAAAAAAAATCACAATTTATACATCCTATTGCCTTTCTTGCAAAAATCAAGCTGTTTTAGAGGGGCTGCCCATCTCATGTCATTGACCGAGTTTGGCTTTTGTTAACATCGTAACCACTCATAATTGCAATGTGCTGTTGAATTGGCCACTATGTTCATCTGACTTGACAGTTTGTGATATAGTTTTTTTTTCTGTGAGGTGATTTACAAGGAACAGTCCGTAGCTCCTGTCTTCCTACAAGCCTAGACGACCACAGGTTGGGCACCAGGCTGTCCCTAAATAGTTGCATTTTGTCCTTAAAATATGAGACAGCACGAGTACATTTTTCATCCACTTGCGCAAGTGCGATCGAGTTAAAAGCTACATTAAAAGAAAAAAATTTTTTTTTGCTGCTGTTGATGGTTGGTTACGCTCTACTGTAATGTAGTTCCAGTGAGACTTATGTTAAATCTGTTGAGCACCTCAGTACATACTCTTGTTTCTCTACTCTTCATTTCATGTAGCGGTTGGCATGGCTTCTTCGTCTTCTCCTGTTCACTCCTCGATTGGTGTTCCACATACTCAGTTCCTCGTCCTCCTTGAGTGAAAACAATACTGGTCAGAAATGTAAAATCTTTGCCACCATGGAGGCGAGGAGTAGTGATTTACAGGAGCGTCCATGCAAAGTGGATGGATGGTGTTTGGGTGCGCTAGCTATCAAGCCACTCCTACAGCTGACACTGAGGCAGATATGAAGACATCATCAGCAAGCGTTATCGTGATTGATTGGCAAATTTCAAATCTATACCGTAGGCCAAATTTATTACATATTCCGGACGATACATTTCTCCAGAAACTATAGCAATAAATGATAGTGCCATTGTTTTTTTTCTTTGTTTTTAATGCCACTGATATTGTATATTAGACTGAAGCGTTGGAATAAACGTATAGCGATTTCGAGCGAGCTGTAAGCTCCCTCGATGCACCAGCATTGGAGAGATAGAGAGACTCGTTCGGCTGGTCTCATTGTGTGACTTGAAACGGATATCTGGTGCCGGTCACCAATCTCTTTTAAGTTTGTGGTGGGCGTAAGGAATGTTCGCAGAACCAATGACACATAAACAGGCAATGAAATATAATACAAAAACAGCACTGTAGATTCACAGAGGTCTGTGAGCCCATCCATTTGCATGGTTGTGTTGGCCAGCATTAATGCTACATGGCTATTATTAGCGCTACTGCTGCGTCTCCTTAATAAATGAGAGTAAGAGTTGTGAGAGGGACAATGTGCTGTTGAATTGGCCACTACGTTCACCTGACTTGACAGCTTGTGATTATGTTCTTCCTATGGCCTATGAACTGATGGGGCATATGTGAGCCAAACTGTTTAAACAGGTTTCAAAAGCCATCCCACCCTATTGTTTAAACGTGCTTGAGCGACTGCCAACTTGCACACAGCGGCAAGCAGGCTGACTGACAGGAGAGGCAACGAAGCAGCGCGAGTGAATGTTGATGACGTATGTAAAGAAGCACGCATGTAAATGACCATTTATCAAGTCCGAAAAAAAAAATGGTGCCCATTTTTTTTTCATCGAGCGATAAGTCGATATAGAAATTATCGTGACAGGCCTACACACCAACATACGTCATGAGTGACCCCCAGGTGACCCAGGGCACGAGCCTGTGACACCTGGAAGAGAGTCCCTCAGGAACTTCTTGCGTGTCGGCTTGCTTGCGTCTAGGTTCCGCTTTCCCTATGGATCAAAGTCGTTGTTTTATCTTCTCCTGTGTTCCGTCACTGGGAGCCTTGTGACCGCGTTGGTCGGAGCGGCGGATTTGTTTTCCACCCTCGTTTGGCTGCGACGGCTTTGTTTGTGGTCGCCGAGGTGGCGTTCTGTTTGTTCATGGCCCTGTGTGGTCGGTCGTGCAGCACGAGGTGAGGTTGCTGCTTCCTTTGTTTGGTCATCTCGCTTTGTTGGTTGCTGTGTGCGCCACGGTGTGACTTTGTATGTAACACAGTCTCTCTTTGGTAACAGTAGCAATACTCAGGGGTGCACATCATTTTTTTCATGCGATACTCGCATGAGTACCAGGAGATTGTGTTTGGTACTCACTAGTGGTCCAACGGATCAAATAAGTCACAGTTCGGATCACTCACGGATTTTGAGTCACGGATCGGGTCGTTTTTTGTATTAACAAAAAATAAAAAATAAAAAAAAAATAAATAGAATTTTGTCTTCATTTACTTTATAAAATGCTTTTGCCCATAAAACATCAACTCCTAATGTCTAATATGTTTGTTATGATTTAAGAACACAATTTAACGCAATTTTGTAAGTGGTACAGTGTATAAATTTCATGACATCCATCACATCGACTGTTGAACTACGAGCTAATGATAACAGCTGCTAGCCACTAATGCCGGAGACTTGTGCCTATCATACAATGACAGCGTAATTAACCAGCGGTTTGTTCGTGTCCTAAATTAGCGACTGAATATGATTCCGAGACTGTGTTGTGTTGGTGTTGGTAGCAAGCGTTAAAACTGCCAATACGTCGAAAACGGAAGTCAAGTTAGCTGTTACGCCACCACGCGGGCCAACTTCAAAGTAAAACTTCACAAAGGCTATTGCATTGGCATTAATGACTCAATGCATTATTTGGTAAGCTTTATTTTGAAGATAGCCTTTGTGGAGGCCGTGTATGTGAGTATGTTTGCAAAACACTCTTGTACACGATGCAAGTTACGTGATCTTGGGTATTCAACTTCCTCTGCACAATGCGGACTAATCACGTCGCCTTATTGTGAACGTGCACAGTTTTTTTCACCAACCATTCTGCGGATCGTGCCCATCCTGAACCGATGCTTGATCCTTACCAATCAAAGATTATTCGTGCCACTGCACTACTAGCGTGTACAGGTACGCAAATGCGCGTGATGCAAATGACGGTACGCATCAGTGATTTCTATTGCGCATGCGTACCTGCGTATCAGTTATGTGCACCCCTGGCAATACTCTACTATTGGCTTGATCGTTGACAAAATAAAAAAACGAAAGTCAATCAATCAAAAAGACCTCTACTAAGGTTTGGCTGCAAACTGAGAGACAGGTGTTTCCTCCAATGCATATTGATCATAGGAAATTGATGCGCATCTCAACTCAAATGTATTTATAAAGCATTAAGACAACCACCGCTGTATTCAAAGTGCTGTACATGGAGCAAAACCGAGTCATGCAACAACGAACAATAACATAAATTAATAATGAAGATGACCAATCGTGGCTCACCTGTTTTCTGAAGCTGGCCAAGATTGGTCATTATCTGAGCCCTGAGCAATTATGGCATTTTCATTCCACAGCAAGTGGCAAAATGACCGCTCCCTTGAGTTGGCTAAAAACGGGCGGATTTTTCTGCTGAACTCATATTCCACAAACGCAATATTTATCAGAATGTTTCGACGAGTGGAAAAAAATATGTTTGGGTTGACTTCCACTTTAAGTCTTTTGTAAGAATGTAACCTGGAAGACCAGGCAGGCCCTGCCCTCTTGTTGGCTACAACAGTTTTAAGTAGTCTGAAATTTAATTATTGCTCCATTTCTTCAACATGTACTCCCAATTTGATCTTCAATCAATTAATTTCCACAAGACTTGATGCCACTGTTATTAGCAAAAATCTACAAATGGATTTATTATGCAAAACCTTTTCTGGTCTCTTACTGCTTACGATGATATGACTAGTACATTATATATCTTCATAAGTCTGATCGTGATTCTCAATCCCCCAAATATACATTGTATACCATCTTATATATCATCGCTGTTATGTGAAAAACACTTATGTCCATTTTTTTCAATGTTTTCTTATTTTTACGTGAATGGTGTTTCTGCATTAGAGACATCACATTAACGTGAAAAAAAAATTCCAACATTGTTTTTCACAGGACATATACTAATACTGACTTAGTTTGAGATTTAAAATATTTTTTTTTCTTTCATTTTTCCATCAGAACTCAGCATGGTGGACAAAAGTATCTACATTGTCCAGGGTGAAATTACTGCTGTTGTCGGGGCTATCAAGAGGAACTCCAGATGGAACACCCACACTCCCTTGGTAAATGAACAACACTTTTTTTTTTTTTTTTTTGCCATATCAAAGTGGTGATATTAAACACCAATATATTCATCCCCAACTGTAATAGGTATACTTAATGTATATAAAGCAAGTCTCACCAGCTGAGAAATTTAACTCTTGTCCAATAAACAATCTGTTATGTTGTCTCTTCTTATTGCCCAGCTACTTAGAATATACTTACATGATCCAAACCTACCAGGTCTTGGTGGTGTTATGCATTGTATTCTATAGGTCATCCTCATACTCAGCTCATAAGAATGAAAATGGATGAATGATAAATTTCTCTGTTTGAAACAAGGTTTGAGTTTTGTGGAAACAAAGTCTCGTAGCGGAACCAATTTTTTTCCTATTAGCCTATATATCTGTCAGAGTTTGAATTGATTAATATGGCTGGAAGAGTTGACATTTCAAATATAAAATACAAATAAATTACAATTTTATTTTTTACCCTCTTTGAATTTGACAAGTTTTGACCAACAGAAATGTGGCTAAGTAATTACTTAATAAGCAAGTAGTATTGAACATTTTCAGTATAATCAACAAAAAGCAGATCAGAGCAGTATCACATTTGTTGCATCAAAAAGTTTTGAATAGTAAGAGTATTTGATGTGATTTTTTTTTTTTTTAATTATTTTCTTGTATACATTTAACAAAAGAAAATTTTCAAATGAACAAATGAAAGATTGCGATTTTGCCACTGCATGCTTCTTTCGTTTTCAGGATGAAGAACAGGATCCCTTGTTGAACAGCTTTGGCCACCTGAAGGAAATACTCAGCCACATAAAAGGTTTGTTCTTGCGATACTGTTGCCAGTTGGGTGCAAGGTGATATGATTAGTGCAAATTGTCCGAAACTCTGTAACTCAGTAAAACTGCAGCGTCTTTGTGCTCAACAACAATTGTGCTTTGAATGTTTCTCTTTGCCACCTTCATGTATCTTTAAAGTGTTATTATCATCACGTTTTGCATGACAGGTTCTGGAAGAAATAGAATAATTTTCAGGGATTGTGACCTGTCAAATAAATGTAGACGTTTCCTTTCAGTAGTTAACCCATTAAAGCTGGGAACGTACAAGCGCGTTCCTACCACTAAAGCTGGGAGCGCTGTTGCGTGTTTCTCCCTCTAAAGTCGGGAGAGTGTATACGTCATTTTCTTTTTTTAAATCCAATTCTCGGTCTCTTAGCCAATGAAATGCATCAGAATAGACATGTGACCATGTCGTGATTTGTCGGAGAATATCCAGAATTTTTTGGAGGAGTAACGGCGGCACAATCGATCGCGGAAGCTCTGATATAAGTCACGGCAGTGATATAGACCAGCGGTACCGGGCCGCGGGCCTCTTGGGACCGGGCTGCGGCGGGCTGCACAGATGAAAGAAAAGAAAAAACATATAGTACTTCTGGTTTATTTATCATCCGTGGCTGAAAAATATTTTATTTTGAAAACTGACCGGATTCTCTCTGTTACATCCATCTATGACTGACTCTTAACGCATGTCAAGTTGTCTCTGTCGTGTAACGCTAATATTAAATTCGCGGGCTAGCAAATGAGTAAAATAAACGGACGGACGTATTTTGGAAAGTTTCTTGATTTCAAATCACAAACTCAAAACCATTGGCTGAGTCTCAGACACTCCTGAAAAGTAGTTGCCGAATGTCACACATTCAGTCGGGTGCGGTCAGTGAGCGCCAGCCTGAAGACTTGGATGCACATTGGCATATTACATATTGTGCACATTTTCTGGCCGAAAACTGCACTGGTTCTCTTTTGTACCACTTGAAGTGACATGATTTAATGAGTTTAGGTTTTTATATGCTGCGCAGTGCTGTGTGACAGACTTGAGCTGCCTTGGACAATACTGCATGTTGTCATGCCTTTGCAATGAGCCCTGGCAGCTTTCATAGCTCTTCATCTCCAGTTGCAACAGTGGAAGGCCATTGGACAGTCATTACACGATGCTTGTGCAGCTTTAACCCACGCTGCTGTTGTCTGTCTCCGGGGAATGCCTCAGCCGTTGTGAGATGGACAGGCACTGCTGGCTGAGAAATTTACCAAGTTGGTTAATCCCATTACCTCTTCTATTTGACCTGATTTTTATCATAACTAAACGAACTTATTTGTCAAGGGAGGCAGTTTAGATAATGAGTCCATGTGAAGGACCCTTAAACCCAATTCCCCTGTGCAGTTTGCCACAAATGTTACATTCATACCCTGTTGAAAGACAAAGGAAGGTCAAATAACCTCAACAGAGATGCGCTCTGTGCCTTACATACTGAATTGAGTTTTTTTTTCTTCTTCCCCAGCATATCCATCTGTCAATCAGAAGCACACAATATTTCGTTAGAAAATGTTGCGGGTGGGCTGTGTTTGGTTGCTGCTCCGAGGCTTTCACATTCACCCAGCTGCCTGCATTATGAAAGCGCTGTAATTCTATTCAGTCAAGCGTGTGTGTCTGCTCTTACTAACAACAGAAGGCAAACAGGGAGAGAAATATGAATTGGTTCCCTCAAGATTTCTCACCCAGGCCGGGTCTCTGTTGTGTTGTTTCTTTTATATTGCTCTGTGTCTGGCTAACGGCTGTTCTGTTCGACCTAGCATGATTGACAGGACCATGTGCCTCAGAGCTAGAGTCATGCAGCTGGAAGTGTATCATCTGTGATTTTAGTTGGGTAAATATAGCAGGTTGTCTTGTCAAGAAGAGAGATAAATTGTTCTGGGAAAGGAAGTGTTGCCCTCTTTTTTTAATGGAGGAAAAAAGTTTCCATCATCTCCTTGAAAATTCTCTCTGGACTGAAACAATGAGAGCACCATTGGAGAAGCTCGGTCACTGAACATGTGGTGTGATCCGTCAGCTCTCCATTCCACTCACTCTGTCCAAGGCAAGGGCCCACATGGGTACGGGAGGCATTGTGGCTGCTCATTGGCCTCAACCAGTTAAGTTGAAAGCGAAACAAACGTGTAAGCTTGCATTAAACAATTGTATTATGACACAGTTTAGTTCTCTTGGTACGGTTCACTATTGCGGTATGCAAGTACAAAGTAGCATTAGGAGTTAAAAGCAAATGTGTTTGTTATTCCAGCCATCCATGTTCTATACCACGTATTCAGTTCGTGGACAATGACTGCATCCCTTTTTTTCCTCTTTTAAATCCCATCATTTGTGTGGTTGTCTATGTCTGAAACCCGGTAACCACATACTGTAGCTGTTTAACCCGATTCTAACCATCAGATAATATCTTTTGAAAAAGTTGAATTAGTTTTGATAGTATGTGGAATATCCTTTGTGAGAAATGTTTTCAGATACTGCTCCATGTTCTATGTAAGCCACGGAGACTCAGCTTTTCAAATGTTCAATTCTGTCATTCCAGCCTCTGCCTTCTCAAAACCCCTCTGCTGCAATGGAGGTCAGTTTTTCTGCCAAAAAAACCCAGTCAATTGTAAATCCCTTCATTCTTATTCATACAAATGCAGGTTTGGAGCTCAAAACAGCCCCTGTGGTGCAAAACCTGAGTGGCCTTTTGACTTACAATTTTTCTCCATTTGATTCCAACACTGAAGAAATTCACAAGCACACATCTAATTGACCGGCATTGGTACCAGAGGGTACTATCAGGGCTTACAGGACAGTATTGCATTTCATTATAGAGAATGAGCTCGTTAAAAAGACAAACCAAGATAACAAATGGAAAAAAATATTTCAAATCACAAACTATATTAAGCATGTTCTGCAGTATATAGTTCGTAACTTGACTTTCAACATCCGTTAATGTCATTTGTAGGCTCAATGACCTCATCCCTCTGTCCTTATTCATAAAAATTATCGGCCGCGAACCCCGTCCTTTTAAAGCGGTTTCGTCCTTACCTCCGCCCACTTGAGCAGAGGGAAGCTGCCACAGGAAGTAAATAAAACTGAGTTAACTGAGGTCATTTTTTTAATGCATTATAAAATTGTAATTAATCTCCATATTTAACGTAATAACTTTGACAGCCCTAGTGTGTGTATCTATGTGTGTGTGTGCATATATATATATATATATATATGTATATATGTATATGTATATATGTATATGTATATATATGTATATATGTATATATGTATATATGTATATGTATATATATGTATATATGTATATGTGTATATATGTATATGTATATATGTATATATGTATATGTATATATATGTATATATGTATATATGTATATATATGTATATGTGTGTATATATGTATATATATGTATATGTGTATATATATGTATGTGTATATGTATGTATATGTATATATGTGTATATATGTATATGTATATGTATGTATATATATGTATGTATATATATGTAGATGAAGTTTCTCCTCGGGTCCCACTTCTTCGTTTGAACTGCTCATACAGGGTCTTGTGACGGCGATTGCAGCAACAACGGCGAGGCACTGTTGGCAAAGGATGTTTTGTTGTTCTGAATCTTCCTTTTTATAGCCGAAATACTTTCATATTTTGGATGTTGACTTTTTTTGGGGACTAAATCCACTGCCGCTTCTGCCACCTCCTCCATGTCGCCTGATAAGCGCAGACAGCAGAGTGGAGGGGTAGCACTGATTGGCGGGGAGGAGGGGGTGACCAAGACAGGCTCTGTAAGAGCACAGAGTAGCTTGCTGCTTTTTTGAAGCAAAACAAAAGTTTGCGTGTTCTAAGAAAAAAAAAAAAGTTAAAACATTGCATGTTCTACGATGTGACTATCGCGGATGCGCACATCGCAATCGTGATGTTCAAAAGACACATCGTGCAGGCCCAGTAGGTACGTACGTAGGTGCGTATCTTGGTGGACACATATAAACACAGAACGCATCCCGTTGCTCCTCCATTTGTGAAGTCAGGCAACAGCTCGAGCATCAGGTCACTTCATTGCTGGCTTTTGAGATAGTTCTGTTACGTGTTACAATAATGGAGTCTATGGCCCGACCAGCCTCAAATATCTAGTTCACAATTACAAAAGGTTTGTTAGGTGCAAAAACATCACTGAAGTATGCATTTATGCAACCAGTTAACATAAAAAAATGTTTCCCATTAAAGTTCTGAAAATATTGTGACCTTGATTTCATAACTCCGGCAAATGTATTATTTTACATTTTTTTGTCTTCACTTTATGTATACCACTTATTCATTCACCTTATGTTTTCACATAGCAATCCTTGTGTTGAAGAGAGCATCCCTAATTCATTGCATTTTACCTCCATGTCAGTCATCGAGAGAGAATGCACACATGATGCCGATCCTAGTCTCCTTTCAAGGTCGTGTGTATGTGTGTGTTTCTCAGACCTCAGCTGTGGTCAGCCAGGCGCTGGTGGGCGTCTCTGGGGTCATAGTTTGAGCACATGGGAACTGACTGTGGCCTATCACACCTCCCCCTTCCATGCCATCTGATCTTTGCACATATATCACTCCCAATTGAACCAGCAGAAGGCAGCTGGTAAATGCCAATGAGGATGAACCATATTTCATATCACTCACCCACTTATGCAAATATGTTTACTCGTGATGGCATTTGGAGCAAAGAGAACCCACATCATGGAAATTGTTGACATGTCTGTCCCCTGACCCTTGGGTCATGTAGCTTTAAGTATGAGCTCATGGAAGAGAGACTCAGTTTGCCATTAGTGTTATTTTTATGACCTGGTCAAAAGACAATACACTAACTCAGGCTCAGTTGCTTTGATCATCTATGCCTTAGACCATTGTTTTTATACAAATCTTGTTAATATTCTTTGCTGTTCAAATTATGTAGACAGACGTCAACGGAAAGAAACTACAGTATTGGCTCTACATGTTTTATTTCATTGTATTTTTTTATCCTTCCCTCTTCCATTAATTGCATACATTTGTGTTTGGAGACTGCCAGCAAAGCAGAGATGAGCTTATTTTGCAAAGGTTTATAGTCTGCCTAACTAGATAAAAACATCCTTCTATCATGCTGATGAGCGTATCGCCCTGGCTGATATTGTTTATCACAGTACACTTTCACCTCCAGAGCCTATTTCCCGTCTGCATATTTAATCGACCCACGTTGTCCCAGTCGGTCCGAGTCAGCCAAACGACGTTGAGAACGGATTTAACCTGTACCACGTCACACACAGGTTCCTCACTCCTGCCCCCCGGCCGAGTGAGGCAAAAAATATTAATAAAGCAGTGTTGTGTACCTTGCGGTCCCACAGACACAATGACATGTGCCCCATATTGTTTTTATTTCACAGATT
The DNA here is from genome assembly GCF_054856515.1 of Filicampus tigris. NCBI lineage: Eukaryota > Metazoa > Chordata > Actinopteri > Syngnathiformes > Syngnathidae > Filicampus > Filicampus tigris. Next base: position 3,187,733 of record NC_141227.1, on the reverse strand, counting down.
ACCACGCTTTGCGTGTTTTTTTTTTTGTTTGTTTTTTAAAATATTTTTTCCTTGTTCCGCGTGGTCGATTAAATATGCAGGACAGAACGCGGTGGCGGTTGGGTGATACCCAGCTCTGTTTACGTCACACCTATTATCAAATTATATGATAGATGTGATGATGATGATGATGATGATGGTTGTTGTTGTGTTCTTTCTATACTTACCACATGTGGCAATGTATAGGTCATTATTGCAGTGTAAAGTAACAAATTAACAAGATACCCCAAAAAATGTTAACCTATTTTGTCTTCTCTAAATATTATGACAGACCGCGATGCTGTGGATTATACAGTTGTAAAACCCCCCATCAAAAGAGCAGTGATTAATCAGAGTGCCTCCAAACCCACCTACCACCACAGACAGGTTTCCATCTAGTTCTGGTTAGTAGCTGTAAATTTCAACAGTTAACAGTGCCCTAACTGGGGAGCGACAGGCAGGGCTTAGGTCCAGTGTGAAAAAGGGATGCAACTGTTGTCCTGTATCAGAGGCTCCCTACAATGTGCTGAGTGGAACGAGTGTCCCAGCAGAGAGCTATTAATCATGCACGTCCACAGGATTGAGGTGGGGGTCGAAGGGTGGAAGGTTTAGAATAAGGACAGGTTGTGGAGGGTCCTTTCGTGGATCTTGATGTGTTGACAGAAAGAGCAGGCACATTTTGAGCTAACTCTACTTCGTCACCCAAAAGAAAGGCAAGTTCATCAACTTGAACTTGGATTTTCCTCCCCAAATCAATCTTTTATCCATACTTGCCAGGGCAGAGTGTAACCATGCAGCCCCTTAGTGTATAGAGTGATTCTTTGTTTATTTTTTTAATGTGTATTGACACCAGTTCCTGCTAAACGTATTCAGCTTTTGATCTCCTCTTATCAATGATTTGAATCATTATAAATCGGCCCTGACTAACATAGCATCCACCAAGTTATTGGCTGCAATGAGTGAGGGTGGGGGCCGCATGTGACCTGCAGGCCTCCAGATGGTCAAGCCCAGTTTTTCTCAATGACAAATAATAGAAATAGAAATAATCTCGTCAAACCTTTGCATGATTATTCTTTGTAAATCCAGTTGATGGATTTGGACCAGAGAAAGCAAATGACAGCTGTAAAAGTCCTTGTTACATGTGCACGTTTTATGCAAATTTTAAAATTGATGTTTATTATGTGGTAACCAGAGTTAAGAATGAGACCCTGTCATCCTTCTTACTTGTTAAACTGTGAACTAATGAGCTTTGAGTTCGATGTTGCTTTTATTACTTTCCACTGATATAAAGAAGTGTATTAACATTTGGCATGTTTCCGCACCCTTTAATCCTCTGACTTTTTTTTGTTACCACAGGTCTACTCTAAAGACAGACTTGTGGTTGGCATGTGGTGACACTTTAATTGAATAAACAGCATTTTGAGAGCCAAGTATGCTCTTATTGTTAATATCTGAAGATGACAAGACAAGGTTTGCAGTGTGTTACCGAGTGTTCCTCTAAGTTTAGCAGCCAGGTGCGAGTTAGGCCCGCTGGCACCGAGCGATGCGACCAATCGGCACTGAGCTGAAGTGCAGTCATCAGAGTTCTGCAACTAGTTGTCATGATTAGTGGACTGAGTTTTGCTGCAATTTGAAATCTTAATCTTAGGTGAGTGGGGTCGCAATGTTGCAGATGTACCAGCCAATCAAAAATGCCCTGTTGTATCGACTTTCACAACAAAAATGTCGGATCAGAGTACGACACAACCTCTGGCCAGTCGGCAACCTGTATAGTATATTGTTTTACAATATTTTTATTTTATAATTTCATATGTAGCTGGAGCTAAAAGCTATGTCTTTGTTTTATCATAAGCTACAGCAGCCAGGGAAATCCGCTTCTTCTTTGACAATCATTCCATGTTGTTCAATTGTAAATAATACAGCACAGTATATGAGGACCTTCAAAATATTGTTTTCCGATAAGAACCTCAGGTCATTCGTCAGTAGAAATGTAAAAATCCTAAAAATTCTATTTCTCAAATGTCAAACACAAATATACTGAATGAGAACAATATTGTTTGCAGACCATTCAACTATCGTGCATCCATGTGTATTGTTTCTATTCTCATGGACATCTCATGGACTGAAGGGTATAAGAAACTGGTCCAAGGCACTGAATTGGCAACTAGAAAAAAGTTTTTTTTAGATTTCTGTCATGCTATTCGTAGTTTTAAAGGATTCTGTGTCTCTGTAAATGTGTCCGAACTAGGAATGGTAGATGGTTGGTGTAGGAGGGCAGTCATGCTGAGACAAACCTAACAAGTCGCAATTTCTGAGCTACAATAAATAAATAAATAAATACAACAAATAGTGTTTTTGAACCTGACAGCACTCCCACATCTTAAATAGCGTGCGATCATTATAGCTGAAAACCCATTTTGACGTAAGCCAACTTGCTGACAGTGGAGGGAGCTAAGCAAGTCAGAATAGGCCAGCGCAGCTGACAGGGAGACATGCTCAATACCAGAGACAACAAGGTGTTGATTGCTTTGAATGCAAAATAGATCTGCTGATATGTACGACCATGTTCACTCCCTTCTTCCAAACCATCATTCACAGCTTTAGGTTTCACATTTGTCGTGCAAAGATATGGTCTTGGAGGGGAGATTTCAAAGTGTGAGATAGTGAGCTCCCCCTCAGACAACATAAAATGACTGGCGCTTTTCCTTCTCTCAAGACTTCTCCTTCCATCATGTCCACCACAATGTATGTACACTTAATATTAGGGATGTTCCGATCAGGGTTTTATGACACCGATGCTGATCATCCATGAGTGAGATCGGCCGATACCGATACCAATTCTGATGCCCCATAATGCGTCTCCCTGTGGTAATAATGTCACTTATACTGCGCTGTGACAGCACTGCATCAAGAATAACCATTAGCAGGGTGTGTGCCATACATCCCAAACTTGATAGCCTATTATCGGTCATAGCTTTCACCATGTTCTGGATTTGTTAAGCCGAACCGTCGGTCACTTGGCAACCTGTTCTATGGAGTGAGCCACAGCCACCCAGCAATACCAGCATGTTGCTGGGGCCCAGGCAGGAGCTGGTAAGCAGCTGGAGTCTTGTTGGTGTCTGCAGCTACCAGCAGGACAACAACGGCATGTTACTCTTGCTGGTTGGCTGTGTCCTGGTTAGTAGAGTAGGTTGCCCAGTGACCGAAAGTTTGACTGTTCAAATCAAGTCAAGTCAAATTTATTTAGATAGCCCTTAATCACAGGAAAGTCTCAAAGGGCTTTACATTTGCACCAGATCATATACACGAAATCCCCTGATCTTAACCCCCAGGAGGATAAACTCAGAAAACTCCATCTGAGGAAAAGTGAGAGAGACCACAGATGGGGGGAATTCCCCTTCCAGGATGATCAGGCTGCAATGGATGCCGAGTGGGCAACATTGAACACACATTATAGTACTAAACGGTGTTTGTTAAAGTGATGTGAAAGTTAATCAAATGAAGTTCTGCGGGAAGACGACATCGGTGAAGTGAGTAGGGGCCCAATGGTCAATGTAGAAATCTCCATAGCAGCGCCTCCGAGGATGTGGTCAGCCTCCAATCTTGTAGCAGTCAGTCTCTGTTGGATCGAAACAGCAACCTCCAATTCGGTCGTCATCCCAAGCCTGGGAAACGGGGGCAGAAAAAGAATAGAAGCAGCAGTAAAGAGGCAAAAACAAACAGTTCAATGCAGAATCGTACAAATAAGTCTTAAATCGTGTTTTAAACATTTCTACTGAAATGCTGCCGCGGTCTGAATGGCCAGGTGGCATATAGCCGACATTGATGTCATCCGGAGCCCAAAATGCGCTCGGCGCAGGCAGAAGGAAGGTGCTGGCAGCAGAGGATCGAATCTGCAAAGTTGTTTTGATTAACACTATTGACTTTATATTTTACTTTAATCTAATCCCACTTGAAACATGAAGCATAAAGTGGACATCTATGGCAATCGTAGTAATTCAGCCATGGTCCAGATCGATTCATTTTTTACGGACAATTATGACATGACGTCATTGTTAGTGATGTCTCCATGAAATGAGATATTAAAGCCTCGCCTCATAATTTCCCCCAAATACTTTATTTATTTCTACCTCCTACCTAATCGCTTCACCGTATAAATGCCCCGACATGCTGGACCACATTTAGTTCCGCAAACACGTCGTCGGGACTCGGGAGTGACGTCGTCTCTTCTTCTGCGCATGCGGGTTACTTTGGCGACACATGTTCCATACAGCAGACAAGACTGAGGTCGCATTTATAATGTAATATGAACGCTTGCACAAAAAAATAGTATTTTTAAAAAAAATCAGAATTGAGCATTAAGACCTGCGGTGTAAACCTAGTTTTAAATTGAAGGTGATACGGCAGCCTAAACATTTTTAGCTCTAAATTTTTTGCGCATTTTAAAATGGAATAAATAACTCCTGTATACAGTATGCATACTTGCACTGTAGGTAGAGTTGGGCACTGGGAACCAATTTGAACCGCGACTAGCACTTCGGTTCTCCCGGAATTGTTCAGGTTTTAAAATGTCTGTGCCACATTGCGATTCCTAATCTGTCGCGCAGAGGAAGCCGCCCAAAACAAAGTACCAATACTGTGCGCACGGCTGCGGGACAATCAACAGACACTAGCAAAGTACAACCAATAGGAAATTTGTGTGCGCTGCACATCACCAGCACGCAGCAAATGCGAACTGTGTTATGCGAATATAAAAGAGAGTTATTCTACGATGAGGTCCAATACTGTAGGCTTTATTTCACGAAGGTATTCACGGAACTAGCTGTTTCGCAGCGCCCGCCCATTCCACGTGTTTTGGTCAATAGACCATACCAAATGTAAAGGGGTGTCCGGACCAAACTATTATAGTGTATCTAAACAGATCACAACACACAGACAGCAATGAAGACGACAGGATAATGCTCGCGGGGTGTGGTAATTATGGATGTTCGACACAGTTCAAAAGTTGTAGCACTTCATCAAAAAAGACCAAGCTGCTCAGTACAACACATAAAAAATAATCTTGTGGAAAGGAGATTGCAAGTCTAATATGATTAAACACCTTCATTTACACGGGGTAGAATCAGAGTGTTTGGTCTTTGACTCTTTGCGTCGACCTACCAGTGTTCTGAAATTCCTTCCTCCCTGTCGAGACGTCCTACGGACTCCTACCAATGCTTGGTGTGCTTGCATGTGGACGCATGCTCACGATCCCGATAGTGAGATGGGGTCGCCAGCTCCGAGTCTGACCCTCATCCAAGCGGTACCACAGTGATACGGGCTGCACGGCAGTCAGAACAGAAACAGAAAAATGTCTGAACTGAGTTTTGACAGTTCTTTGGCCATTTCCAAGTTCTTTGCTAGGAATATAAAGGTATCAATATTTTCCTCAGACAGCCTACCACCTCTGAATTTGTTTATATAAGCATAATGTATACATATCAATGTATGTACACATATTTATTCACTACAAGCTTTTACATTACATGCCATATTCTTGACCTATTCGACAATACGTTTGCATCGTTACTGTCAACAAATTTGTTCATTTAATTGGTAATGTTGCTTTGAGTGTGTGTGTGCATGCGTGTGTGTGTGTCTACTCTTATCTAGTCTGCTCCCTGCTAGTCGAATGCCTCATCAAATTGTACTAATTGTGAACAAAATAATTAACACTCTATTAACAAGCCTTACAGACAGTCTTTGTCATGTTGGTTGGCTTTCCATGGCTGTCGGCCATATAAGCAAAAAGTTCCATAAAACTTCGCGCGTCATGCTTTTCAATGAGGCGCGGAGGGGCAGGGCATCTTACTCTTGCACACACGGAGGCATGCCACTTAAGGCTGTTGATGCTAGACAGGCGGCTTTTAAAGGGAAAGTCAACAGAAACATTTTTTTTTTCAAGAATATGATCTATGCAAACCCACTAGTTGAAACAAGGCATTCTGATAAATATTGCGTTTTTGGAATAAGAGTTAATAAGAGCCTTTTTAGCCAGCACCGGGGGCGGCAATTTTGTCACTTCTGTCGACTGAAAATAACATCCCAGATCCTCAGGGCTCAGGTAACAACCAATCACGGCTGACCTGTTTTCTGAAGCTGAGTCATTTTTGGGGTAGACCTAATGGAAATAAGCATTTACATTGCACTGGTGCAGGACAAATTGCACATTACACTACATAACGATGTACACAAAAACAGTTAACTGATTTAGGACCATCGTCTCAGATTTGGAGGTGCTGATTTTCATCTCAACCGCTTCACACTCAGCTGCTCCAGCGAGAGTCGGAGATCACGGCTTGAAGAAGCCAACAGTTCCACATCATCTGCAAAAAGCAGAGATGCAATACTGAGGCTACCAAACGTGACACCCTCAAAATGCCTCGGCTGTGCCTAGAAATTCTGTCCATAAAAGTTATGAGCTGAATCTGTGACAAAGGGCAGCCTTGGCGGAGTCCTGCCCTCATTGGAATCCGATTTACTGCCGGAAATGCAGACCATTCTCTGACATCGGTGGTTCAGGGACCGAACAGCCTGTATTGAGGGGCTTGGTACCCTGTAGTCCCGAAAGGCCCCCCACAGAACTCCCTAAGGGACACGGTCGAACGCCTTCTCCAAGTCCACAAAACACACATAGACTGGTTGGCGAACTCCCATGCAGCATCAAGGACCCAGCTGAGGGTGTTGAGCTGGTCCACTGTTCCACGGCCGGGACAAAAACCACATTGCTCCTTCTGAATCCGAGATTCGACCTCCTGACGGACTGTCCTCTCCAGCACCCCTGAATAGACCTTACCAGGGAGGCTGAGGAGTGTGAGTCCTCTGTAATTGGAACACACCCTCTGGTCTGCCTTCTTAAAAAGAGGGAACACCACCCCGGTCTGCCAATCCAGAGGCACTGTCCCTGATCTCCATGTGATGTTGTAGAGGTGTGTTAACCAGGACACTCGCACAACATCCGGAGCCTCAAGAAACTCTGGGTGGATCTCATCAACTCCCCGGGGCTTTGCCACCGAGGAGTTTTTTGACCACCTCCTTTACTTCAACAACAGAGATAGGTGAGCCCACCCCGGATTCTCCATGCTGTGCTTCCTCAATGGAAGGCGTGTCAGTGGAATTGAGGAGGTCTTCGAAGTATTCTCCTCGCCGACTCACAACGTCCTTTGTCGAGGTCAGCAGCACCCAGTATCCACTATACACAGTGTTAAAGGTGCACTGCTTTCCTCTCCTGAGTCAGCGGATGGTGGACCAGAATTTCCTCGAAGCCATTCCGGCCATCATTTTCCATGGTCTCACGGAACTCCTTCCCCGCCCAAGTTTTACCTCAGCGACCGCCGAAGCTGCATTCTGCATGGCCAGCCGAAATCTGTCAGCTGCCTCCGGAGTCCCAAAGGCCAAAAAGGGCTGTTAGGACTCTTTCTTCAGCTTGACAGCATCCCTTACCGCCACTGTCCTCCAGTGGGTTCGGGAATTGCCACCATGACAGACACCGACCACCTTATGGCCACAGCTCCGATCGGCTTCTTCAGCAATGGAAGCATGAGGCACGGTCCACTCAGACTCAATGTCCCGTCTCCCCCGGGACATTGTAAAAGTTCTGCCGGAGGTAGAAGTTGAAACTTTTGGGGCTGTTCCTCCCAATCACGCCCTTCCAGGTCTCACTGTCATTGCCCACGTGAGCATTGAAGTCCCCCAGCAGAACGATGTAGTCCCCTGGGGAAGTGCTCTCCAGAACACCCTCCAAGGACTCCAAAAAGGGTGGGTACTCTGAACTGTTGTTTGGCGCATAGGCACAAACAACAGTCAGGACCCGTCCCCCCACCCTAAGGCGGAAGAAGGCTACCCTCTCATCCACCGGGGTGAATCCCTGTGTACAGGCGCCAAGCTCGGGGGCAATAAGTATGCCCACACCTGCTCAGCGCCTCTCACCTTTGGCCACTCCAGAGTGGAAGAGTGTCCAACCCCTCTCAAGAGGACTGGTACCAGAGCCCAAGCTATGTGTGGAGGTGAGCCTAACTATATCTAGTCGGAAATTCTCTGCCTTACACACCAGCTCGGGCTCGCAACGCATTTTAACTGCAGTTAAAGCGTTCGCCATTATGAAGGCGCTATATCAGGCATGACAAACACGCGACTCACTCTTTGCCCGGTTTCATGCAGCTCTTAAAGCCCTTTTCACTGTGAACTTGCAGCGCGCTGTTGCCAACCCCATTCATTGTGTATGTGTTTAGGGGCGGTACCACAGAATGGAGCGTTACTGGGCGGCACTGCGCGCACTCGGACGTCTGCCACGACGGCAAATCCCCTCAGATTGAAACATTTTACTCTACAGCAGCACCGGCGTAACCTCAGAAAGCCTTTCCAATAGGAGAGGGAGAGAATTGCTATTTTGGTGGCATGAGGACAATAGAGAAAGCCTTGATAAAGTGCATTTAATGTATTAACACTGAAAGATACATCTTGTTTCTTCTCGATTTTCCCTTTTATAATGAACAAAGACTGGGCTATCTTTTGTAACAATCAAAGATACATTTTGTAAACCAATGAGAAAAGCCTCACTTTACTTCCTGGTTGGCTGCTACTTCAGCACTTCCAAATATGGGCATGCTGTTGCGCATATGATAAAGGGCTTGTCCGAATGCGGCGATTGAACAGTTGACCAGTACATTAGGCATGCGAGGGAGCAGGTACGTGCATGTTGGACACAAATGTGATCAAGGGGAAAAAATGTTGCATATTGTGTTGCCTATCAAGTTCACTTTTCAAAATGGGATGGAAAATAATCGGAGCATAACAAAAATATGAAGTTCAACACAGGACGTTTTAACTGGGGATGTTCCGATCGGGTTTTATGACACCGATACCGATCATGCAGGAGTGAGATCGGCCGATACCGATTCAGATCACATGGAATATCTGTATATTTTTCCATTTATGTATGGTGAGTGCTATGAGCAATATTATCTGAAAAAAGCATCCATATAATTGCCATAATTTAGACAACAAATATATATTTTTTACAAAAGTATGAAAAAAACATTCACTTTTTCTAGCACAATACAACAACTATTCAGTGAAAAAAATAACTGAAAAACTTAAATTTACCAGCATTTAGTAATACAATCTTTAGCAGATCAAAATAATCACCAGTCTCAACAGACTTAGTAGTGCAAAAAGTCAAATAAATAACATGCCACATAAACATTGCATGGTTCGGAATATAATTATAAAGTAAAAAAAGAAAGTCACATGCCGGCTTAACTCAAATATCCTAAATTGAAACTACCCAAGAACTTGGTTTAGTGTGCATAGACAAACTATCCTGTGCATTTGTCAACAAGAAAAAAAATCAGTTAACTTTTTTATGACTCATAAAATAAGTACCGTATTTTCCGGACTATACCTTGCTCCGGAGTACAAGTCGCGCCAACCATAAAATGCATAATGCAGAAGAAAAAAACATATATGTTGCACTGGAGTATAAGTCACCCAGCCTTCAACCCCACTCGGAATCCAAGTTGTCTCTGTCGCGTAACGCAAATAAATGTGTCCATAAATCAAATTAATAAAATTGTGCGCTTAGTACACATCATTTCCACCGAGCTACGATGGTAACATTTAGCTAACATCCACATATGTAGCATTACAAGAAAGTTACGGTAAGATAACTTTAAACTCACCAAAACGGTCGTAGATCGATTAAATAAGTATTTTATTTATCGCTGACCATGTAGAATGTTACCAAGTCTTCAAAAGTATTTTTGTATTTGGTCATAATTATCTCTTTGTTCGTCTCCTCCGCTCCGTGTGTGCGTGCGTGCGTGCGTGTGTGGCTGGCTGATGATGATGATGATGATGATGATGATGATGATGATGATGCAATACCACTGCCAGGCACGACGCCTTTTAAAAGAACATTACACTATTTTGTATAGATGGATTAATAGACTGTCAAATGGTCTTTTTATCATACTATTTCAATTACTTATTTAACACAATATTAGATTTTAACCGTTTAAATTATTCATGCATTTTAATAGCTTTTAGGATTTACCTTTATGTTTCTTTATGTGGGTTAAAATAACATGTGAAATGATATACACTACAGGTTATTCTGCCCGTTGTAAAGTCAATATGTAATGCAGATTTATATGCAGCCGTAGAACGCCCTCCTGTGGTTTTTTGGTGTATTGTTTGCTGACCTTGAAAAGGAAAGGGATACGATATAATGTGTTAATAATTTCACACATAAGTCGCTCCAGAGTATAAGTCGCCCCCCCGGCCAAACTATTGGAAAAAAAAAAAAAAACATCACTTATAGTCCGGAAAATCCGGTAATATAGTGGATCTGTCGTTTAGTATAAAGAGTAAAATTTCCCCATACTTTAAACAGAAAAACACAAAAAATTAAAGTGCATTTGCCTTGGAAAAGAACAAATTGTTGATCAGCAATAGCATCGGCTCAATGCCTATGACATGTTTGTAAACATGTAAACATTTGGGAATAATTCTTTTTGATAAAGAGGAGCATCTCTGCTTTTTCAGGCAAGAGTCTATTCCTCCGTTCATCCAAAATGTTGGATACAGAGCTAGACAGGCGCTCACTCTCCACGCTTGTGCAGGGTGCAGACAGGTAGGCTCTTGCTACTCTAGCAAGGTCCGGAAAGCGTTCTTTATTTGTTTTCCAATACTCCAGTGGTGATGCATGCCGAGGAATGGGATGCTCTCCGAGTTATACGATCATCTCCGGTGGGGGTGCACTATCTGCATGAGACCGCTGCTGGGTTTCTTCATTTAGAATCTCACCAAAAATTGAAGATTCAGGACGTGACACTTTCCCTGCTGGCTGGCCTGTGTTCTCCGCCTCAGGTTCAGTGGCTTTTGTCATCAAACCAAGAAGTAGTCTGTGTATTTGAGTATTGAGTGCTTCAGTAAAAAAATCTGTCTTTGTACCTTGAATGGAGAAATCAGATCAATTTGACATGAAAGTGATTGTTACAATTGAGAATTAGATATTTAACTATGAATAAATCACTGCCCTCAGGTGGAATCCTTGCACCCCTAAATCATTACTTTTAAGGAGACCAATAAAAAAAAGTTTAAAACATGTTTGTTCTTTACCAAAAAGAGGCCATTTTTAATATTTAAGATTGGTCAATCTGTAAAAAATTAAATGTGGAAACTGACCAATTGTATATTTGTAAAAAAAAAAAAATACTAATAACATTTGAGATAGAAAATTTCAGCCCAATACCAGTCATATATATAAATTATCCCCCCCTAAATTGTTAGATTGCTGATCATTTTCTCACCTTGGATCGATGATGGTTGCCAAACTGTAGAGAGGCTAATTTTCAATGTCAGCAAATCTTTTGGTGACAGCTTCCAGCAAAGTGGCCTTGATTGTTTTAACACCGTGATCTGCTGCAGTGTCTTTGGTAAGGAGACACTTTAAAACCATCACAGAAGGTATTACATCAGAGGCAGATGCAGTTGATGAGCATATTTCCTTGGTCAGTTCTTCAAAAGATTCCAGGAGCGCTGTTTTGTTTTCAATCAATCCCCACTGTGATGATATTAATATAGCAGGTAGATCAAAGTCAGCGGCATAAACGCTCAATGCCCGTTTTTGCTCAAGGAGACAGTGGAGCATATAATATGTGCTATTTCACCTTGTGCTGATATCTTGTTGCAGTCTTTTAGTGGGCTGGCCGAGCTGTTTCTGTATGCTCTGAAGTCTCGCGTATGCTAAGGGGGAATGCTAAATGGAAGTGACCCACAATGCGTCTCCCTGTGGCATTAATGTCACTTAAAGTGCGCTGTGACAGCACTGCATCATGAATAACCAGCTGCAGGGTGTGTGCCATACACCCCAAACTTGGTAGCCCATTATCAGTCATAGCTTTCACCATGTTCCGGGTATTATCTCTCAATATCACATGTATTTTGTCTTTTGGAATATGCCATGTTTCGAACATTGTCATAAAAGCTGACGCTAAAGCAACGGCAGTATGCGAGCTGGTAAACTCTCTTGCACGCAGAACAGCTTTGTGAAGGTGGAAGTCTGAATCAATCCAGTGAGCTGTTAGACTCAACATGGGCAGAGGACTAACATCCGAGCTCCATATATCACTTGTAAAACTTAACCTTTAGATGCACGAGTGACTGGACCCTACACTCTGTCAAAAATGACCCATATTAGAATCAATGTGTTTTATGCCATTTTTATCATTTTGGTTAAGAATAATCACTTGTATAGTATTTAGTATACCTGGAACATGAAATCGTAACAATTTTTCATTACGAAGATATTTAGCCCTTGGATGCATAAGTGGGTCAAAAATGACCCGATGAGGTCGTTTTCGTTAAATATCTTCGTAATGAAAAATTGTTAGGATTTCATGTTCCAGGTATTCCTCAAAAAACAGGTTTTTGATATAATGCCATTCACATTTTTCGTAAAATTGTAAAAATCATTGTCTGAAGCTGTGTACTGTCCGTCATGAACAGGAAAGTCCTGAGTCTTTACAAGCTAAAACACTTGCAGTGTGGCTCAAGCCTGTCTCCTGGTTGCTTTGGTTGCATAGCCATGGAGGGAGTTCAGCCTCAGGGGTCAAAGGAATATGAACTTGTGAACAAGTGGACTTCTCTATTATTGGTGAGTCAAGTAAATAGTCAAACTAACCAAGGAGTCAAAGCATAAACTCCTCTGACACCACTGACGGTTTACAAGTTTTCAAATGAATGGGTTTACAGACAGTGTAGAGATGTTTGATACCACTTTTTTCCCAGATACCAAGATGATTACTCAACTCCCGAGTACTCAACGATACTGATGCAAAGTAACTGATAGCACTAACTCTTGATTCATAAAATTCCAATGTAATAAATGTTAGATAATTTTAATTAAGGGTGATTTCTGACAAAATGCAGAACAGTCACTGCTCTAGACAATTGAAGTCCAGTATAAACCACAAACAACTCTCTGAATTTAGGATTAATTTGTAATGAATTAACACATTTACAAAATAAAATTAACAACTCCTTGTGTAGTTATTCAAAATAAAAGTGCAAAGTAATACAAGTTCAAAGTAATACAAGTTCATCTGTTTTCTCTATTAAGTGAATCGACTTAATCTGGGTTCCAGTAATGATCTCTTTTGTTTGTTATTTTAGCTCAAGGTGACAGTCCTTAGACTTGATTAAATTAATTCAGATCAACTGTTCTGGACCCGAATGATTTCGAGTCTGGTTTACGAGTTTTTAGTTCAGGGGAAGTTGATGCAGAACTGAGGTTTAGATTAAGAGCATGTTGAACTTGCTTTCTGAATAATACCCCCGAATCTGCAAAGACGAAGTCTGTTTATATTGTAACACTGTGACTGACTAAACCTTTTCATGTTAGCCCAAATATCGCAAATGTTACACTGCCCAAAAGCTCTCGATTCTTGATTCCAGAGAATTTGTTTCGGTTGTATCTACCAGCTCCGCCCATTGCCTGCCCACAATATCAGTGCCATTTTCTTTTAAGGTGACAAAAGCAATAACCAATTGTTTTTCTGTTTATCAGAGGTGACATGACCAGTGGCGCAAGGGGATGAGGAGGCCCTGTGTAGGCATAGCTAAATATACATCCCTGACAGCTCCATAATAGGTTCCAGGAAGTTCAGTCGAAAATAAAAACAAAGCAACATTTCTAGCTGATTGGCTTTGAAAGGCCGCTTTTCCTTGCTGAATGGGAAAAATGTGGACTTCAGCATTCCATGGCCGTGATGCCAGTCACATTGGATAGGCGCAGCCTTGCGTGCGCAGAGCATGCTTGGTGTTGGGGAGACACATTACACTGCAGAAACCAACTTCATGGGAAAGAATTTGTCTACATGTTTTCAAACGGCTCTCATAATATTAACAGGAAGTATCTCAACTGCAAAAGTTACAAATTAATTATAGTTGTCTATTTGTTTTTTTGCTTTAAACCCAGTAGTAGTAAACCCATGTATATGTGATATAATATGCTAGGTTTTACTGTTTTTCATATTTAGAGTCTTTATACTGTATAATTGCATTCATGGCTATGGATATGTACCAACTTCACTATAACCAAGGTGTTGCAATTGCACACGTTAAATGAATACTTAAATAGAATTAATCAATTACAAAGTTATTGAATGAAATATTTATTTTGCACTGACATTCCAACAGTGCATAAGCACAATGTACCATATTTTTAACATAAAGGTAGCAGTCCCCAACCTTTTTAGTGCCACTGACCGTTTTCATGAAAAGACATGTTGAAGAACTGTCATCGAAACAAATAAAAACATATTATTGTAAATATACTCAGTGACACTAACAACACAATGCCATAAAGTCCTAAAACTTAAAAATGAATAAAGTTCTCGTAAGCTCGCAGGTGTTGTCCCCATATTGGACATAATAATCTGTTGACCAAGTGTCATTTTGCATCCTGGCCTTTGTTTTTCCATTCCGTGTTCCCGCTGCCACTGGTCTCAATCAAATGCTGTGGTCAGAACGAACGCGAGCTGAGCGTTTTTGGTGGCACCTTTTCATATGTAGTCAATGCATTTGGCGTCGTTGCATGCCGGTCGGCGACAGTTTGTAGCGTTTGAAGTGAAAACCTAACTTGCTCGGCCACTTCGCTGGGGCTTGTAAATGTGAAATTTTGGTGGCACCCAATCGCTAACAGCCAATAAGTGTCGATAACGTATTTACTACGTCATGCGTAGGACAAGCACAAATAGACACACATGCACACACACAGCGTGGTGAGATTTAAAAAAAAAAGTAGGACAGTATCATTGCACAGAGATGTAAACAACACTGCCAGCTTCCAGTAGCGGCTAAGACCGAGCCAAAAAGGAGCAGGCTTGAAGAATGGGGAACAAGGAAATTGCCTCATCTGGTAAGTGTATTGACTAGTTTACAGCTGTTGAACTGTCAACCAAGATTAGCAGCCAAAGTAATAACACCGCTACATGTCACCAGGTTGACCTGTGATTTTCAAACTTTCTTCTTTTCTCATCCACTACAGTATGGTACATTTTTTTACTTTTCAAAGACACCTCGGTATTACCTTTGAAGTACGATACTATACATTTTTATTTAATGTTATAGAAATATTTTTTTAAACCTTCATTCAATATGATTTTAATTTAATTTAATTTCTCTTCAATACTGCACATTTAAAATGTAGTAATTTATTTGTAATCATTTATTTTGCCATTATTCAAGCACACAATTTGTTTAAAGCAAGGGTCACCAACTCCGGTCCTCGAGGGCCTATATCTTGCATATCGTTGGCGTCGGGCCAAAACCTTCTAACAATGAAATAGTCACCTTTCAGGGACCCCCCAAAATGGCAAGTTTCTTCAACCATTAGCGTTGCAACAAGCAAGCCATTTTCAACACTTTAGATTGGTCAATAATGTTTAACAGTAAGACACAGTTATGTAGACTGTGGATGGACCAAAAGTATATATTTTTGAAAAAAATATGAAATTCACCAAAATGTGACTTATGGGGCTTTGGCTTGATGCCAGCGATATTTTACAATTTTCTTTCCTCCTCCAACACACCTGATTCAAATGATCCTTATTGTTGTCAGATCGGGCTTCTAAAGGGCTTAGGCACCCCTGGTTTAAAGAGTTTGATTCATATCGAGCATACTATGAATCATGATACGTGGCCAATTCAATCCAAGGATGATATTGCTTCATTTAGAATGATATCTACAATTCAGTGGCTTGAAATCATTCAGTAACTATTAATCCCAAAATTCAACCAATCTGACTGTGAAATAAATACCTACTGTAGATACTAGACAGGAATGGTGAAGTTTGCCTAGATTCCTCTTATTTGTAAGGAAATCGGGTAAAATTAATTATGGTCGTCATTATAAATTTAATTCATCAATCCTCATTAAAGATTTTCGTGATGTGCTTGTATTGCTTTGCATAAAACTAAAGGGGGGGGGGCAGCAACTTGTTATTTATATTATTTCAGCTTCATTTTATTGGTTAGCTTTTTTCTCCCAAAAAAGAGATTTTAAGTGACTAGCCTGGCTTCAGTGACTGCAAGAGTTGAATTTAATGCTTATAGAACAGATATGTCCAGCCCGGGGGTCAAATGCGGCCTGTGATCAAATTCTATCCGCTCCGCAGCCTCTGTCATAAAATTGATAACGTCTGGCCCGTAGCCCCATTGACAAGCGTATAAAATACTATTTAAATGCAAAATTCACATTCATACACAAGAGGGCAGCAGCACTCTGTCCAACTGTATAACCCTGTGTGACCCTTCCGGACAGTTGCTAAAATGGCGACAATGAATAAAAAAAGGAAAGTTGACAGCGAGGGCCAACAATTTAGTGAAAGGTGGAAATTGGTCTATTTTCTCACTGAATTACGCAACAACTGTGTCTGCCTCATTTGCACGAAGATTGTTACTTATTTCCCTGTTTTTGTTTTTAAATCTAAAAGTTCTGTGAAAATTTATTTTCAACACTATGCCATGTTTCAAATTAACCTCTACTGGTGAATATGATGTATATCTTTTTTTTTTTTTTTACATATTTCCCTGTTATTCAATTAAAAAGTTCAGAAAACATTTTTAGACATCACGGGATAATCTATCACCAAAATACCGCCCAACTATGGCTGAACGATTAATTGCACTTGCAATATAATCACAATTTGAGAAAACGCAATTACGTAATCGCGAAGGCTGCGGTTTATGCTGTCTGCTTTATTTATAACGGGGGGGAGGGGGTGAGGGGGATTCACAGAACGCTAAGCTAACTCTGCCGCCGCTACAGCATGCTTGATCATTTTCACCTCGCATTGTTAAAACTTCCCAAGTGGGGGGGAAAATAACCTCATCGTGTACGTGTGTTGTCTATTTTGTGATGTTTTGGCCTCCGTCGTATGTCGGAGCACGTGTGTCAGGCAGTGTCTGTGCATCAGTGTGTGCTGCTGTTGACTTCTATTTACCTGTGATTGAGCACACACACACAGATGTGAGTGTGCGGCTTGTTGAGCCACGACAAATAAAAACGCATCCGTGCAAAGTTATTAAGCGGTCAAATATTAAGAGGATGAATTCGGCCGTATGTTTCAAGCCAAAAGACAGATGAAAAGCTGTTGCGTCGCCGAGTGGTAATGCCCACTGACGCGTGATATGACATCATAAGTAGGCATTAAAGTTAAACGATTATGAAAAATAATCTAATTGCGATTTTTTTTTTTTTGTGATTGCGATATGAGTATTTTTTTTTCCAAGTTCCTTTACCAATGTATTGTTCAATTCATCTTTATTACAACAAACAATATCATATCTGTCATGCATTATGTAATACTGAGGTAAAGGCAAATGGTATATGGTTACTAAATATTTTGATGTGCAGTTTGGTAAGCATTCACCACAACAACACGAGACACCGCCTCTGACATATTTGCTGGTGTTTACTGTTAAATATTGGTTTTCTTGCTTTTTGGATGGAGTATAGTGTTCACAAGTGAAGCGCACCGCACCAGTTTGCTTGCGAGCGGTCCCGGGGACCATCTCTTCAAGCATTTTTGGTTTGCTTAGTTGGAGTGTACCAAGGTTTGAATGATGGTTTAACACTCATTGACCAAATGATTGGTGCTTGCAGAGCATTTCAACTGTCATGAGACTCACCTTATGTTAAAACATCATGCATTTATTAGAACATTATTAATTATTATGGAGAGTAACTTAGATAAGCAAATGAGGTACGCAATCAAATGACACATCATTTCATTTATGACCATCCCTGTGTGCTCTAAAATACAGTCTCTTGTTGCTTTTAAGGTCCTCTAAAGCTGATCCTAGCATGCCAGACATGTAGATCCACAAGGGAATAATTTATGACAGTTGTCGCCTTGGTCTACTAAGCCAGTCCAGGACAACTCCAAAGACTAAGAAAAGGGCAATTCGGTGCCCCAGTGGGGTTAAACCTGATAGGCTTTAATGTTTCCCCTGCATGGAGCCAGTGTGGCATCAGTGGTTTGAAATGTCTGGTGTAAGTAAGTCTCTGTTGTTGGAAAGTCACTAGCTGTTGCCATGGGGAGTATAACCTGTTGCGAGTCAGGAGCTCATATGGCACAAAGATTTGCAAAGACATTTTCTTTGCTGCAAGTAGTTATGAAATGTACGTGATGCATATGATATACTGTAGCCCTGCCTGACGGTTTCTCGTAGGGCTGTGCAATTAATCGAAATTCAATTACAATTCCGATTAATACACCCCACGATTGGCTTAATCATAAAAAAACTATTATTAATATGCTTTTATGTCCAACACAATGTTTACACAAGGAAGTCATACTTGAATTGTTGCAAAAGTTGCACCTTTTTTTTAAATTTTATAATAAATTTTAGAAATTTTGTTTGGTCCATGAGGAACTTACATAATTATAGTGTTTCAAAGAAAATTTTCTTTCTTTTTTTTTTTTTTTTTACGTTTAAACATTTTCTTGTTTTGTACCCAAAACTAAATGATCGTTTGAATAATCGCGGTTTCAATTATTACCAAAATTATCGTGATTAATATTTGTTTCATAATCGAGCAGGCCTGGTTTCTCGAACAGTTCTCAAATTACCCTGTCCATCAACAAGCTTTGATTTTCAAACAAACATTGCTTAAGTTTCATGAATTGTACTACATTTCACAAACTGTCAAAGCATCCACGTGGCTCACTCAGTTGTGCTTTTGCTCACTCTGTGTAAACATTGTTTTTCCCCGCCCTTCACATATTCCAGATAACTTTGGTTTTTTAAAAATGTAAATTCCCTCTGGATGGCTCCTAGGAAAGACAAAAGTGCAAGTGATATGGCTATAAGGAAGCCTATTCGTATTACTTTTGGAAGAAAAATATACGTAAACGTGGTGTTCACGGTGATCGACTGGTTAGCATGTCCGCCTCACAGTTCAGAGGTTGTGGGTTCGATTCCGGCCCCAGCCTTCCTATGTGGAGTTTGCATGTTCTCCCCGTGCCTACGTGGGTTATCTCCAATTACTACTGTTTCCTCCCACATTCCAAAACCATGCATCGTAGGTTAATTGGTCACTCTTAATTTGCCCCCAGGTGTGATTGTGAGTGTGAGGATCCAATTTGAGGCAGCAATCTTAATCATTAGCCCAATATGAGTAGCGCAAGTCCTACAGGGTGAATAAAGACTCACAAAAGTGATCATAAATCAGACCTTTTCTTTTGCAATCACCTTGGAAATTTGCTGAATAGGTGTTAGCCAGGGGAACTGGCTTAGTTGTGATGCCCCTCCAAACAACACACAGGTATTGTCTCTATACCATCATTCTGACGGGACCAAAGGGATCGACTGCAGCGTGCGCTGGTTGGTGGCCAAAGGTGGGGTGCTTGGCGGTCTGATCCCCGGCTACAGATGCTGGCTCCAGGGACGTGGAATGCTTTTTCTCTGTGGCAGGGAAGTTCGAGAAGTGAAGACTAGATGTCGTCGGGCTCGCCTTCACACACAGCTTGAGGCCGACCGGAGCTGTGGCCGTCAGGTGGACCGATACCTGTCAATTGGGATATACCAGCGGTGAGGGAGGCTGTCAAGCTGAAGAAGGAGTCCTGTCGAGTCTTTTTGGCTTGTGGGACTCTGGAGGTAGTTCATGAATACTGGCTAGCGGAACTTTGTTTTGGTGGTCGCTGAGGCAAAAACTTGGACGTGGTAGTAGTTCGGCAAGGCCATGGAGAACAACTTCCGGACGGCTTTGAGGAAATTCCGGTCCACCATCTGGCTTATTTAGATGGAGAAGCAATGCATCATCATCACTATGGAGATGGGGTGCTGCTGAACTCGACGTGGGACGTTGTGGGTCAGTGGAGAGAATCTATCGTGAATTCCACCAACACATCTAATTGAGGAAGCCAAATTTTGTTTCTTGAAGGCAGGCTCAAATAGGTCACCGAGGTCATTGAAAAGATCCTCGGCAGGCCCCTGGGAGTGTGTGAGATTCCTAAAGACTCTGGATGTTGTGGGGCTGTCCTGGTTGACACGCCTCTGCAGCATTGCGTGGAAATCAATGACAGTGCCTCTAGATCAGGGGTGTCAAAAACATTCAGGGGTCAGGGGCCCCATCGCAGTTATGGTGTCCCTCAGAGGGCCGTCATATAAATATATGATCGCCTTACATATACACAACAAATTGATGGATGGCTAGTTTCGAAATTAGAAGCCGGTAAGCAATTGTTTGTTCTGTTTTTTTTTTTTTCAATGTATTTTAAGGGGAGGATTGGTAACAAATCTTGATAAAAGTGAAAATAATTTGCAAGAAATGTGAAGTTGACACACATTATTTGTCTTCGCGGGCCACATAAAATGAGGTTGTGGGCCGGATCTGGCCCCCGGGCCTTGACTTTGACACCTGTGCTCTAGATTATTAGACTCTGGTGGTGGGCCCATTCTTTTAAAAGGAGGAGTGGGGGCTGTGTTCCAACTACAAGGGATCACACTCCTCAGCCTCCTTTGTAAGGCCTGTTTGCTGGAGAAGAGGATCCGTCTGGAAGTCAAATCTCAGACTGAGAATGTGGTTTTGATGTCACCTGTCCCATAGCGCAAAATCTCACCTATGAATGTTTCTAGACAAGAAGCAAAGGTTTGCTGCCATGCACGATTTAAATTTAAGAATTTTTTTTAATCTAAATAAGAATTGGTCATCATAATCAAGTGAAATGTCTTGCGTAGTCATAATTGTTCTTTAACCAAGGAAAAATATCACAATACTCCATTACTTCATATAATTTTCAGTAGGAAAGCTGAATATTTAAATGTTTGATAGCTAGAGCCGTGATATCGTTAACAACAAAAACACTACTGGTTGTAGTGGTATCAGTGTCATGATATTGTGTCTGATCACAGTGTAGTCTCTCTTTGCAACGTGTGGTTTCTGGAATCTCCTACCCCATGGGAATGCCATTAGTGGAGAATTGAAGGAGAGCAGGTCCAACAAACAAAGATCAAATGCACACACAAGCATACACACGCACACACATTGGATTGCTCTATTGTTGGTTTGTTTTCTGGTCTTTTCAGATCTTACACTTGCTTGCTTTGTCTGGGCTATTTCCTCATTGTCACATTCACAAAACACCAATAGTTTGGTTTAGTAGACAACCCCCACTTTTTTGTTGAAAATGCATATTGGATATTGATATTTATCAGCATTATTAGAAGAATACTTTGTGTTAATTTAAAAAAATAAAATAAAAAATCACATGCATTTCAGTGCCTGTCAGTTAACCAAAACTTTTCGCCAATTACGGGCTGGCCGGGTCCCTGTTCCCCATGAATAGCAGGCTCCACTGTATATATTTATGCAGCCACATCAGCACCAAAACACTAACACGAGGTTGTTAAACACATTATGTAGGTTTTGGAGAATTGCCAACTCTGTGCAATGTGTGCGGCATACAAACTATACACTGTTTGTACACTGTAAAGTAACAGGTGCAGAGCAGCACATTGCCTGACAGACGCCAACCCAAGCAAGAAGAGGCAATGAAGTTATGCATGGTCAGGGTTTTTCCTGGCTCAAATTGAGGCAGAGGTAGTAACTTTCAGACCATGTGCACCCGTGCGTGACCCGCGCCACCCTCCGGTTCAAACAAACACTTTTGCCCTGAGGCATTTACATACATTTTGTTTAACAAAATCAGTTATTAAATCACATGTTATCCTAAACAGCAGATTAAAAATAAAAATCAATATTTTACTCAATGACAAAAGGTAATTATTTGTACGGTTAAAAAATATCCTCACTAGTGTCACGGGTGATCTGAAGCCGATCTCAGCTGACTTTGGGCAAGAGGCAGTCCCAGCGCATATAAAGACAAACACACGTATACACTTTCATTTATGCTACGGATGAATGAGTCATGAGAGATGTGTTTATATGAATATGGGAGAAAGCTCATGCGAGCATAGGGAGAATATGCATACTCCAGGAAGGCCGTAGCTAAGGTTGGAAGCCCCACCCTCACAAGTGTGAGGTGGATGTGCTAACCACTCATCCTGCTGCTTGAACATCACTAAAAACATAGTTTATTCACTTTCAATAGTCTGTATCGTTTAATTGAAGGCATAGAAGACTTCGTTCAACAGGTGAGGAGTCTTCTCTCTAGATTTGATTTGCTTTGTTGACCTTTCTGGTGTCACATTTCTTCTCAGTATCAGCAACCTCGGCACTGCAATGAAGGGTCTGACCTAATTTTAGCTGCAAAGAAGTCCAAATCAATAACCATCAGTGTTTGGTTTTGGACCACTGCGCGGTCAATGACGATATCAACCCTTATTTTGTCTGCTGTTTTTTTTTTGCTCTTGCCATACTATATAGAGAGCTTAAATACTGTATTTTCTAAACCATCGCCAGCTCATTTTGTCGAATCGATCTGATGTCACTTTGGCAACTTGTGAAAGAAGCAAAGTGACAAGTGGCCATCGTCTTGGTGGAATTTTCTAAAAACGATGGAATAATCTAATTGTGTTTATTTTTTTATTATTTTTTTTTTACCAACTAAATTTCTCCAGTACCCATCATCCGATTTTCAAAATTCTTGTTCCGTTGTGTTCTGGTTGAAGTGGCCTTAACAACCAGGCTTTGCATTTTGACAGTCATTTTGGGGAAATCTTGACGCATTGCTAGTGTGAGACACTATTATTGTGTTGTTTCACTTAATGAAAAGAAAAACAAGAACAATGGTTTCTTCAAGTATTAAAACAAAAAACAAAAAAAGAAAATGCATATTTAGGCCTAAAATAGTCAGTTGAAATAGCCCTTCACAGACTCCAGCCTAAATAGAAAAAGACTGAAATGTAAATACACCCTAAATTGAACTTGTGAGATGACGATATTACTCATTTTCACGTCAAGGAGAGTTACAATGTAATCCTCCTCTGCTTTTGATGTACTTGCTCCACTCTTCAATACTGTGATTCTGCCTAAGACTGCCCTGTTTGTATAACTCTTGACTCTGCTTAGATAGCCTTACAATAATCTGCCCAGGCTCCAGATGGAAATAATTATTAGTTTTATAGTTAGAAGGTTTGGTACATTGTGGGTATTGTTTGTATTTCATTTCTGATGTTCAATTCTTTTGGTCATTGTCTGGACAATAATGTTTGTCTGCTGCTCGGTTTCATCCCCTGTTTTTTTCTCCCTGTGTTCTAAGCCTTTTCTGCTCCAGTGCCAATAGATGTGCATGTGTTAAAGAGAGCTTCTGTTTCTGCAGTAAGCCAGCTTCATCCCGAGGTGCTCTCCTGGGGGTTTGAGGTTCACCCCCGCACCTTTTCTTTTTGCTGGGGTCATTTGGAGTAGTAATCCACACATGGCTGGATACTCCGTGCAGAAAGATGGTGCTCGAGCATGGTGAGAGCTTGAAAGGATTAGGCTCATGGTCAATCAGTCTATACACAACCCATATTTTACAACGTTGATTTTTATAACAAATTCAGCTCATGTTTGGTTTGGCTTGAATGAGCAAGCTCAAATGACGACAACAGTGCGGCACAGATATGCCTGCTTTACCCCTCAGTTGCTTTTGTTGTTGTTGGTTGTCAATTCCAAGTAGAGGTCATCTGGCTTTTGGATGGTGGTTTCACCATGACCGCTAGCTGAGTCCAACTACTAAGTCTGTATTTGGGCTTTATTTCAGATTGGTGATAGCCATTGACACATGGCTTCGGTTAGCACCGTGTGCACTGATGGCCATCCAGATCAATACAACACAATTTAGTTTTCCAATCTGGTCTCTGGGAAAGAAGCTATAGCACTTATTGGGTGATCACCTCTGAAGAAGTCTTCATCAGGATCTATTGACAGATTCATTTGGGCACTCGGCTTCCATGTTTATACTCACCCACATCGAAACATAAGGCATCACTAAAAATACTTTTTTTTGAACGAGTAATGCACACTTTGAACAATTGATGTTTAATCTCAGTATCATGATTTTCAGTTTTATCAATGTGTCTTTTAAATCTACCCATTATTTTCTTGAAACATGTACTGTATGTTAGTCTAGTTGCAGTATTATGCAAACACTCTTACAGTGAACTTCACTTTTTTTTTTGCTTGTTTCCAAATTTACACATGGTTAACCCCCACCCCCTAAAACGATGACTGCTCAAAGCTCTCAGATTTAACCCGAAATAAAACTCCAGGTGAAAAAATATTCAATAAAGCAGAAAGTAATAGGTTTGCCTTTGAAAGTAAGGAAGCCTTAAAGTGACCTTGGCAGCAGATAAAGTCTCTTTGAGTCTCCAAATGATTCCATATTTTATTTCTAAACAAAGCCGTAGGGCTATTGGATATCGGACTCTTATTCGTGGTGGTCACATGTGCAGTTTTAGAAATTAGTTGGGCTCTCAGTGCAGCTCTTTTGATGCCCCAGTTGTTTTTCTATGCCTGGAGTGGAGCCATGATCTACACTATGGCGTGCATGACTCCACCGACTTTGCCTGTTGTTGTTTTTAACAGTTTAAAAAAAAAAAAAAAAAAAAAAAGCCTAACCCCCCATGACCCCATCTATCTTGGAATGTTCCCGTGAAAGATTCTTGAAAGCGGGTTCCCAGAGTGGAATACCCAGCAAAACTTACTGCCGCATGAAGGCACTATGTGACAATGTGCTGAGCTCTCGTTGGGTTTTACCTTTTGTTGTCTTTTCACATTAGCATTGTGTTTTGTTTATAGTGGTTTATACGTATTCTTCTTCAGCGGCGTGCACCTAGGGGTGGGCGATATGACTATATTAGATCGTTTAGCGGTTTAACGTGTTCACAATCTCATAAAGCCGAAAGATCGTTAGATCGTCCAAATGGCACATTCAAAACAGTTTAGCTCTATGGCGGCGCAAAGCCGCTGATGCGTATACCCGACCAACCAATCACAGCACGCACAGTGCACGGAACGTGACACTCCCCGCCTCCCTGTTTGTTTGTATAGCGGGAAGCTATAGCTGAAAGTCACCACGAAGCAGAGCTGGTCCCGAAAAGAAACTCCACATCCACAGTGTCCATCCAACTTCTCTAGCAGCCGTAGTGTAGCCTCTTCGAGCTATAAGATGTGCATTGTGTATGTGGATCATGTGAGCAAGGGTAGCAAAGTCATTTGGGACTCATTTTGTTTATCCCAGTTTATAGTTGATATCGTGTATTCAATAGTTTGAGGAGACTGTTTTGCACTAGGGCAGTGATTATGGAAAAAATATCACAATTAATAAAAACAATTTTTTATTCATTTCAAAACTTTGTATTTATTCAACTACAGTTGACACTTGCCCGCATCTCCCTTGTCTATTGTATTTATTTTATCTTATTTTATTGTCTTATTTTTATTTTCACAAGTCTTAGGACTTATTGGGATAACCTGTGACAAAGGGTGTCACATTTTGTGTCACAGCATGTGGAAATTTGGGTTGGTACGACAATAAAAATTTGTGAATCGAATTCTTGAATTCTTTGAAAAATCAACTTTAAATAGAGCTGCAAGCAGCTATAAAGGGCCCTTACAGCCCTGGCAACGTTGGGGTACTGGCATGTTGGGATGCTCGTGCATTCAAATATTTTGAAAATGTAGTACAGCAATTTTGATCAAATACGACCTCCTATAAAAGGCAAAAAATGAGGCAAAATATGAAAGTAAATTCAAGATAGTGGACTTCCTGTTAGGTTTAGCATATGGCACCAAGAGGTTTTTTGTACGTCTCTGCCTGTTTTATATTCTAGCAAATTTTCGTAGATCTAGGTGAAACGTACAACCGGGGTTGCTTTTTCAAAACTTTCTAGGGGGCGGTAGCGAGCCATCTTTTAAAGATTGTACAATTCAATAAGTAATCATTGATGAATGTACATGGCCTTATAAATGTGCAAAGTTTCATGAGTTTTTGTGCATGTTTACATTCAGCAGCAGTTTTATTGGCAATCCATCCATTGGGCGTTATCACGGCAACAGCTTTTGACGAAAAACCACCATCTTCGTGTTTTAGCATCATGAAGGCCTGAACACTCTCCCGAGCAAATAGGAGGTAGATCTGGCTATCCTGTCAGGATAAAAACAATAAACATGTACTTCCTTTAGCCAGTAGGTGGCGCTATCAATACGATGAAAAGTAAGTTCGTAGGTATCTTCAGGTGTAGACTCTCATCAAATGTGTGAAATTTTGACAAGATATTATCAGGTGGATCATATTACAGCAGCTTTTAAAGTAAATGTGATGTCGAATTCTAAAGTAGATTCAAAATTGCTTAATTGGCGGAGGTTTAGCATATGGCTCCAAGAGACTTTTTTGTAGGCCTTGAACTGTTACATATGCCATCAATTTTCTGGGGCTGATTTTTTTTTTTTTTAATTTCTAAGTGGCGCTAGCGAGCCATTTTTTGCAAATTGCTCAATAAAATAATAAAACATTGATGATTTTGCCAGACCTGGTGTGTGTGTGCAAAGTTTTGTGAAATTTCGTTTTCACGAAAAATCACAGATTTCGTATTTAATATCAGGAAGTCGTAAACATTCTTCTGAGCAAATACGAGGTGGACCTGGTTTACGTGCTAGGAAAAAAAGGTTAAAGAAAAAAACGTATTTCTTTCAGCCACTAGATGGCGCGACAACTACGATGAAAATTAAGTTCGTAGATGTCTTCAGGCCTTGGCTATCATCAAATATGACAAATTTCGAGAAGATCATCTGAGTCAAGTTACAGTACCTTTTTTTGTCATGGCAAATAATCAGACTATGCGGATTGTATTTTATTTTTTAAATTTTTTTACTGTATACTGAATTTTTTTCTGTGGAAGTAGGATGGGACGGTAGTAAAACTCCACTCCCGTGTCAGCCGCTAAAGCGCTTATATGGAGTATACAGCTCTATTAATATAACTTGTTTTTCATAAATTGAAAGAATTTGTGATTTTGAGTATTGTTGTATTACCATTGTCCACATGTACAACATTTGTGTGTGAATATTCATTATTAGAAGGAATATCACTCCCAAAGTCGATGATAATTTCTCGTGAGAATGTCAAGAGGGTTTTACATTGATTTTAGCATTGGCACGAACTATGTTTTTGAAACTACACATTTTTGGGGGATTTTAATATACAATAGTGTTTTTACGGTCAACTCCAATTGGGTTGTCATGAAAGAGTTTAAAGCATGCTCCGGGAGGGCAGAAACGCATAACATGACTTGCCTGCTGCACATCGTATTTATTTGATAATGTTTTTAAGATCGAGAGAAGCCAAAATCCAAATCACGATTTAATTTCGATTAATTGCCTAAGCCTTTGTACCCATCCACTCCTTTGGAATACTTTCATTGCGATTGATTGATTACATGTCTGATACTGTATGTCTTCTTCCTTATTTGCAGAACTGTCAGATGTTGAACCCAATGTATTCCTACGGCCATTCCTTGAGGTGGTCCGCTCGGAGGATACCACTGGACCAATCACAGGCCTTGCCCTTACCTCTGTCAACAAGTTCTTGTCATATGGCTTAATAGGTAAGATTTTAGCAATACCTCTTTTCACAACTTTGGCTTACTCATCGCGCACAGTAATCTGCGTGGAATTTCACATTTCCACATGAAATTATTTGCTGTGCATTTTCAAAAGACATGCATGAGGAATTAATTAAGCAGAAGACTCTGAACCTATTATGGCACCTACTGATTATAATGCATTAATTGGTTGCATTCCTATCTACACAAAGATAAAATCAGCATTAGGTCAGGAACAAATTCCCGAGTAATTCAGTTGGCTTGGTTAAAGAATGTCTCAAGTACCCACTTATTTACATGCACACTGTCAGGAAGAAGTTGTCAAGATAACTGCAACAACAATAGTTCATGCTATGCATGACAGTAACACGCCACCAATGCAGTAAGAAGGCCAACTTCAAATTAAACCTTACCTTGCCAAATAAAAGTGTTTGGACATCAATACCTTGGTATGCTTTTATTTTGAAGTTGCTCCCGGCAACACGTTGCGGCATAATCAATCACATATTTATTTATATAGCACTTTTCATATGTGAAAATGCAGCTCAAAGTGCTATTCAATAAAAACATCCAAAATACAACATGAAAAGAAGACCCGTTCCCTCCCTCCCAAACATGCACAAAGACATATATCCACAAGCACATCAGCACTCACACACACGCAAAACACACATGCACACAATCTGATAAACTGTGTTAAAAAGACATGACAAGGCACAGAGAAACCATATGAGGAAAGGGTACTCAAGTGGAGCTCATCCACCCTGAGAGGAATGACAGCCCAGAACCACAGGGGGCGCCACCATCACAGAGACCCCCGGCTCAGATTAACCGGGTACGCCCTACACATAGTGCAGAGGCCCCCGGTCACCCGGACCCAAGGAGCCCCTGCGATGACGCCCCCCGCGGGAAGGTGGCTGACTTGACTCTCTTCCAGACTCTGTTTGGGCCGTCTCAAATTGTTGTTACTCGTGGTGCAACGGATCACATTTATCACAGTTTGGATCAGATCGCGGATTTTGAGTCACGGATTGGATCATTTTTCAGATCAGGCCCCCTCCTCCCCAAATAAAATTAATAAATAAATAAATACTACTTTGTCGTCATTTATTTTATGAAACCCATTAAAAAAATGTGTAATATGGCCGTTTAGGATTTAAAAACACAATTTAATGCAATATAAGGCAGGATACATTCTTATTTTATGTGGTACAGTACATAAAATAAGTTATCCAACCAGACATTTTGAGCTTGAATGTCTTCTTAAAATTATTTAAAGGGGATTGCAACGCAAACTTATTTTTTCCAGAATATGTTCTATGAAAGCCCACTAGTAAATAATGAATATTATATAAGCAGATAAATATTGCGTTTGTGGAATAAGTGTTAATCCACTTGTTTTTAGCCATCTCTGGGGACGGCCATTTTGTCTTCTGAAAATGACATTACAACTGCTCACAAAGACCAATCACGGCTCAGATTCAGAAAACAGGTCAGCTGACAAGCCAAAATGGCTTCCCCTAGGGATGGCTGCTTAAAGGGACGGTGGGGCCGGGATGGCCACGTTTTCACTAAAAAGTTCATTTTATATATTTTTTGAGCAGGAAAATGAAAAAAGTTGTAATTTTCTATTTTATCAATAAATTTGGGAGAAATTAGGAAATAAGTGACTCTATGAATAACGCCCCTTGGTAATGAGCTGAATGGCCGCGCCCCCTACCGTTCTATTCTTGTTCGGCCGGAGTCACGCGAGGGACCGATTCCAAACTCTCCATTGGAAATCATTGTACTTTCATTGCTTATAACGTCCAAAAACGGCGATCAGTTGCCACCAAAATTTATGTGGACATCTCTACTAATGCCCACTTCAACATATCAAAAGGATTAACCTCTCCGTGGCTGATTTATATGAGAAAGAGGAAATGTGGAAGTCAGCAGAAATACATAGGCTGGAACCAGCGCACACAGCTTCTTTGCTGATCCCGGTTAGGACGGGCGAGGCATTAAACACCAGTCAGGATATTTACAGAGACTGAAGTGGAAATGAGACGTGCACATTTATTTGGATGAGTAGTGCCCCAGATTTTCAGCTTACAACGCGCCGTCCAATTTGGAAGGTAACAGCCAAAATGGCACGTTCCAATGTGGCCACACTCTCGGCTGTGCAGTCAGCCTCGCTGGAACTTTTCGTTCGCTGTTCGATGAGGGCTTTTGTCACTCTCAAGCCGCTTCACTCGGGCAGAAGGGGGCTGCAAGTAAAAAGCTCTCCCTCCTGAGACACGAGTTTAGCGTCACTAAATGTCAGAAATATAACCAGTCGGGGTTCGTGTGTGCATTCATGCTCTTGTCCGCTTCAGCTTGTGAAAGTGGAGGAGCAATCGCCACGGTATTTTTGATTTTGTGGATGTGATCATGATGAGATCACGTTTTATGTCAATAAATCCAAACTATTGTGCAGAACACTTTTATACTTTCAGTTTGAAGTGGACAAGAGTAGTAATGTGCATTTGCATTTTGGTGGCGACCGGTCACCGTTTTAGACAACAGATCTGACAAAGTGAGCAATATTACCAAGCATGCCTTCCTCGCGTGACGTAGCCCGCTGAGACCCAAATAGGGGCGTGGGAATTAAATTAAATTAAATTTAAACCTAATCACAAAAAAAGCCCTTAAATCACTAGAGTCTTTTGAGGTGGACATTTTAGTACTGATGTCGTTTTTACATGCAAACCTATTATATAAGTGCCAATGTTAAGCTCACCCAAGTGTCTCTTTAACTTATAGTCCACAAACGCAAAATTAATCAGGATGCCGTGTTTCAACTAGTGGGCCTGCTGGGAACATATTCTTGAAAAAAATATGTTTCGGTTGACTTACCCTTTAATGAGCAAAAGTGTTTTATAAAATAAAAGAAGACAAAGCTTTATTTAGCTTGTTTTTTTTCTACATTGTGCACCACACATTTTAAGTCAAACAGGATGCCTTGTATCTTAACTTTGAAAGTCCTTAAATGATCCTTTTATTTTCAGTCTTTCCACCGATGCTTGCCATACTCATCTCTTTACACATGCTTATTAGTTAATGAATTGCTGCTTTCACGGGTGATGGGAATGAAACACAGGCTGGCAGAGAGCTTGCTAGCCACTCAGATTTCCAAAACACTAGATCCCGTTGCTCTGCCAGCCAATTTGTGCAGGTCTCCCTCTCACAAAAGGCCACATATGGTCTCCTCTTGTGAAGAACAAAATGAATGAAATTAAACTAGTTCCAGCCTGGACATGGATGCACTTGAAATATTGTGAACTTTAAGACTCAAGTTGTACAATTTACTGTGTTGCTATATATTTACTAGGGGTATCACAATTCTCAAAATCCTTAATTCGATTTCATTTTTTATTTTTACAGTCACAAATTAATTTTATTCTCGATTTATTTTTTTCTTTTTCTTACAGCACAGAGGCCTATGCCATTTTAGACTAGATGATCATTGGTTTTATTCATTACATTTTGTACGGTAAATCTTATTTCAACAGATGGCCTACACATAATTGAGTTCACGAGATATGTACTACTTTGTTTGGTAGGTGTTAGATCAAATGCAATGTTGCAAATACACTAATTGATTGTCAAGCTCTGTTTTTCTCAATAGCTTTGAAGTATTACAAAAAAAACATTTTCATGCTTGATTCCATACATCCAATGTTTTAATTATGTAATTTGTGTCTGTGTGATTGTCAATTGTTATTTTTATCATTGTACATGCACTTTGTAGATATTTGTAATCCAGTGCAATTTTAATCACCTCAACGTGGTTAAATTACACTAACCGTACTTTGACATCTTATCGTTTGTATTTCCTTTTTCCAATGAATGAAATGTTCTATGTATATAATAACAGTATATCGAAAATATTGTATGTTTGTATTTGCAGATGCTAATCATGAAGGTGCAGCCGAGGCCATAGAGAACATGGCAGACGCTGTAACACATGCCAGATTTGTCGGAACAGACCCTGCCAGTGATGAAGTGGTCCTTATGAAAATTTTACAGGTACTTAACACCTGCTGGACATTTTCACTTAGAACCTCGAATATTACATAGTTTTACAAATACTGTCTTCAGTCTCCTTGGTGTTAGTTTTATTTATGTTTTCATAATATTGTTTTGTTACGCATGAATTCTTTGATTTTATTTTGGATATGGACACCAGTATGAAAAGTATAATAATTTAAGCAATTCATTTTCATGTAGTTGAATTAAAAAAAAATGCACATGACAGACAATGACAAGTCACGTTAAAGCTTATTATCCTCCTTCAGGTCTTGAGGACACTGTTGCTAACACCAGTTGGAGCCCACCTGACCAATGAATCCGTTTGCGAGATCATGCAGTCCTGCTTCCGAATCTGCTTTGAGATGAGACTAAGTGGTTAGTCACCCAACAATTTTTTGTTTCTTTTACTTGCATTCGTTCTTGAGGTTTGTCCCCATTTTGACAACAAGCTTACAGTTTTTTTTTCCTGTGCACGCAGAGCTCCTTAGAAAATCAGCTGAACACACCCTTGTTGATATGGTGCAGCTACTGTTTTCCAGGTAAATTGATCTAACTTTCTAATGAAGTTGTGGTAAGGTTTTTGTCAGTATCACACTTAAATAGTTATAAATATAATGGTGTCAGATCCAGTTGAGCTCTTCACTGAGTGATCTGTGCATGTTGGTAAAGCTAGTCTCTGCTTCAGCAACAAATCTCCTTAAATATCACCAACTGCTGAATATTATGATCTGGATTGTCTGCTTTGACTTTTCTGTTAATCGAAATAGAAAGTCACTAACATGAAAAAAGAAAAGGTAATTGAATTTGAACTTTGGCAGGGATGGTGATACACTGGGGGTTAGGGGGCTACAGCCCCCTTATTTCCCCTCTCGTTTTCATAGAATATGCATATTAAATGTTTTAATCGTTTTTTGAAGAATTGTTTTAGATTGTTAAAATAAATAAATACATTGTATTTTAACCCATTAAGGCCTAAAGCGCCTGGCTCAACATCTCCCCCAAACCTAAGGGCGACTATAGAATCACCCTCCTAAACCTGAGGTTCTCCCAGAAATTGAACACCTACAAAATAATTAATATTTCAGCCCCTGTAGCAGACAGAAACATAATTCCAAAAGATTTTGAGAGCTTAGACATGTGGCTTCCCCACAGCTTGAATTTTTTATTAGTTACTGTTTCAATTGAAGATGTAAAAATAAAGTGTCAGTGCCAGAGAGGCACTATTTTTCATTTAAAAATTTGAGCGGTAATTACTAGGGGTGTAACGGTATACGTGGGTGTATTAATGCGTTTCGGCCTCGCATGTTCGGTTTGGTCCACCTTGGACTGATCTGATCAGTTTTTATTATTAGCACGAGCTTACGCATGGCCGCTGTTGACTGTTGCACGCGGGAGAGGAGGGTGGCGGCACAAAAGAGGAGCCAGTACGCCAGAAGCCGTGATAAATCAGAAATGCATGGATAAATGGCATTATTATGGCATATGCAAACAAGCCAGAGCTCGAAGGTCCCCCCGTACACTACGGTCTCCTGTTTGGGAACATTCTGGCTTTCCTGTTAAAATCGCCAATGGGGAAAGTTACGTGGATAAATCCCAGAGTTGTGTGCCGACATTGCTACATGAGATCGGCGGCTATGTTGCAGATAGCACGTCTAACATATAACACACTTAAAACGGTATCATCCGACTTTGAATGTTTGTTAGACGAGGAAGCAAGCAGTCTTTTTAGCCCAAAACAACGTACAACAGCTCTCTTCTTCGTTCTCCGCTGCTCCTCTTGCTTAACATACAATGCATTCATGAACCTCGGAAACACAACTCAGCAAAACACAAATCCGACCACAACACAGGTAACCCAATTCGTTACAATATGCTGTTGAACATTCAAAGATTTCAATGCCTAAAAAGTGTAAATAATTTCATAAACTTTAGTTACTGTCTTTTTTTCATTATAAAAAGAGTTTTAATATAGTTAGCAATAATTGTAACTGTTGTTGTATGCAATTTTTTTTCATCACAAAAAGTTTAAATATGTACAGTACTGGAATGACAACTTGTCTTTAACTTAGATGTTCCATAGTCATAGGCTGTTGCTGCTCAGTGTTTAAAGATTTCAGTGTCTTAATAATTTACAAAATTAAGAGACCTTTATTGTTAGTGTATTTCTTATTCTAGTGTAATTTCTTAGAATATCACCCAAATGGTTCGCTTTTATTTTTTCTAAAAAGTGTACCCTTGTCATCTTTTCAAAATAAACATTTTTTTTTAAAAATCTGTTTTTTTGTAACAAAAATATACCGAACCGAAGTTTCCAAGAACCCGAACCGAACCGAAATGTGATTTAGCGCACCGTTACACCCCTACTAATTACCATCCACTATTCTGTTACAAAGACGTCAATATCATCATTGTCTACAAAGATATCTCTTAACCATATATCGCGTTCCACTGGTTCAAAGTCCTCAGCGTGTTTTCTATTATCACTGCCGTTTCTTATTTTACAGCTCCCGCGATTGTCTGCGCGTCCGCCATTGCGGCTCGAAAAAATTCTGCGCCATTCTCCGAGGGGGGTCAAGACAGTCACGAGTATATTCTGATGTATTTCATTGGCTAAGAGACCAAGAATTGGATTAAAAAAAGAAAATGACCTATACGCTCTCCCAGCTGTTAAGGTAGAAAGGCGCAACAGCGCTCCCGGCTTTAGTGGTAGAAATGCGGTTATGCGCTCCTGGCCTTAATGAGTTAATGGCCGTCAATTATACGCAGATTTTCACCGTTTGCCACCCTGCCTGGTCCAAATCCTCAGAGATTCGGGGTCGAAGGTATTACGTTTTAGGGTCGGACTCCAATTATAATTTAAGTAGAATGTGCTCCATTTCCAGCTTCCTCAAGTGCAGCATGAAATCTTTGCTTCTTTCTTTCATAGTAGTCCTCGAGAAGTGACAGGACAACAGATGGTACTTTTCTGCCACTTTCATAGCTGTTTCTTGTCAGTGCCTTAGAAATCCTGATGCTCAACAATTCCAGTCTTAAAATTTGGGATTATCCCTCATCGCTGATAGAAACCGAATATACTAAAGACAAAATTTCAAAGTTTTACACCGTGACACTTTTTCACAAAAGTGTTTGAGTAAAATACTGTATATAAGGTACCATATACTGTATGTGCATATATGGACACACACACGCTTGCTCTCTCTCTTTGACGTACACGCACACACGCGCACACATATCACTTTTCATTGTTCAACCTCCACCAGCCTCCATTCCACAGATGGTGGATAATAGAGATTTGAGTGAATCGGAGCCCTCAATGAGCGGTGCCGCTCGTCTCTTTCACAGCACTCTTGGATTATAAAAGTATTAGCATGTTAATCTGTTGGACCCACAGCTCATCCAATAATCATGCTTGTGAGACAACACTCTATTATCACAGTTAATGTCAGGGGGGTGATGGTCTCTCCTGTTTTTTTTTTTTTTTTGTGTGTGCGTGTGATTGCTAGTGACATCTCATTTTCCAGTAAAGCCTTAAAGTCCACAAAATTGTAGCCACGCAAACACACACACACACGCACGCACACACATACACTTTGATAACGCTGCTCAGCATCTTTGGAGAAGTTTGTTGAAGACTTAAGCAGGGAATGTTGAGATTCCCACCATGGTTTTGGCTTTTAAGTGCTTTACAGCATGTTCTACGGCGTTCCTACAGAATTAATTGTTTGCATTCATTTTTAGGAAAAAGCCATAGACATTTGTTTTGTCTGGTTTTCTTATTGCTAATCAGTCGTTTATCTAAACTAATGTTTTCTAGTTAGCCTACTAATGTCTTAATGCTAGCCATAATATATTGGCACGCAAGCGTCTGATTTACTCTAACGGGTTGCACGTTTGGTTGGTGGATTGTGTTTGATCTACTAAGATTTATATCTTTTTCCTCTTTTGCCGCCGTAATTCATAGTAGACGCTACAATATGTTAACATACCAAACAGGACATCACGTTACATCAAGCATTCATGGTAGCCTTTGTTCGCGAATGTTTGTTTCCAAACACGACTGTCCCTATATCAGAAATGAAATAAGGCATCAGGCACAACAAGCTACCATTCTAGATGATCGTTTATCACTGCCGTGCAGCCATGAAAGAGAGGTTTGCATCGTATTGATTATTTTGGGTGAAATACGCCCAAACTGTCCGACTCTGTTGCTAACCAAGGTGCTTGTGTTTACATACAGCGGTAGGGCTGTGCAATTAATCGAAATTCAATTACAATTACAATTACGATTATTACACTCCACAATTACAAAATTGGTATAATCGTATAAAACGATTATTAATATGCATTTATATCCAACACACTGTTTTTTTACACAAGGAAATCATACTTCAATTTATACATTTGCACCTTTTTTTATTTGACAACGAACAACTTTATAAATCGTGTTTGGTCCAAAAGGAACTTACTTTTATCCATCCATTTTCAATACCGCTTATCCTCACAAGGGTCACGGGGCGTGCTGGAGCCTATCCCAGCTGTCTTAGGGCAGTAGGCAGGGGACACCCTGAATTGGATGCCAGCCAATCGCAGGGCACACAGAGACAAACATCCGCACTCACAATCACACCTAGGGGTAATTTAGAGAGTCCAATCAACTTACCATGCATGTTTTTGGAATGTGGGAGGAAACCGGAGTACCCGGAGAAAACCCACGCAGGCACGGGGAGAACATGCAAACTCCACACAGGGAGGCCGGAGCCGGGATCGAACCCACGACCTCTGAACTGTGAGGCGGACGTGCTAACCAGTCGCCCGAACTTACTTTTATTTAGTATTTATTTGTCTTTATATTTTTTACGTTTAAAAATGTTCTTCTTTTGTAGCAAAAAAAAAAATTATTGTTTGAATAATCATGATTTCAAATATTACGACAATAATCTTGATTCATATTTTTTTTTCATAATCGAGCAGCTCTACACGGCGGTGTCCACAGCTGTAGAAAATGTACGCTCTGAGGGTGTAGATGATGCTTCCACAAATAAAGATACCTGGTCAGAGACTACTGTGAGAAGATAAACATAACCGTGACACCACCCAAGCAGGCAGACCTAGTGCTGTAGCACATTTTTGCAAGCTAAACTTTGTTACTGTCAGTGTTCATTTACCGTTTGCTTTAGCGAGCTTCATCGCCACAACATGAAGATATGTCATATTCTAAATTAGCGTTACAGCAATCCCAGTAATTCCCAGCACTGAAATCAAATTACTCATATTTTTAAAAAATCAGGTATGCTGGCACAGTTGCACTTGCTTTTCAGACCCGGTATTTAAAGTTGCAACATGAGCAATTGACAATTACAATTTGTCCCAGATTTCATAAATCACATGCATGGGCTAAATAACCTTTTTGCATATACGCCTCCCACAATGCACAAAATGAACCGTGCAGCGGTATTGTCAACTCTGGCAGACACAATAGTGGGTGGGCCCAGTTAATAGATCAGCTTTCATCTGTTTCCATTATCAATCAATTTTGTGCCTGTTGTTGTAGTTGCAAAG
The DNA here is from genome assembly GCF_054856515.1 of Filicampus tigris. Taxonomy (NCBI): domain Eukaryota; kingdom Metazoa; phylum Chordata; class Actinopteri; order Syngnathiformes; family Syngnathidae; genus Filicampus; species Filicampus tigris. The sequence goes on along the minus strand of NC_141227.1, from coordinate 3,150,506 downwards.
TCTTTAGTAAAACAAGCTTTACATTTATTAAATTCAGACTCGAACTCCAGATCCTATAAAACTAAAATATAATGCAGTGTGAACACTGAGAACATGATTCTCTCGAATTAGATCAATTTTAGACCGTAAGCACGAAACCATACAAATAGACAAGGTACGATCCTGATCCCTGACAAAATTTGTCTTTGTTTGCTTTTCTCACAGACTTCCCCAATTTAAGGAGGAGGCCAAAAGTTATGCTGGTGCCAGCATGAAGAAGGTAATTAGATGTTGAATGAGTATCTGATCTGCTTGTTATTTGACTAACCTCTTGTATGTTGTTGTTGTTGTTATTTTTGGGAATGAGTGTTTTCACACATTTTCATTTCCTTGATTGCCTATGGTGATGATTTTGAGTTAATTAGCTGTTAGTCAATTTCTTTTTTTTTTTAAGTAGTATCGTGAAGAATGTAGAATAGTGCTCCAATGGAGGTCTATGTTGATGTAGCTCAATTTCCCATTAAATTAAAACAGTTTGCCGTTTGATAATTGACTAAAACGAGATTACTCAACAGGTAATGGAGTAATTATTCCCACCCTTAAAGTGATAATTTACTATAATTTTTCAATTTCTGGTGGAAAAAGTTAATATTTTGTCTATAATGAATTTCATAACGTCATTGTTTCACGTGCAATTAACTAATGTTGCCACCCGCTGTCGACTGAAAATGACATCACGTGTTGAGGGCTCAGGTAACAACCATCATGACTCAGCTTGTGAACGTTAAGTTAGCCGTGATTGTTACCTGAGCCCTCAACATGTAATTTCATTTTCAGTGGACAGCAAATGGCAAAATACATTTTTAAAGAAGTCAACCCAAAAATTGTCTTTACTACAATTAGGGGTGTCAAATTAGTGCATTAATTGCGACCAATTAATTACAGTCAGAGTTAAAGCGTTATTTTTTTTAAAAATCGCATTAATCACATTTTTAATCTCTAATTTTACTGTTTCTGTATGATGATGAGATCCATTTTGATGCGTGGGACTTGTGCTTGAGTTGTTGGGGTTGTAAAAAAACAATGGTCAATGTCACACCCTGAGAGTGGACACTGATTAGCTGTCATTTGTGTTTGGCATAACCTGATAGGCTCCTATTGTAGGTGGGAGGGCAAGTTCGGGAGCATGTGAGAGTTGTTGATCCGATGAATGGTAAATTCAAAAAACGCCCTAACAGCACTATTGATAAAGGCAGAGCGAAGGGCCTTCTCTCGAAGAAGGACTTCGCTTACAAAAGAAGCAGTTCAAGCCTACCACATTAATGCAAAGTAACTAGGCGCGACGAAAGCCACAGCTAATGATAACAACGAAGACGCTAATGTAGCAAGCCATTGCAAAGCTCTTGGCCAAACTAAACACGAGAACAGCCCGGGTATGAGCAAGTCTGTGACTGACAGGCTGGCGAATGTTCTTGCCAAGTGAATAACGATGAACTGCAGGCCGATCAACATAATTGAAGAAGGATTAATTGAGGTGTTGCAAACAGCGACAATGACCATTGACCCATCATACAAACCACCGTGCAGACTGCAATGATGACTAAAAGCAGCAAGATGTACAGTGCCTTGAAAAAGTATTCACCCCCCTCGACATTTTTTGTGTTTTGTTGCCTCACAGCCTGGAATTAAAATGGATTTTTTCAGGGTTTGCCTCATTTAATTTACAGAACATGCCCACAACTTTAAAGACATGATATATTTTTTATTATGAAGCAAACAACAAATAGGACAAAATAACAGAAAACATCATTGTGCATAAGTATTCACCCCCCCCAATGTCAGTACTTTGTAGAGCCACCTTTTGCGGCATTCACAGCTGCAAGTCATTTTTGAGAAGTCTCTATGAGTTTACGGCATCTTGCCACTGGGATTTTTGCCCATTCTTCAAGGGAAAACTGCTCCGGCTCCTTCAGGTTTGATGATTTCCGCTGGTAAACAGCAATCTTTAAGTCTGACCACAGATTCTCAATTGGGTTGAGGTCTGGACATTGACAAGGGCAGTCCAAAACATTGATATGTTTCCCCATAAGCCACTCAAGTGTTTCTGTATCAGTATGCTTGAGATACTTGTCCTGCTGGAAGGTGAACCTCCGTCCTAGTCTCAAATCAGTGACAGACTGATACAGGTTTTACTCAAGAATATCCCTGTATTTCGCACCATCCATCTTTCCCTCTACTCGGTCCACTTTCCCAGTCCCTGCTGCTGAAAAACACCCCGACAGCATGATGCTGCCACTACCATGTTTCACTGTGGGGATGGTGTTCTTGATGTGATGAGATGTGTTGGGTGTGCACCAGACATAGCATTTTCCTTAATGGCCAAATATTTTAGTCTCATCTGACCAGAGCTCCTTCCTCCATACATTATGAGAGTCTCCCATGTGCCTTTGTGCAAAGTCAAAACGTGCCTTCTTATTTTTAGATGGAAGTAAAGGCTTTCTTTTGGCCACCCTTCCATCAAGCCCAGATCTGTGGAGTTTACGGCTGATTGTGGCCCTATAGACAGATACTCCAGCCTGTGCTGTGGAACTCTGCAGCTCCTCCGGGGTTACCTTTGGTCTCTGGGCTGTCTCTCCGATTAATGCCCTCCTTGCCTGGTCTGTGAGTTTTGTTGGGCGGCCTTCTCTTGGCAGGTTTGTCATGGTGCTATGTTGTTTGCATTTGATGATGATGGCTTTGATGTTGCTCCTGGGGATCATCAAAGATTTGGATATTTTGGGGGAACTTGTTTGGGGAGTTCTTTGTCTTCATCGTGGCGTTTGGTTAGCGGTGCCTCTTCATTAGGTGTTGCAGCCTCTGGGGCCTTTCAGAAGAGGTGTATATATACTGACAGATCATGTGACACTTAAGATTACACACGAGTGGACACTTAATTGATGGGGAGGGGAACCTCAACTCATTTTGCACTGATCGTCATGAAAATAGAAAGCACGACTTGGCTGATAAATGCGTAAAACGGTTCTCAAGGTAGTAAATGACTGGGCAGTTGAAAAAAAGGTACTCACCATAAATACAGACACATGCATACAGACAATAGGCTTTGGGGCTTTTCTCAGCAATTTTTAAGTGAGATTAAAAAAATTGATTAATTAGATCAAATAATTACAGATCCTAATTAATTAATCTCAAAATGTTTTTCATCTCTATGTTCTATGCAGGCCCACCAGTCGAAACATGGCATTCAGAAAAATATTGTGTTTATGGAATATGAGTTAAACAGTAAAATCCACCCGTTTTTGTCCATCTCAAGGGTCGGCCATTTTGTCACTTGCGGTCAACTGAAGATGACATCACAGTTGCTTAGGGCTCAGATCACGACCAATCATGGTCACATGTTTTTGGACACTGAACCATGATAATTATTTTATTTATATTATAATACACAGCACGCACAGTGCACCGTACGTGACACTCCCCGCCTCCCTGTTTGTTTGTATAGCGGGACACTATAGCGGAATGTCACCACAAAGCAGTTGGTCCCGATAAGAAACTCCACATCCACAGTGTCAATTTGGGTTGGCTTTTCCTCGGAGGAGAAAGCGCAAACCAATTATTTGCAAAGTTTGCAGAGACTCGGTTCGGACGTCAGATGGCAACACAACAAACCTGTTTAATCACTTGCAGAGACACAGACAGCACCCAAAAAACTACGCCGACAGCCAAAGCAAACCGAGATCAGACACATGGTAGACAGAGGCAGCCGCTATCTCCAACCTAACACATCCCATGGTAACACAGTCATTTAACAAGGGCACTCCATATGAAAAAACAAGCAAGCATTGTAAAGAAGTAACCGAGGCAGTGACTTATTACCTTGCTGAAGACCTGATTCACATTAAAACAGTGGAATATGAGGGGTTTAAAAGACTCTTCAAAGTACTAGACCCGCGTTACGTTTACCTTATGTTACCGTTTCTGTTTACATTCACTGCACATTTTGATAAAAATTGGCACTATTCAAATGAAAACCTGTTTAGAAATCTTAGCTGGCTTAAAATGTCATTATTTTCTTTTGGGGTTTTATATACATTTTAAATATGTTTTTTATGTTTAACCCATTAGGGTTAATATCTCAGCCCATTTAGCAGACAGAAACATAATTCCAAAAGAATTAGAGAGCTGAGAGATGTGGCTTTCATACAGGCAGAGTTTAGTATTAATTACTGTTTCAATCGAAGATGTAAAAATAACGTGTCAATGCAAGAGAAGCACTATTTTAATGAAAAAAAAAATTGAGTGGTAATTACGATCCTCTATTCTGTTACAAAGACGTCAATATCGTCATTGTCTACAAACCAAATCATATCACATTCGACTGGCACCACTAGTTCAGTCCACAAGCGCGTCGTCTCTATATATCACTGCCGTTACTTATTTCAGAGCTCCCGGCAATCAACGGCGTCCGCCATTAGCCTACGGCTCGAAGAAATTCCGCAACTTCCTCTGCGGTCTCGCGACACCGCCACATATATATTCCGATGCATTAAATTGGCTAAGAGACTGAGAATTGTATTAAAAAAAGACACAGATATATCCACTCTCCCGGCTTTAAAGGTAGAAAGACGCAACAGCGTTCCCGGCTCTAGTGGTACAAACGTGGTTATGCGCTCGCGTCCTTAATGGGTTAACATGAAGGAAATGGTAAAAAATGTGCAAATTAGTCTAAAAAACTATGTAAAAAAAGAATCACAATAAAATCATCATAGTGATTTTATTTTTTTTTAAATCGTGATATGATATTTTTGCCATATCGCCCACCGCCAGTTAAACCTTAAATTATTTTTAATATTTTATAGGGGTGCCAATAGTTTTATCCAGGCCTGTTTCATGAGGTTGGTTTCTAAAATAATTCTGCTGAACCACAATTAAAAAGCAATGTCACATTTTTATTGGTTCATTTTCATTTAATTACCTGGTATTACTACATTTGTCAGATTCAAGTTATTTCTTTGACCACTTTGGGTGTTTCTTTCATTAGCAGAGGGGTACCAACAATTTGTCCACGTGTCTATGTGGAATGGTAGCAGAGTGGTTATCACAACTGCCATTGGAGTATGTGTGTTGTCACTATGGCTAGGTTCACACTGCAGGCAAATGTGACCCAGATCGGATTTTTTTATGACAGTCTGAATGGCTCGATTCCGATTTTTTCAAATGCGACCTGGGTCGCTTTCATATGTGGTCCCAGATCGGATACGTATCCGATCTTTTCCAATGCGTTTGCGGTCTGAACGGCCAGGCCGCATATATCCGACATTGACGTCATCTGGAGCCCAGATGATTTTCAAAAAAATCAGAATTGAGCATTAAGTCCTGCGGTGTGAACCTAGCCTAAGTCTACATGTGTTTTCTCCGGGTACTCTGATCTCCTCCAACAACTTAAAACACGGTGCTGACGCAAGACCTGGATTTCCCATGGACGAGGCAAAGTTGCTGCCCACTGCTCCTCAGGAATACTTAAATGCAGATAATTCTTTCTGTAGATTGTACATTTGGCCACGAAACAGTTAAATATGCCACTGCATGATGACTGTTGGCACAATTGTTCATAAGACTTATTTGAGCAATATTGCGTACTTCACTGTTCTTTTTTAGAGGAATGCATCCTTTTTGTTTAGTTGGACAAGCATCTCTGACTGTCATTTGCAGAGCAGTGAAAAAAAAATCCATGCTGCAGCAAATACAACAAAAAACAGCAGGGGCCCTATAATGAAACTGTTTCACACCATAAGACTTTGTTCGTCCTTGTGCATTAAGGACTCCAGTCCTGTTTTTGGTTTACTTCCTCAAATTATGAACTATGGCCTCTAACTAGTTCATTTTAAAATGTGTGAACTGAACTTTGAACTAGTTCCCATAGAAAATAAACTTTCCTAACACTGGCTATAAGCAAGGAGAAGAGGTCACCTGCTCCTCCAAGCCTGTGCCGCGGCGGCGACTCTGGACGTGCGCCGGGCTCTTCCTATGGATCTCCAAAGCTGCCGCGGCCGCTGGGACACCGCGATAACAGCAGTCGCCCTTTGCGGGGTTGACCCGGCATGGCTGGCACATTCGGCCGACGCCTAGTAATAGAACTGATGCGATGCGACTCATGACCCAAAGTCAGAATCGGCTAAGTATGTCTAATGCCAACATTGAGCCAACAAGTTCAACACCCAAATTCACATATCCAGCTATTATTTAGCTTATAGCATACGCAGCTGCAGCATATACATAAATACTTTACATATACACATACAGCATATGGTTACATAGACTGCTTAGATTAGATAAACGTTCCTTGCTTGCCCTTGAAATGCAGCAATGTGTTTGTCAGATATATTTTCTTTCCAAAGAAAGACAAGGTTGGCTAACCTAATCAATTGGTGTTCAGTAGCATGCTTTCAGCAACAGCTGCATTATTGTATTGTCTTGAACTTCTCAAAAATAAAGCTATTGTGAAAAATAATACTAAATAATAATACAAAAAAATGTATTAAAATACATATGCTGGTTAAAAACAGCCCTTTGAGTTATTCATGGTAAAGTTCACAAATAGTAAAAAGTTCATGAAACTGAACAGAGATGAGCCAGCTGGGCCGTGCCGGCCCGGGCAGGATCACTGACCCCGCGAAGGGCGACTGCTGCCACCACGGTGTCCCAACGGCCGCCGCCGCTGTGGAAATCCGTGGGAAGGGCCGGGCGCACGCCCAGAGTCGCCGCCCCCGCGCTTGCTGGCCGTTACGAAGCGAGCGTAGGGGCTCACCGAGAGGACCACTGCAGCTCGAGTGGGGGCAAGCTTCCATGCTATTGCGACGCAGCTTTGGCGGCAGGAGCCCGGGGCTGCGCGCCGTGCATGCTCACACTTTTTTTTTTTTTTTTTATATCGGTCGTACTTCGTTCGTAACTCTTCCACGCGGCTAACTAGGAATCGAAACTTAGCACCGACATTCTAAAATCTGCACGGTTCCTGGAGAACCGGAATGATGGACCCAGTTCCAATCGATGCCCGGTTCTCGGTGCCCAACCCTAGTGGCCCAAGAGGTTTGTACAAGTACAGTACTGTAGTTCTTCAATTTTGTTCATAACAGTCTTTTTAAAAAAATCTTAAATTAGATTAGGGGAATCCTGCAGAAACCCCGGATGATTAAGAGTAATCAAAAAATGTACGTTTACAGCTAATCTTCACTTAGTGGTTTGCATGGTCTGCCTGTCTGTCTGGTCAACCTACCCTGCTGGTTTGCGCACTTGTTAATGGTTTCAGCCTATAGTTGATGTTTGTTCCCAACACAATGCTGCATTTAGAAAGCCTCCCCCCCACCCTCCCCCCTCCCTTTGTCAACATACGTGCATCTGGAAAGTATTCACAGCTCTTCTTTTTTTTTTTTTTTTGGGACGTTGCAATGTAAATGAAAACAGAGTACATTAATTTGCTAAAGAGTGTTCAATCCAATATTTATTGAATAGCTAGGTCATTTTCAAATTTATAAATTTGTTCTTCGAAAATAATCATTAACTTAGAATGTTATGGCTGCAACACGTTCCCAAAAAGCTGGGACAAGTGGCAAAAGAGACTGAAAAAGTTGAGTATTGCTCATGAAACACCTGTTTGGACCATCCCACAGGTTAACAGGCTAACTGGGAACAGGTGGGTGCCATTATTGGTTGTAAAAGGAGCTTCCCTGAATTGCTCTGTCATTCACAAACAAAGATGGGGTGAGGTTCACCTCTTTGTGAACAACTACGTGAGAAAATAAGCAAACAGTTTAAGGACAATGTTCCTCAATGTACAATTGCAAGAAATTTAGGGATTTCATCATCCAGGGTCCATAATATTATCAAAAGGTTCAGAGAACCTGGAGAAATCACTGCAAGATTGAATATCCGTGACCTTCGATCGCTCAGGTGGCACTGCATCAAAAAAACGACATCACTTTGTAATGGGCTCGGAACACTTCAGAAATCCAATGTCAATAAATATAGTTTGGCACTACATCCGTAAGTGCAACTTAGCCCATTAAGGACTAAAGCGCCTGTCTCAACAGCTCCCCAAAACCTAAGGTCACCTTTGGAATTACCCTTGAAAACCTGAAGATTTCCCAGAAATTCAACACTAACAAAATTATTAATATATCAGCCCCTGTAGCAGACAGAAACATAATTCCAAAAGAATTAAAGAGCTTAGACATGTGGCTTTCACACAGGCAGAATGTATTATTTACTGGTTCAATCGACGATGTAAAAATAATGTGTCAATGCAAGAGAAGCACCATTTTAATAAAAAAAAAAGCACCATCCTTTATTCTGTTACAAAGGGGTCTATATCGTCATTGTCTACAAACCATATCATATCACGTTCGACAGGTTCCACTGGTCGTGCGCATCATCTATATATCACTGCCGTCACTTATCAGAGCTGCGGGCTATTGACGGCGTCCGCCATTAGCCTACCTACGACTCGAAAAAATTCCACGACATCCTCCGCGGTCTCGCGACACCCTCACGTGTATATTCTGATGCATTAAGTTGGCTAAGAGACGGAGAATTGGATTAAAAAAAGACACTGGCGTATCCACTCTCCCGGCTTTAAAGGTAGAATGACGCAATAGCGCTCCCGGCTCTAGTGGTAGAAACGCGGTTTTGTGCTCCCGCCTTAATGGGCTAAAGGGGAGTCAAACCAAACATATTTTTTTCAAGAATATGTTCTATGCAGGCCCACTAGTTGAAACAAGGTATTCTGATGAATAGTGCGTAAATAAATAAATACATAAACAGGTAAATATTTAAAACATCGGAACGGATTAATTGCATTTCCTTTCATTTCAGTGTTAAAATTTGACCGAGTTTCGAGTTACAAACTGAGTCACGGAACCAATTAAGTTCGTAACATGAGTTACTACTGTATTTCGAAATTATTTAGAGTTCACATTAATAGATCATTTATAATAATACATTTCTGTAAATATGCCAGAGTTAGCCAGAACGCTATTTTTCATCTGCAGTTAAAAGTACAATTAAGCTAAAATTACATGTTAACATAATACATTTTGTCGCTGTCCTGTGAAAAAAATGTATCTCCAATTTTGGAACTTTTTTTATTTTCACTTTAGTGCGATGTCTGTAACGTGGAAACATGATTCATGTAAAAATAAGAAAATGAAAAAAATGTAGATAATTGCTTTTCACATAACAGCGGCGATTTACCAAGAAGTACTATTAAGTTCAAATGTATATTAGAGACAATTGAACCAACCATTAGACAAATCACACAAAAATAATGAAAATGTGAAAAGGCAAGATGCCAGCAGGAACAGCGAGAGCAGGTCTTGTTAGTGTTGACAGCTGTCATTATCAAAGAACCTTTTCTTTAGTTGGAACTTAAATGTATATGTTTGGATTTGCGATGCTGATGTAGACAGGTGGTGTGGCTTTACAAATCATATCAACTCCAAATCAAGTCAATCAACTGAACTTTCAACAGGTGGACCCCATGTATCTGGAACATCTCAAGGCTGATTAATAGAAACCGGATGCACCTGAGCTCGATTTTGAGCTCCATGGCAAAGGATGTCAATACTTGTACATACGATAATCTTTTTTTAATCTTCAATAAATTTGCAAAGCAAAAATAACCAAAAATACATAGTTTCAGTTTTGGGGCATTTTGTGAAGAATTTTAAGGAAAATGAATTTCTTCAAATTTGGAATGAGGCTCTAACATAACTAAAAATTGAGATGCACTGAATACTTTCTGGATGGACTATATATATATATATATATGTATACATAAATAAATGTGCCTGTATGTGTTTTGTGTTGGTGCAACTACTGATATGTTTCCTCTCACTAATCACGGGCACCTGCCTAATCCCTTCTCTTCTGAGGCTTACAATATCTTATGGAAAAACAAACGAGTGCAGGTAAGGAAGATGACCTTAATTTTTAAGGCTGGAGATTTTCTCTCCCTAAAACATTTTCTCTCTCCGTTTTAAAGGAGGGAAATAAGGCTCAGGTAACGACCAATCACGGCTCAGCTTCAAAAAAACAGGTCAGCCGTGATTGGTCGTTAACTGAGCCCTGAGCAGTTGTGATGTCATTTTCAGTCTACAGAAGTGACAAAATGGCTGCCCTTTGAGATGGCTAAAAAGGGGTGGATTTTGCTGCGTAACTCATATTCCAAAAATGCAATATCATGCATTCCACAAACGCAATATCAATCTTACTATATTCAGCTCATCTTAATGGCGCCAATTTTTGTGGCTGTGGCCTGCATTTTCTGTCAACGTCATCGAGGGAAGGAGACAAGAAATGCTATATTTTTCCAAGAGACTCATTTAGTACGGCCGCCGTGAGTCTTGTCTGTTTCAAATATCGCCCAGTTTAATTCTTTTTAATTGGGTGCTAGTGGTAGTTTGTCGAAGTTGGTAGTTGGATACGCAAATGGAAGCCCGTTTAAAATGATAGTCAGACCGGCCTATAGGCGATTGCTATTTGGTCCGGCCGGACAAAAACGGAAGGCAGAAAGGTAACCCGGCTGAAGGCGATAAATGGACCACACATTTTTTGTAAAATGCCCAGCTCTGAGGATGTTGTGATGCAAGGAAAAAAAAAATCGACAGGCACATGCCCTCAGACGTGCACACGCCCGGTGGCAAGACTCTAATGGATATTAGCCTCATACTGCTTGCTTCGCTGCTTGATTCATACAAGCGGCAGCGGGACCATGAAATATAACAAGGGCAGCGATGCAAAGTACCGTATTGGCCGAATATAAGATGGTGTTTTTTGCATTGAAATAAGACTGACAAAGTGAGGGCCGTCTTACATTCGAGGTCTAGAGATTTTACCCATTCACGACACTTGATGGCGCCAGATATCATTGGAGCGAATGCTGAACTTGATTCCGCAGGCCAAAGCAACCCGTCACGTGAGGATGACGTGCTATAGGAGGAGCCAGAGGATGGGATTAAGGACAGCGACACTGAGCACAGCGAGGCAGATAATTGTTTGTGAGGAGTAATGTTCTGTCATGATAGCTCTCAGCTACTCTCAAGTTTAACCAGTTTGCATTATTTTATTGCAATGTTTTTCCTTATTCAGATTTGTTTCAAGACTACAGTTAGTTAGACTTCACTTTGATGGTTAATGCAGTTATTGCAATTTTGTTGTCTGATCACAATTGATGGGTTTATTTACATTTCAAAAGGCTTTGTTATTGCAATTTTGTTGTTTGATCACAATCGATTGGTTTATTTACATTTCAGTAGCCAGAAGCCATTCATTTACGAATGTGATTGCACTTTAGTTTACATATTTAAATATATTCAGATATTAAGATTTGAATGAGGCAAAATAACATGCCCTTTCTCTCAAATATATTGTTATAATCATTTGTTTCAGATGTACTGTAATCATTTTCTGTATAAAAATTAATTTGGTGTTCAAAAAAACTTTTTTCAAACTTGAGTCTTGAAAAAGAGGGGGTCGTCTTCTAATCAGGGCCGTCTTATATTTGGGCCAATACGGTTATCCTTTGTCGCCAGATTACAACACAACAATCCTGTGTGCTAAACATTAGTTTATTCATCATAGATGTTTTAGGATGCCACCAACATTAAGGCACTTTATGGCACCAGCTGTGTTGTTTCCTTCATAAACACTTGACTCCGAAAATGCGAAGAGAGTCTCGCTACAGTCCGCACTCGTACAGCCACCATTCTCAGCCGCTCCTCTCGAAAATGGCATAAGACCAGTCGCATTGAAGTGTCGCTAATGGTAAGCGATATTTGTTTCAATCTGTTTCTATACCAGCCCCGCAATCTGTCTGAACACGGTCAGTGGCACCGTTTGGCGACCGCTGCCATTGAGTAAACAGAAAAAATATTATATTTTGGTTGATTCATATATAACAGACAATCGTGATTTAGGTCATTAAATTAGCTGACATGTTTCGGCGTGTACTTCCGCCTTCATCAGAGTGTCACTGGTGTGGTTGTGACGCGTCTTTATCAGCTGATGTTCCATGGGGGCGTGACTTATCTGTCAAAATTGACAGGCAAGTCACGCCCCCCGCTGTCAGACCACCCCTCCAAGATGCTGCTCCACGTGGTGGAGAGCATAAAAGCTCCCTCATTCGTCCCTGTTGATGGTCCTCGGTCCTCGCTCGTGCATTTCAATGGCCTCCCTGATCCAGCGCTGGCGGACCATCAACAGGGACGAGGGAGCTTTTATGCTCTCCACCACCTGGAGCAGCATCTTGGAGGGGTGAACTGACAGCGGACCTACCTGTCAATTTTGACAGATAGGTCACGCCCCCATTTAACATCAGCTGATAAAGACGCGTCACAACCACACCAGTGACACTCTGATGAAGGCGGAAGTACACGCCGAAACATGTCAGCTAATTAAATGACCTAAATCACGATTGTCTGTTATATATGAATCAACCAAAATATAGATAACAAGGAAGACAAAATGAACTTAATACAACTAGAAAAAATATTAGTTGTGCTCGTGCATTGTTGAAATGCATGTATGTAAATATTGTACCCTATTTCCCAGAGTATAAGCCGCACCTTCATATAAGCTGCACCTACGCTATTTAAAAAAATTCAGAAAAAACATATAAGACGCACCTTTTGAACTGTAAATGTACATGTATGTACCTGAATAGATTCTTTCCTAACAGTGTCTTTTAACATGGCAGTAACTTTGCTGATTAAAATGGAACAGAAAAAAGAGAAAATAAACACTAAACATTATTTGTTTATCTTCATTTCTCCTGTTTGAAATCACTTTAATCATCTTCACTGAAACCCATGAAGTTGTCTTCTATGTTGAAAAATCTAATTTACTATATTTATAGAACAATTTTGAACTTTCCAAACAGTGTCCAAACACGACAGCAAATTTGCTGATTAAAACGGAACAGAATCAATAGAAAATAAACAGTACTTCGTCAGGGGCATTACCAAAGGGGGGGCCGGAGTGGTCAGTGCCCACTCACGGACACACTCTCCCCACCCAAAGAAAACGGGATGTAGTTCTGATGAATGGGAAATAAAAAATCAAAATCAAATCAACTTTTATTTGTTTAGCCCAAATCACAACAACAGTTATCTCAATTAAGGAGAAAACAAAACACGTTTTAAGGTTCAGTAGCCCTACGCTGGATTTCGACCTACTTGACCATTGTAGCACTCCCCCCCCCCATCCAAGTAAGAGTAATGCCCACCCACACCTGGCATCCGGGTAACACCACTGCTTATCGTCATTTCACTGCCCGGTGCTGTTCCAGTTTGTGAGCTAATGTCCACCAGACTCCACCTTTTATTGTTCTACTACATACTACATACCACCTAATGCAATAACCTAGTGAATAGCGCCCTCGCCTGTTGAACTCCTTCACCTGCAGTCACATCCTCTTTATGGCAAATGTATTGTTATCAATTGTACTGTATTCCGGTTAGAGCAGCACTAGCGGTGGAAGAAAAATCCACAGCATAGCCGCACTGGACTATAAGCCGCATGGTTCAAAACCTAGGAAAAAAGTAGCATCGAAAATACAGTAATACTTTTGTCATTCGTTTATTCTATGAAGCATTACTATTAATGAGAAGCTAAATATGCAATAACTAAAACTAAAACTTGAAAGTATTATATTATGACTCTTAAGGGGCCATTAGTACCTCTGACAGGGCCACCACCCAAAAAGTCTTAAGTAGACCATGCACAACCCCTTTTCTCCACAACAAACCTCATATGCCAGAGGGGACAAACCTCGACTGGTCTCTTGTCAGTTGCAGAGCACACATAAAGACAGACAAACATTTACTCTCACATTTGCAGTCTTGGAGTGGGATCTGAACAGTAGCTTGCCTGCTCCGAAGTCAGACGAACAAATTCAATTCAACTGCAAACACTCTTGTCCATACCCACAAACATGAAACAGAGTGTGAAATGTGTGGGTAATACTTGCACTGTCAGTCTAAACATTAACTTAAAATTTTAGTTATTAATATGTATAACTTATACTTTAAATTTGTTGTGTCAAAACTTGCACAGTAAAATGTGAATTGAAAACATTGTAGTTTCCGCAAGTATTTGTCAATAATACTGTGAAAATAGAGCGGAATGTAAAAGTTTACTTTGGGAATCAATTTACCGTGTGCACCCTTACATTTTCTTACAGCGCTCCTAAAATGGTAAGTAGTGGCTACTGTGCTCCTAATAAAAAATGTTAGTCTGGAGCCTTGACTTGGTACATGAGGTGTGAGGATACAATATAACATACTAAAATACCATGCAAAGAGTTGTGAATCTCGCACTACGCAAATCATCTTGTACTATCAAGACCTTTTATCATCTTAACTGATTGTCTTCCATCATTCAATTTTTGGGGGAGAAGCCTCACTGAATAAGATGTTTTTTTTTCTGCTTTTCAGTTGAAGATGCGTACAGGTGGGATGAGTGAGTCATCCAAATGGAAAAAGCAGAAACGTTCACCAAAGCCAACTCGCCACATGGTGCGAAGTGCCTCTGGACAGATGGACTCTACCCAGTCTACCAACCTCAGTAATACCAACCTATCCGGTAAGCGGTTTAAATTTATTTATTTTTTTTGATTATGCTTCATTTCCCAATGACCCAATGTTACCTAATAGTTTTACCAGTATTGTATCGTGATTTTTTTTCAGTATCAAAAACGGCTCGATAATATTGTTTTTTAAAGTGGAAATCAAGCCAAACATATTTTTTTCAAGAATATGTTGTATGCAAGCCCACTAGTTGAAACAAGGCATTCTGATAGATATTGCGTTTGTGGAATAAAAGTTATTAATCCACCTGTTTTTAGCTATCTCTGGCGGGCAACTATTTTGTCACTTTTGTCGAGTGAAAATGACATCACAACTGCACAGGCCTCAGGTAACAACCAATCACGGCTCACCTGTTTTCTGAAGCTGAGACGTGATTGGTCGTTACCTGAGCCCTGAGCAGTTGGGAAGTAATTTTCAGTCGACAGAAGTGACAAAATGGCCGCCCCTTGAGATGGCTAAAATGGGTGGATTTTGCTGCTTAACTCATATTCCACAAACACAATGTTAATCAGAATGCCATGTTTTAACTAGTGGGCCTGCTGAGAACATATTCTGGAAAAAAATTTGTTTGGATTGATTTCCGCTTTAAACACCGGTATTAAAAAAAAAAACAAAAAAAAAAAAACACAACACGCACCTCACTTACTCTGTCTTAAGCTTTTCATAAGCACAACGGCGCCTGTCTACCGACATGTTAGAAACGCATTAAGTGGCATGCCTCCTTCCACATGTGGAGAGGAAGATGGCCTAAAGCAGTGAGTGAAGCACTTGCTGCCCCTCCGCCCCTCGTTGAAAAGCATGACGCGCTAAGTTTCATAATGGAACTTTTTTGCCTACATGGCCGAAAGCTATGGCAAGCCGAACCAACATGACAAAGCACGTTTGTAAGGCTTGTTTTAAAACTACCGTGCCTCGAGGTAGGAACACGTCCAATATGGCCAAGCACCTTGCTGACCGCCATCCAGAGTTAGATCACCAGTTTTAAGAGCATTGACATGTCTACATTATGCTTATATAAACATATAAATGCAGGCATTGGTCTCATTATTTAAAAGAAAATGCCGTTCTTTAACTCAGAATTGGCTATTTCTGTGTCCAAATAGCACAGATGTTATACAACTGCATATCTGGCCATGAAAATGATCATAACCTGCTCAATACTGCATTACAGTAGGACATTTTCTACTAGTGATGTTTAAAAAAATAGAGAACTAGTTTTCTTTAAGTTTAATTTACATGTCGTCTATAAATATAAATAAGTGTAGAAAGAAATAGTGTAATATATTTTTCTCACTCCCCCATGTGTGCAAATGTTCACAAGTGTTTAACACTGTTTAAAATGTTTTCTTATCAATCATATCCTAATATTTTGAATTAATAACACTATTTTTAAATCTAAAGTTCTTTTGTCAGTTTTAATTTTGCTACGTTTGGTGTTTTAAGATTTTTGCAGAGGTACTGTTTCGGTACCGGTATCGAGGTATTTTATGCAGGCATAGTATCGAAGTCAAACTTTTGGTATCGTGACAGCATGATTACTTAATATTACTGCACCTGCTTCTACATTCATCTCATCAACTCTTCCTAGCATTTTATCTTTCCCCTGAGCTGTCCTTGTCTTCTGTTTAGGTGGAGTTGTCTTAATGGAGCAAAGGTGTTCACTTCCAGCGTCAGACAGTGCTGGTTCTTCTATCTCTAGTCCCACAACGACAGACAGTGGCCTAGACTCCTGCTCTAAAGCCACTTCTCGGGAAGACCTTTCTGACCTGGATCAGTGTAGCTTGTTTGCAACTACACCTGGCAATGCTAATCCACTCCTAGACACTGATCCTGGCCCTCCAGATGCACAGGTAAGCCTGCAGTCATATTCTCTATATGGCCAAAACATGAATACTTTGCTGAGGATGTTATGTCCTTTTCCATTTTAATCAAGTCTGAGGATAGACCGGCTCCATCGGCATCAGTAGAGTCAATCCCAGAGGTTCTCGAGGAAAAAGACACTATTGCAGAACAGTCAAGTAGCGCCTCAGTACCTGACATGGACTACGTCAATCCCCGAGGTGTCCGATTCACACAGTCCACACAAAGAGATGGTAAGAATATTCACAAAATGTACAACATTTTTGCATTAGATCACTTGGTCAAAAAAATAAAGTTCCTTTAAAAACTGTACTGGTAATAAAATCGGAAAAATCAACGATTATATCGCTGTCGTCATGTCATGATATTAATAGCAGCAAATCTGTAGATATCTATAATCATTCTATAGATCTGGGTTCACCAACTCCGGTCCTCGAGGGCACCTGTCATGCAGGTTTTCAATCTCTCCCTGCTGTAACACACCTGTTAAAATGATCAGCAGGGAGAGATTGAAAAGCTGCAGGACAGGTGCCCTCGAGGACCGGAGTTGGTGACCCCTGCTATAGATTAATATATAGACATATTTTCTTGCCATATTGCCTGCCTCTGTCATCAGTTTTATCTTCTTTTTAGGTGCATCCCTCATCCCCTATGGTCTGCCATGTCTAAGGGAGCTCTTCCGGTTTCTAATCTCATTGACCAACCCTCATGACCGCCACAACACTGATGCGATGATGCACATGGGCCTGCAACTGCTGAACGTAGCGCTTGAGTCTGCGCACTTTGTTAACTACCAATCTTTGCTAGGACTGATCAAAGATGAGCTTTGTCGGCATCTTTTTCAGGTAATGTATATTAGCATCAGAGCCTAATAATTCATTGTACAGTACCATAGATATGAAGTCATCTCACCCCTGTTCAAATACCAGGTTTTGTAATGTAAAAAAAAGTTATTCCAAGAAAAAATATTTTAAAACATATTCCTCATTAATGGCCTCTGTACAACTCCACTTGAAGCCAAACTTTTTGAAGAGGAAGTCAACCCCCCCAAAATATTTACAAGAAGATGTTCTTATACCTGTCAAGTTGTATGCTTTCGGCGTAATTTCTACAGGTAGAAACACCTTTTCAAACATGCGCACACGTACATCACAAATCTGTACGGCCAATGTCAATTTTATCAGTGTTATCCGTTCCTGTTTCTGTCGCCTAACCGTAGTCGGGAGACGCAGGGGAGAGCTTTCTCCAAACGGTGCGGCCGTTGCACGTCGTCGAAGAGGGAGCCCAGTAGCCCAACAACACACGTCAGAGGGAGACAAGGGTCTTTCATGCACTTCCTCACGCATGTGCACAACTCACCCATACGTCACGCATAATCTGTTACAAATATCCGCAACATCATGTTTATTCTTTTATTTATTTTTTTTAAAGCTGATTTCACGTGGACAGCAGCCATTCGAAAATAATGTGCAATGTGTAAGCTTATATACAGATATGTACGAGCAAATTACAACTTGTAATTTTCAGTACACCCCGGAGTGTACAGGTATGTGTTCTATGCAGGCCCACTATTCAAAACATGGCATTCTGATTAATATTGCTTTTGTGGAATATGAGTTAAGCAGTGAAATACACCTGTTTTTGTTCATCTCAGGGGCGGCCATTTTGCCACTTGTTGTCAACTGAAAATGACATCATAGTTGCGCAGACCTCAAATAACGACCAATCATGGCTCAGCTTCAGAAAACATTTGAGCCGTGATTGGTTGTTACCTGAACCCTGAGCAACTGTGATGTCATTTATTCGACAGAAGTGACAAAATGGCCGTCCTCTGAGACTGCTAAAAACTGTTGGATTTTGCTGCTTAACTTTTTCCACAAATGCAGTATTAATCACAGTGCCATGTTTAAACTAGTGAATGCACAAAGAACATTTTATTGCAAAGATTTTTTTGGGTGGGCTTCCCCTGTAAGAGCAAAATAAAACATTTAAAACAAGAAATAACCTATTGTCACACCAGTGTAGCACATCTTGATGTGGCAATACAGTATTTGCTCACCTTTGCAAAAAATTGTGAATGCATCTCCTGTGCAAATCCTCTTCATGTCACCGCGCAGTAGGGTTCAGGTCCGAATTCTGGCTTGACCATTCCAAAACCTTAATCATCTTCTGGTCAAGTCATTCTTTAGTTGATTTGGATCTGAGTTTAGGGTGGTTGGCATGCTGAAAGATGAAGTTCCTCTTCATCTTCAGGTTATAGCAGAAAACATTCTGGGCTTACACTAAATGGTGCGGTAGAACCTTGGGCTACAAACTTAATTCGTTCCATTACCCCGTTTGTAACCTGAAAAGTTCTTAAACTGAGGTAATGTTTCCTATTGAAATGAATGCAAATGCATTTATTCCGTTCCAGGTCCAAAACTAAGGTGTACTAACCTTTTTTTTTTTTAAATCAGTTTGTGGTTAAATATAAGTATAGTGCAATGCCGAAATAAGTGAAAGCACACTATTACTGCAAAAGTATAAGACTTTTTATTTTTGTTTTTTGTGATAACAATTGCTGTCTTTCATGATATTGCATCAAAAATGAAACAATACTGTATTGACATAAATATACTCTGAATGGTCAATGGAAACTTGTGAACAGTGAAATTCATTCTTTGATAGGCTCTCATTACTACATTCTGGGATCCTGGTGCAAAGCAGGCACTGATAACAGTATTTTTAGCTAAAAAAACAATAACTGAAGTTGTCGATAACAATGGCAATGTAAGATAGCTGCCCTCTTGGGGGGGGGATATATTCGAGGACGTATTATACTCGACAAATTACAGTATGAAGAAATAAAACACAAAACCCATAAGTATTTATTGCTCATTAGCTTTAATTTAGGAGGACGGGAAAGGTAAGGAGGACTTCAGCTCCACTATTGAAGAAGAGTCTTCAATGGGGGAAATTCTAATTTAGGTTTTTATTTTGTCTTTTTTTTTTCTAATTCATTGGTTGATTTTGGCATACCAATCCAGGGAAATTAATTCAGAAAGTGAGACGTCTAATTGTCATTAAAAAGATTAATTCCTGTGTTGGCCAAATTGCTGCACATCCATCCATTATCCAAACCGCTTATTTCTTTAATAATTTTTGGATTGCTTGCTCATGCTTTCACCAGTGAGCGCTTTCTCATTTGTCAGTCTAATAAAAGCCAAAACAACAAGCAAGACCGGTACCGGTAGCCTACCTTCCCTTGTGGAGATGCACAGAGCCTGGTTAGGCAATGCAAGAAGAAGGATATCACCAGAGCTGGGCATCGTTCCTCCGTCCCAGAGTTTCCGTCCTGCATATTTAATCGACCCACGTGGTCCTGGCCCGTCCCTCGTCGGCGACTGCCAATCGGCGTCGAGAACGTAATTATCACGTCACATGCAGGTGCTGCACGAGCAGACACGCCGCTGCACGAGCAGACACGCCGCCACACGAAGAAAAAATAACAAACAAAAACTACTGACACACACACACGCACAGCGTGGTGATCGGTAAAATAAAAGCAATACCGGCACATGTCTTTGCATCTGTGGAACCGCAAGGTACACAACACTCTTTTTAAAAATGTTTTCCTTACTCGACCGCGTGTCAGGAATGCGGCACCTGCGTGTGACGTGGTATCGGTTATGTCCGTTCTCGACGCCAGTTGGCTGACTCCCACTGACTGGTACCACGTGGGTCTATTCAGGTGTGTTTGAGTGCTGGAGAAGAGGTCTGGACCGTGAATCTCAGATTCAGAAGGAGCAGTGTCGTTTTCGTCCGTGGCCGTGAAACAGTGGACCAGCTCTACATCCTTGGCAGGATCCTTGAGGGCACATGGGAATTCGCCCAACCAGTCTACATGTGTTTTGTGAACTTGGAGAAGGCGTTCGACTGTGTACCCCAGAGGATCTTGTGGAGGCTGCTCCGGGAGTATGGTGCATCAGACGCCCTAGTACGGGAAGTTCGATCCCTATACAACCGATGTCAGGGTTTGGTTCGCATTGCCGGCAGTCAGTTGGTTTCATTTCCAGTGAGGGTTGGACTCCGCCAAAGCTGCCCCTTGTCACTGATTCTGTTTGTGCTTTTTGCAAATTATCTGGTTCTGTTGGCTTCTTCAAGATGTAATTTCCAACTGTCACTGGAGCAGTTTGCAGCAAAGTGTGAAGCTGTTGGGATGAAAATCAACTCCTTTAAATTTGAGACCATGGTTCTCAGTTGGAAAAGGATGGAGTGGCTTCTCCAAGTTGGGGATGAGATCCTGCCCCAAGTGGAGGAGGTCAAGTATCTTGGAGTATTATTCACGAGTGAGGGCAGGATGGAGCGTGGGATTGACAGGTGTCTGCTGTGATACAGATTATGTATCGGTCCATCATAGTGAAGAAGAAGCTGATCTGAAAGGCTAAGCTCTCGATTTACCAGTTGATCTATGTTCCTACCCTCACCTGTGGTCATGCACTGTGGGTTGTGACCAAAAGAACAAGATACCTGATACAAGTGGCTGAAATGAGTTGAATGAGTGAGAAGTTTGGTCATCCGGGCGGAACTCAGTAGAGCCACTGCACTGCCACGTTGAGAGGAGTCAGCTGAGCTGGCTTGGGCATCATTAGGATGCCTCCTGTTCGCTTCCCTGGTGACGTGTTCCAGGGACGACCAAGGACACTCTGGAAATATTTCTCCCACCTGGCCATGAGATCCCTCGGAATAGTTGGAAGAAGTGGCTGGGGAGAGGGAAGTCTGGGCTTCCCTGCTGAAGCTGCTGCCTCCGCGACCTGACCCCATGTGGTGGCTAATGGATGGATGGATGGATGCAATTGGGAAAAAAATAAATACAGATATGCAACGACTTTTTTCTTTAAATCTCTAAAGTTATTTACATGCTCAAATGATCACTTATACAACATTCCTTGAAAATCATAATGCCCCATCACCGATGAACTATTTTTAGAACAGGCCCGTGGAATACTTGTGGTCCTTGAAGCCCATATACACCACATTGGTGAGCCCAGATCTTGGTAATACAATCTCTCTTTTTTGTCAGCATAACACATTTTAGTAGTTGTGTTTCAATTCCATAAACTGTAAAATTCAAAATACAAAATGCAAGAAAAGTACTAAATTATAACAAAATATGGAAAGTTAAATGTTATACTTTAGAAAATGGTCCAGACCTGGGTGAATAAACAAAATGTTTTTTTTCTTCTTCTTTTTTGTAGCTGCTGAGCATGGACCGTATGAACCTCTATGCTTTGTCATTACGAGTGTGCTTCTTTCTCTTTGAAAGTATGAGAGTGCATCTTAAATTTCAGCTGGAGGTAATGTTTCATTTGTCAGTATTCTTTATTTGTAATATACAATCTCCCAAAAGGAAACAGATCAATGTCCACCATATACTTAATACTCTTCACAACATATGCTAAACTTTACAGATGTATCTTAAGAAACTGATGGACATAATCACATCAGAGAATATGAAGATGCCCTATGAAATGAAGGAAATGGCTCTGGAGGCACTGGTTCAGCTGTGGAGGATCCCCAGCTTTGTTACTGAGCTCTACATCAACTATGACTGTGACTTCTACTGCTCTAATCTATTTGAAGACCTCACCAAGCTGCTGTCAAAGGTAGCCTCCCCTTGTAGGGGACACATTGATACATTTAATGATGGAGTAATTCAAACTATGTATGTTTTTTTTTCCATTCCTATAGAATGCATTCCCTGTATCAGGGCAGCTCTATACCACTCACCTTCTGTCGCTCGAAGCGTTACTAACTGTGATTGACAGCACTGAGGCCCACTGTCAAGCCAAAGTGCTAGACAACACCGCTCGTCAAGAACAGTCAGAAAAACTGCCACTGGAGGAAGAAAGTGGAATGAAAAATGGAATAGATGCTACAGCTGGTAAACTATACCAATATTTAATTCCATGAAACCTTGCTTACTTTTGGGGGACTTGATAATGAGTGTGGATTTTGTTTTGTTTGGTAATGTCCTTTTTGATTTGATGTATACACATTGATTAACATTTTTCAACCGTGCATTTCTTAGATCTTATTCAAGAAGGCTGTACCAATGGTTTGAGTTTTCCACTCGTGGATCGTGGTCCAGGATGCCCACCAACCAGCGGAATTCTGATGGCAGAAAAGATGAAACTGTGTAGACAGGATCAAAGAGAGATTGACACTAGTAAGGCTAGAGACTTGCATGGTTTTAATGATATAAAAAACATGTAAACTAAAACTTTATTTTATTTTTCATTGATTCTTTCAGCTGACAAGAAAATCTTGAAAAAACCTCAGCGTTTCACTTCAAGTATACCTGATTCCCAAGAGCTGCTCGATATAAGAACAAAGAAAAAGGTGTAATATACACACACATGCACATTTGCTCACTGTTTTTTGCAGAGGTGGGCGCGTCAGTAAATTTTGCCGGTCCGTCATTCACCAGCGGCCGGGCACCCGTCTGTCATTGTCAGTCCATCATTATTTCAAGCCGAACCAAAACTGTAATTGTCAGTCCGTCAAACTGTTATTGTTACTTTAACCACGCTTCCGTTATCGCTAAATTACAGTTTGTCATCACAATTTTTCGATTGACAGATTTTTTTTAAGACTATGAGATCTTCTCCTTTTTTTCTCCTTCTTTCTTCTTCTACTTTGGGGCGGCGTTGCCTCAGCAAGGTCGGTATGGACCTGGTTAGTGACAATTCCTGTGACGGACAAAAATCCACTTCCGTCACTGCTTAGTCCATCAGTTTCCCTTCGTTCGTCAGTAAAACGGGCGTCCGTCCGTGACGTTTTGACGAACCTTTGTCAGTACTGACGGAAGGCCCACCTCTGGTTGTTTGGAATACAGTAGAGTGCATATGTAATTAAGTCATTTATTTTGCCTTTTTCATAGCTTCTTATAACAGGAACAGAGCAATTTAATCTGAAACCAAAGAAAGGAATTCAGTTCCTTCAGGAGAAAGGACTCCTCAGTAATCCAATGGATAACAACCAAGTGGCCCAGTGGCTTCGAGAAAATCCCAGATTGGACAAAAAGATGATCGGGGAATTTGTCAGTGATCGCAATAATATGGAGCTACTAGACAGCTTTGTCAAGTAAGATGTTAAAAAAACATTGAATAATTGTCAACTTAGTTATTTTCCATCTTAAAGTTTATTGAGATTTGGTGGTGATTAACTTTTAAACCTTTTTGAATGTTCACTTTTTTATAAATATGAACTGTGTTGCAGCACATTCACCTTCCAGGGCCTTCGTATTGATGAGGCCTTGAGGCTTTACCTAGAGGCTTTCAGGTTACCTGGAGAGGCTCCGGTCATCCAAAGACTTCTGGAAACATTTACAGACAACTGGCATGTAAGACTACTCATGTTTATTTAATGCATTTATTTGCATAAAACACACATTCAAAAATGGTAGTAGAGGACTCATATTGTGCTTGGGGCTGGATGGCTCAGTGGTAGAGTGGTCGTCTCCCAACCCAGAGGTTGTGGGTTTGATCCCCGGCCATTGTGACTGTGTCAAAGTATCCCTGAGCAAGATACTGAACCCCCAATTGCTCCTGATGCTGTGTCATCAGTAGGTACATGAGGTATAGTGTGAAGCGCTTTGAGTACCAAAGGTAGAAAACAGCTATAAGTGACAGCCTATTTACCATTACCATTAACTTAAATTGACCAATACTGTATATGAAAAAAAACGTGTGCATTCATGTGCATTTTCATACTTAAAAAAGAAACATTCTTGTATAAATACTAAAATATTATTCACCAACAAGCATACTGCCTGCTGCATTTTCTGGCCATTTTCAAACATCAAGTCATCGCTGGCTTTCCTTTATAGGTGTAACAAATCGAGTCTGTTCCTTAAGCTTTTTACGTAGGCTGCTTAGTGCGGAAAAATCACAGGAGAAATGGATTTTGGTGACATTTTGTTTAGTATGAATGATTCTTTTACCAACTGCCAGACTTATGCCACAGATCAAACACAAATATTTGTCACTGACATTGGTGAAACAAAAGTCAGTTTTGACTGACTGTTTGCAATAGGTGTAAAAGGGCTGAAAAAATAAAACAGTCGATATGAGGCGAGTTAATAGTTAAAGACGAAGTCAACCTAAATGTTTTTTTTAAAAATATGTTCTATGCAAGCCCACTAGTTGAAACAAAACATTCTGTTAAATAGTGTGTTTGTGGAATAAGAGTCAATCCACCCATTTTTAGCCATCTCTGGGGGCTGCCGTTTTGTCACTCTTGGCGGCTAAAAATGACATCACAACTGCTCAGGGCTCAGGTAACAACCAATCACGGCTCAGCTTCAGAAAACAGGTCAGTCGTGATTGGTCGTTACCTGAGCCCTGAGTAGTTGTGATGTCATTTTTAAGTCGACAGAAGTGACAAAATGGCCGCCCCCTTAGGTGGCTAAAAAGGGGTGGATTTTGCTGCTTATCTCGTATTACACAAACTCAATATTAATCAGAATTCCGTTGTTCTGTTTCAACCAGTGGGCCTGCTGGAAACATGAAAAAAATATGTTTGTGTTGATTTCAACTTTAAAATCTTTTCTGCAATATTCTTGACTTTCCTGACTTTCAGATCCTAAATTTAAAGGCAGAAAATCAGCCAGCGCAATTAATCTAATGTTTATCCATCCACCCATCCATTTTTTACTGCTTATCCGGGTTTGGGTCACAGGTAGGGTTGGATATCATTTGAATTTGGGCGATTCCAGTTCCGGTGCTTTGATTAGATTCCGGTTCCTAACAATTCTCGATTCCGATTAACAAAAAAAAGGAGTTATTTTTGCACAGATCACATGAACTTCCCTGTTCTTCAATTTCATGAACTTTTTACTATTTGTGAACTTTACCATGGATTATTCAAAGGGCTGTTTTTAACCAGTATATTTATTCTAATAAATTTTTTTGTATTATTATTTAGTATTATTTTTCACAAGGGCTTTATTTTTGAGAGGTTCAAAACAATACAATAATGCAATACTGAAAGCATGCTACTAAACACCAATTGATTGGCTAACCTTGTCTTGCTTTAGAAAGAAAATATATATGACAAACACAACGCTGCATTTTAAGGGCAAGCAAGGAAAGTCCATCTAATCTAAGCAGTCTATGTAACCATATGATGTATCTGTATGTACAGTATGTATATGCTGCAGCTGCGTATGCTATAAGCTAAATAGTAGCTGGATATGTGCATTTGTCTATTGTACCTGTTGGCTCAATGTTGCCATTAGACGTACTTAGCCGAATCTGACTTTTGGGTCATAAGCTGCATCGCGTCAGTTCTATGGCTAGGCATCGGCCGGGCCAGCTGGGCAGGATCACCAACCTTGCAAAGGGCGACTGCTGCCACTGCGGTGTCCCAGTGGCCGCCGCCGATGTGGAGATCCGTGGGAAGGGCCGGGCGCACGCTCAGAGTCGCCGCCTCCGCACCGTGTGTTTGCCAGCCATTACGAAGCGAGCGGAGGGGCTGACCGAGAAGACCGTGACAGCTCGAGTGGGGGCGAGCTGTCATGCTATTGCGCCGCAGCTCTTCCGAACGGCTAACTAGGAATCGAAACTTCGCACCGACGTTCTAAAATCTGAACGGTTCCTGGACAACCGGAATGATGGACCCGGTTCCATTCGACGCCGGGTTCTCGGTGCCCAACCCTAGTCACAGGGGTAGCAACCTATGAAGGGAAGCCCAGACTTCCCACGCCCCAAACACCTTGGCCAGTTCTTTCAGGGTTCTTTCACCCAAAAGACAGCCCCTCCAGCATGTCCTTAGTCTTCCCTGGGTCCTTCCCTGTGGACCGTGCCTAGAACACCTCAGCGGAGAAGAATCACAGAGGCCTAACCACATACCCAAACCTCCTCATTTGACTCATTCCAACTACCTAGCTCCAATTTTTGTATTCGTCATCAGAGTTCATCCAAGCCATTCTGCGTTTGGTCCTTCGACTAAGATCTGTTTGTCCTGAGTGACCTACCAAGCGCATAAAGCGTCTGACAACTTAGCTCCAACAGTGGTACCTCTACTTATGAATTTAATTGGTTCTGTAAGAAATTTCTTAACTAGAACATTTTGTAAGTAGAGACGTGTTTTCCATGTAAATGCCCTAATCCCTTCCAAGCCCCCCAAAATTCAGACATAAATGTTTTACACAGCATAAAAATGCATCAAAACATGTAACAAATACATGTTACAATTAGATTGCACAATAAATAAGAAGTTGTGCATAATGTAAAAAACAAAGAATAAAGAATAAAAATGGTCATTTACCTTTTAATTGTTGTCCTCATCGCTTTTTGCCCTCTTTGGTTCAAGTTCTCTCTCAGAAGTGGTTTTTGCCTGGCGTTTTGTAAAGAACTGATTTAATAACGTGGCGACTGTCGATACATTACGGTCATATTCTTTGACGAGATCAACCAAACGCATCGCTTTTTCATACTTTTCTATTATCTCTTGCTTTGTTTGTATGGACAAAAAAAAAAAAAAATTTTCTTTTTTTCATTTACTCATTTCTCCATCACTTTCTTGGGCTCGCGAATACTGTAATTCACGTAAAACTATCGGAACACCTCATGGCCCGAGGGGCGAATGACGAGGAAGCTGCATTGACATATCTATCACATATATGTCGATCTACACACATGTACACGGTAGAGGTCCCTCTTAGCCAATGGTATGCCAGGAAGATGCTCGGTAATAGCCAATGGCAGAGCAGCTATGAGTATGTTTCGTTCAGTAAACTCTGGAGCTGCTAGCAGCAGCCCATACTGTATTTTTACCTTTCATATCCTGAAATTTCTTTCGTAACAAGAGGCAATATTTTCCTGTTTTGGCGTTTCGTAACTTGAAAATTTCGTATGAAGATACGTTCGTAAGTAGAGGTACCACTGTATTTTGATTGGAACATGTCCAGTTAACCCTCCCACCACGATAAGGTGACGGCTCAAGGAGGAGTGTAGAAAAGAATGAATCACATTGCATGTGGAAAATTGATTTATGTATGCTCCTCCCACAATGGGCAAAGTTAACTGCCAACTGATTACAGGTGGATACTAGCCTTTAACTATAGTCCATCAAATTTACATGCAAATGTTCATTGATACTTACTGTACATTTTAGAATAAATTTAGTGTGTTTTGCAGACACTTGTGACTTTTGCAAACTCTTTAAGTACCTAAAAGAAGCACATTTTTGTATGCGCAAACCTTTAGCGCAGGGGTCATCAACTGTTCCTCGAGGGTCCTTATCATGCATGGTTTAGACACAATACCTTATTCAAATGATCAGGATTGTTATCATATACCTATGCAGAGCTTGCTGATGAGCTGATCATTTGAATCAGGTGTATTGAGGAGGGTAACATGCATCATAGTGGCTCTCAAGGGCCAGAGTTGGCGACCCCTGCTTTGCCCTAAGACTTTAGCTTGGTCATTGCTGATATTGGTGTCTTCATACATACGGAGCACAACTGATATTCAACCTATATTGTCTTTACACACATCTGGCTATTATTTTTCTGTTAACACCCAACAATGCTAACTGTGCAACATAACCTTTTCCATTATCAGCATTTATTTCAGCTGGTGTAAAGTTGGTGGGGATGGTGACAACATAAGTCAAGACCTGTCACATGATTACCCCTCCATATTATAGTTGTTGGGTGACATCAGTTTTAAAGACTGTGTCGCTGTCAAACACACAGGCACACACACGAGGGAAAAAGACCTACTCTATTGGTAGAACATTTGTCTTCCCAAAATAGCAAGAGAAACCATGTGACCTGGAAACTATTCCTAGTAGTGACCTTTTCTTGGATTGAACACTTGATACAAAAATAGTCATCTCAAAAGTGTCAATGAGTAATTATAGGTAATGACTCAGTGTGAATGGGTTTTCCACTCTATAGATTTATATCAGACTGTCACTTCCAAGTTTTGCATGACATCTATCACAAGGAGTGATCTGTTTACATTTATCATTAGGCTTTAAACCATGACATAATCTATACTCTTTTTACTTTTGTTGTTTTTCAGAAAGTTAATGGCTCTCCCTTCCTGACTAATGATGCAGGATTTGCCTTGGCCTACGCTGTAATAATGTTGAACACTGACCAGCATAACCACAATGTCCGAAAGCAGAATATCCCGATGACTGTAGAGGTTAGTGACCACTCACTCACTCATTCACTCACTCACTCACTCACTCACTCACTCACTCACTCACTCACTCACTCACTCACTCACCCACTCACTGAATTTGTTGTTTTTTTTTTTGGGGGGGGGGGGTTCTGCCCAACTTTGAAATTTCACAAAAGCAAAATTATATTTTATAGTTTACTACTAATTTACACCTTTGGAATTCTCATTTGTACCTCAATGTATAATGTATTGACTGTTAAATATATTTCCATGTATTTCTTCGATGGAAAAAATGCTTTTTGATTGCCAATAAACTCTGAGTAAATATTATTTTGGATCATTAGGCTTTAAAATTAAATGTGCAAATTCCATTCTAATTCACCTAAAGCTTCCTAGTATTTCTATACCAATTGTTTTTCTCTTTGTTGTCTCTGCGGTGCATGCCAGTGTCTGATGGTATGACATTCCTCTGGGAGTTGTAGCATTTGCACTGGTGCAGCTTGGCGGCTCAGAAAGCCCTCACTCAGTCAACAGCTGTAACCAGTGGTGGTCTGTCTGAGAGCTGAACTCGTAAACAGGCGACCGAGAGTTGGGGGAGGCACACTCATTTTCATCTGTTGTCTCTGCCTGTTTTTGGCGGCTTCGATGGCAGATTCTGAAGACTAAACAGGCTCTGGGGTTTTGTGAATGGATTGTGGGTGGGCTACACGTCTCGATTAACAAATGGCAAGTTCTTATTTTCTAGCTGCCCCTGCTTCATTCTTTCATGTGCTTTGAATGTTGAATGACCTTCCATGAGGCTGCATTTTGTTTAGACAATCACATTTCCAAGAGGGCATTTGTAGTTTGGGGAAGAAGACATTTGACCTGTTGGCTCAGAGAACAGGAAGGGGCTACTGAACAATCGTTTAAAGAGGCCCAATAAAAGTGGCGCCGAACACTTCAGTGACTTAGCAACTTGCAATGTGTAGTATTGAATTCAAGCACAGCTGTGGTTATTTTTGATGTGGGAAAACTATGCAGAGTATCAGTGTGTAAATCGGAGCCTTTTGCGAAGGGTTTGACAGTGGGGCGGTGTGTTTTGGAGAGGCATGGGTAAGGTCAGTGGTGTCATGTTAAATGTGCGTTAGTCATGCTGCCCTTCCTTCAACATTTCTGTTTGTGCTGTTGTCCACTAACAGTATGAGAACACTGTGTTCCTATATGACAGGTAAAGCGCTGGAAAATGCAATTTATTCTGCCTCTTTTATCCCATTATATGAACACTTATACAATCTTTAGTCCAAGAGCTGTATAAAAAGAAATGTCTTTACTAAGATAATAAAGTTTGTGTTACTGACGCCGTGGTGTATTAAGTTCACGCATTATTCACCATTATTTACCAAATCCTACCAGCCTGCAACTTGATGCTGTCAGTTATCACTCGGTGATTGTGTTTATTTACCAGAGGATCTTTGCCCTAATCCCTGTTTTGGAGACTTAACCGTATTAAGTGACACATAATGAGTGTGTACTCTCTCAGAACCCTTTTAATTATTTAGTCGATGCTTAGTTAAAGTTAAGGCATGAGACTTTGTTATATTAGCTGAAACTCATTGACAGGGACCAACCTCGAAATAACTTTTTTCCCCTGAAGGAGCAGTTTTTCTAATCTGTGACTTCATTTTAGAAGCAATTTTCGCATTTTGAGGAGCTTTTTTTTATCTGTTAATTCCTGAAGCAAGGATTTTATCAAACAATATAAATACGTCAAATAACAGGGAATGTAAGATTATTTGAATGTAACGCTGCAGTATGCGTCTGAAACTCTATTAAAGAATTTAGTAGTATATTTTTGCTTGGTTAAAGAGCTACTATGAATATTAAAGCGAAAATAAGACATATCACTGAATATCAAATGATCATTTGCAGGGCTGCCAATCAACAGAAACTTGCAGAACAATTTGCCTCAATTTCCAAATTAAAATGCTTTCAAGAACATTATTGTGCAACAGTTATTGCAGCATACAGGAAGTCCTCAATTTACGAACGAGTTCCGTTCCTACACTGGTGATGTAACCTGAATTTCCGCGTATGTCGGATTTCACCGTTAGTCAAAATTTACGTCAAAATCTTGGTATGAAAAAACATAAACACATAAGATAATAAAACATAAGATGCTGTACTTATTAGCATTACTGCTGAGAGGTGGATGAAGAAGACGAGGAGGGCGAAAAAGGCAAAGATACTGCCGCCGCTCACAGACACGATCGAGACACTCTGCGCATGCTCAACCGCAAGTAATTACTGGTCTTTGTAGTACAGGAAGTGCTTGTAAGCGGGGGTGCGGTGGTTGTACGCAAACACAAGCAAAGGTACATAAGCTCAGAGACGCAGCACAAAAGCGCACTTTTGGAGCGAGGAGGAAACCATCTGCTTCATTCCTGTGGTGACTGACATGAATATCAAGTGTTTTATTGACAGTTGAAAGTAACACGCGAAAATGATGTCCATTTGAGTCATGACGCCGTGCGTCGCCGTCATAGCGGGTTATTCAAATGCCGGAGCAACTCTGTCCTCTCATTCATGTAAACGGGATATTCAGAATGTTTCAGAAATCGGAATTTTGACCTTAACCCAAATATTGACTGCATGTAAACGTAGTCACTATGGTGCTGGGGACAAAGAGAAGTGGAAGAGGAACGGGCGTCGTAAAGTCGAAACGTCGTAGATCGCGTCTGTCGTAATCCGAGGACTTCCTGTATTATACTACAGGATAAAGATACTTTTGCAAACTGTTCAGTAGCACAACATAATCATTATTCTGTAATCATAATTAATAAATTATGGCTTAAATATTTGACATTTAAAAGTAAACTATATAAAATGTTCTTATCAACTACTGTCCAGTAAAATTGTTAGTATGATAC
Organism: Filicampus tigris; assembly: GCF_054856515.1. Classification (NCBI taxonomy): domain Eukaryota; kingdom Metazoa; phylum Chordata; class Actinopteri; order Syngnathiformes; family Syngnathidae; genus Filicampus; species Filicampus tigris. The sequence continues at coordinate 3,118,943 of NC_141227.1, read as the reverse complement.
TCTTGTTAGATTACAATCCTCAAGAATAATTTAGTATGATACTTTTATTAGATTACAATCCTCAAGAATAATGTTAAGGATTTGACCCAGCTCTGCAAAAAGAATTTTCTCAAATTCACACTTTTTAAACGATGGTGAACATTACTATTAAAAATCTTTGTTGGCAATTATGCTACATGCGCTTTCAGATCATTGTAACAAATTTTAAAAGCAGGACAAAGTTGCCCAAATTACATAATTCACCCTTTTGTCAAAATTGAACTTAAGTAAAGGGGGCAGAAAGCTCTATGTTTGCCTTTGGCATACAAATGACTGACTATGGCCCTGGATTGAGCTGGCCAAAATTATCTTTGGCCGCTTGTGCATTGATGACCAAGGCAACACTGAGCTCAGTAATCATGTGAATTGTACTACACATTGACCATCGTTCGTCGTGGTAATGAGCTTCAATTGCACGCAACATTCTCACGTGGCATCGGGACTCTTTTCCACCATCGGTTATGAAGGGATTGGTGAGGTGGGGAATGTAAAGCAGGAACAGTGGACAACGCCCCATCTGCATCTGGCGTGTTATCAAATTCATCACAATTATCTCCCAACTATTTTTTGCTTGTTTTAAACCTATTTGAGCAATCTGACCCATGATTTTTTTTTAAATATCCAAAACAATACAGACTTAACGAGTCACAATGGTGATACACAAGCTACAAATTCGACAGGAGCCCAAATTAAGAGACCAAGCCCCCGCAGAAATAACATTGTTGGTACCGGTACATTAATATAAAGTTGCGTTAGGAGCCGAGACAAGTTAAAATGAACATTATTGAGAGTATTTTCTGGCAAGCAAGGTGTTGTTTCCAGTCATATGACACGGTGCTTGCCACATAGATGACGGCTGTTAGCAGTATTGCTCTTCAGTCTTTTTGTATGTGACGCAAAATGATCATTTTGTCTTGCAAGATGCGATGTGAACCCGCTTATTTCGAGCATTCAATTGATAAAAATGTTCGCTCTGGAAGAAATTCTAAAGGAAGTTACATTTAATTAGCTGTCCTGTTTTTGTTTTCAACAGCAATTTAAGAAGAATCTGAAGGGAGTTAATGGAAACAAAGATTTTAACCAGGACATGCTAGAGGATATCTACAATGCCATCAAGTAAGCTTGACTACACACAGTGTCTTTAAAAATGTGTTTTTTCAGAATATGATATAAAGCAATTCATTCAAAGCAGTTCATGACAAAAGTTCGGTCTTGTGCAATATGTAAATACTCAAGCATGGCCTTGTGGTATATGTAAATAGAAAGCAAGATGGATGGTTGGATGGCAATTACATGGCATATTCTTATCCCTGATGATTCAAAGATGACATCAACAAAATGGGATATGCTGCCACTGAAGGCAAGTTTTATTTACCAACTAGTGTTGCAGCATCATGAGCAACTATACAGAGTCTGTATATTGCTTGTGGATACTTCAACAGCACTGATGTACCTGGACATGCGAATGCTTGACTTGACCAACACAGCACTTTGCATAAAGCGTGAAACACTTCTGGAGCCAGACTTGCTCCAAGCACTTTATTTTCCATCATTAATTGTCACAAGTGATTTAACTTGGAAACATCTGTATTCTCAACTAACACCGGAGCATTAATCTTCCTTTTGCAGGAATGATGAGATTGTGATGCCAGATGAGCAGTCTGGTTTAGTGAAGGAGAACTATGTGTGGAGTGTGCTGCTACACCGTGGTGCTTCACCAGAGGGGACTTTTCTTCACCTGCCACCTGGAAGCTATGACCATGACTTATTCACCATGACCTGGGGTCCTACTATTGCAGCTCTCTCCTATGTCTTTGACAAGAGTCTGGATGACAACATTATACAAAAGGCCATTACTGGCTTTAGGTACTGTACGCATGTGGACAATTTGGTTGAAATGGAAGATGATTAGTAAGCTAGGTTTTGAGGACAACTCCCCATAATATGAAACTTAACATACACTCAATCAGCTTAATTACAAACTTAACTCATTAAAGCCTAAAGCGCCTGGCTCAACAGCTCCCCAAAACCTAAGGTCATCTTTGGAATTACCCTTGAAAATCTAAAGTTTTCACGGAAATCCAACACCTACAAAATAATTAATATCTCAGCCCCTGTTTCAAACAGAAACATAATTCCAAAAGATTTTGAGACCTTAGACACGTGGCTTCCACACAGTCCCGAGTTTATTCATCTGTACTGTTTCAATCGAAGATGTAAAAACAAAGTGTCAGTGTAAGAGAAGCACTATTTTTAATTTTAAAAATCGAGTGGTAATTACCATCCTCTATTTTGTTACAAAGACGTCAATATTGTCATTGTCTACAAACATATACCTTAACCATATATCATGTTCGACTGGTTCTACCGGTTCAAAGTCCACAAGCGCATCACTGCCGATACTCATTTCAAAGCGTCCGCCATTATGACTCGAAAGAATTCCAGAACATCCTCTGCGGGCTCACGACACCGTCACGTGTACATTCTGAGGCATTTCATTCGTTAAGAGAACAAAAAATGGATAAAAAAAAAAGAAAATGACGTATATACTCTCCAGGCTTTAAGGGTAGAAAGATGCAACAGCGCTCCAGGCTTTAAGGGTAGAAAGACCGTTATGCACTCCCATCCTTAATGGGTTACGGTCCAGGCACAAACGGTATACAGCCTAAAGCATATAAAAACCATACAGATTTATCAATAGATTTTTTTTGAAAATATCTATACAGTATAATCTGAAAAGTGACACACAAGAGGCGGCTGTACCATTGTCTCTAGATCTGGGACAGGTATCTTGTAGCACTTACTTAGCAAACAGTATTCTTTTAGCTTTTGATAACATTCAAGATCTGGACTAGCCAGTCGACATACTAAATGTACAGCAAGCCTGTTTGCGGACGTCTCAGGCTTTCGAATGTGAATTTAATTTTTTTAATGATATCCATCCATAATAAACAGGGAAGGCCACTTAAGTCTTTCCAGAACATATTAATAGAGGCTTTTGCACATTTGTATTTGTAACATTTTTTGCAAGGACTTCTACAATTTCTGTGTGCTGCATGACTTAACACACTTAAAATTGCTGCCTGGGTTTCCATAAATGTTGTTTGATTCCAAATACACTCCAGTTGTAAGGATAATGTTATTGTAGATCATAAAAGCAATGCTAAAATTTGCAGTCATGCTGAAATTGTATACTAATGTGTGTGTGTGCGACTCTGTGCAGGAAATGTGCCAAGATAGCAGCTCACTATGGATTTAACGATGTTTTTGACAATTTGATCATCTCGTTGTGCAAGTTTACCACTCTCACCAGTGAGGTAAGAAAACTTTGCATTTGTCACTGTGTTCTGTGACTAATTGGCAAAACCTTGTTCATAATGGCATGCCAAGATGTTTTATTTGGTACCAATTAATTAATTTCACTCGTAAAATACAAAAACAAGCTGCTTAAAATAGTCACACATTTTCTTGAATTTGTGGTTTGATATACAGCCCATGTACTGTATTATGTAATAGCTGTGCTAAACACTACAGTACACCAAGCAATTAAGATATCCATGGCAGTCACAAAGTCAGATCAGATTGATTTTGTGATTTAATGCTTTTTCACAACACATTTTGATATGAAACTAGTTAAAAGGTGTAAAGGTTTGTCCGCAGTAAAGTCTTAACTGCGGACAAACTGGATTTGCTACAGCATGCTGCACTGACAGATGAACAGACAGTTAGCATTGGTATCTGACTGGTTGTTCTCCCCTCTAGTCAGTGGAAAACCTCCCAACTGTGTTTGGGAGCAACACAAAGGCACAAACAGCCGCCAAGACAGTTTTTGATCTTGCCCATCAGCATGGCAACATCCTTAGAGAGGGTTGGAAGAACATCTTGGATTCTATGCTCCAGCTGTTCAGGGCTGAACTTCTACCCAAAGCCATGGTTGAGGTCAGTTTGAAGTGCTTTTTAAGTCGGTATTAAGACTCTGACTTCAATATTTTTTAATGTTGAATTTTTTTTGTCTTTCAATTAATTTTCAATCTTCTGTGCATAGATGCTATTGAGTAGTCTACCATTTCCCTTTATTCTTTCAACTAGTCATGCATTCCAATGAGGTAATGATAAAAGTTATCATCATTGTATTTTCTAAAAAGTTAATACAATTGTTTTGTTAAACATGTTGAATTACAGCTGAAAGTCTGGACTTTGAATGCATTTTGAATTAAGTGTTCATTCATTGTATGTGTTAGTTTTCCTTGGTTTTATTCGGCGGTTTTTGCTGCCACCTACCGACAGTCCTTCAGTATTTTTTTTTTTATTCAGGTGGAGGATTTTCTTGAACCAAATGGAAAAATCTCTCTCCAAAGAGAGGAAACTCCTTCTAATCGGTATGTACATTATTTGGCATTGTGACTAATGTCTTGTGTGATGGGTTTTTTTCACTGATTTGTACAAAATGGTTTCTCGAGACTGCAATGAAAGCTTTTGATGACACAAAGAACAATAACAGAAATGGAGTAAAAACAAGTAAGCATTTTTTTTCTATATAATTTCAGTGGCGAGTCAGCAGTGTTGAGTTTTGTCAACTGGCTGACTCTGAGTGGCGCTGAGCAATCTGGACTTAGGGGACCATCTATGGAAAATCAAGAAGCCAAACAGGCCGCCATTCTCTGCATAAAGGTGCTGAATACAGTTTACATTACATGACTCTTATATCAATACAGTACATTCATCTAAAATGTAGGCAAGGCAGTTTTATTTATACAGCACATTTCATACACAAGGCAACTCAATGTACTTCACACAAGCAAAGACACAACACCTACAAGCATTTACAAACACAACAGTTAACATTCAAAAGCAAAGCAGAGAAAACCAAAGTCGCTAACAAAATTACTAGAATGTACATTGACAACATTCAAACACATTAGCAGTAAACTTTAAAAACATTTAAAAGTAAAGAAATAAAAGTGTGTTTCTAAAATATATAAAAGGAAAAAATGATTTCAAATTGTTTAGAGGACCTTAATCTAAGGTACGAAGAAAAAAACCCAACGTTTTTAACCTGGATTTAAAAGCATTTACATTCGGAGCTAACTTCACTTCTGTTGGCAGCTTATTCCATTTGTGTGCAGCATAACTGCTAAATGCAGCGTCACCATGTTTACCTGTTTACCAACTCCGAGCTCCACTAATTGACCGAAGTCTGCAGGGTGTATATTCAATCAGCATTTCATTAATTTATTCAGGACCCAAACCATTCACTGATTTATAGACAAGTAGCAAAATTTTAAAATCTATTGTACTGTTAATTGGGAGCCAGTGTTAAGCCTTTAGGACTCAGTAGCCAAAAATTGCACTCAAGTAAAAGTACTGTTACATCAGAATAATATGACTCAAATAGAAGTAAAAAGTAGTCTTCCAAATAATTACTTGAGTAAAAGTAAAAAAGTACTTGGTGAAAAAACTACTTAAGTACTGAGTAACTGTAGCAACGTCTCATTTATTTATTTATTTTTTTAAAACAACCATTCAATCAGACGAAAATACGAAAACATCTTCAGGCAAATTAAAGTCCATGCAATCAATAAAATGAATTACATTTAATTAAAGAATAGCTTAAAATAATCTTAAGGTAAATTAAAGTACTTTAATAAACAATAGAATAATAATAGTATAAATTAAAGAAATAAATTAAGCACAAGTAGCACAAAATGTCAGCCCGTGGCCTGTACTTTTTTTTTGCCAGGCTCCGCAGGCAGAACAAGGTAGCCCATGAACTCGTATAAACTGTCTGTGTTTGTGTGTGTGTGTGTGTGTGTGTGTGTGTGTGTGTGTGTGTGTGTGTGTGTGTGTGTGTGTGTGTGTGTGTGTGTGTGTGTGTGTGTGTGTGTGTGTGTGTGTGTGTGTGTGTGTGTGTGTGTGTGTGTGTGTGCGCGTGCGCGCATGCATCCGAAAACAACTCTTTCCCACAACTGAAGTTGAATATGATCACGTGACGAGACTGCAGGGCTATGCAGCAACGTTTGATTGGTGAAACACAGTCACATGGTAGAGCCTGGCGCAGGTCTCTGGCAAAGTAAATGGGCCTTTTTTCAGAGGGAGAGAGAGAGAGAGAGAGAGAGGGAGCGGGAGAGGGAGATTTAAAACTATTCCTAGAAGTACAAAATTTCCCAAAACTTACTCAAGTAAATGTAACGGAGTAAATGTAACTCGTTACTACCCACCTCGGTTTAGGACTGGAATAATATGCTCCCATCTCTTTGTTCTGGTAAGAACCTCGGGTTCTGCAGCCTTCGGAATGTGATTGATTCTGTTCGTGATTGATTTTATATGATTGCTGAAAATCAGGTCTGAGTGAATCAGCACCCCAAGAGTTCAGACTTGGTCTTTGGTTTCTAAAGACAGTGACCCCAGGTGTTTTCTAACAGCAATCCTCATTTTTATATTGCCAAAAACAATGACCTCTGTTTTGTGTTGGTATAGCTGAAGGAAATTTTGGCTGTCAGGTATGCCGTGGGAAATTATCTAATTTGTATGCCTGTGGGGTCTAGCGCCTGGCAGCGTAATCATGTCTTTAATACATTGTAGTACTCTTCCATACCAGCAGGTAGCAGCAGCACGTAGCTAATTGTCTTTGTTTAGAGACAAGCGAATTAGTGACACATTTATCCAAACAGGCCCATGTTTCACACTTGAGTAAGTATCAATATAAAACATTATAAAATATTTTTTTCTTTGTGTTTATTTAATTCCTATTTAAGACGTTATAATATAACGTAATTCTTCAATGTTAAAAAATGCTTATATAAACAATATAACACTGATATTGTTAAAATAAGCTTATTTTTGTCACAATATCAGCTGGTGGTGTGCCACAAGATATTTTTCAATGAAATAAATGAGCCTTGACTCAAAAAAGTTTGAAAAACACTGTTCTAAAGCATTTGACCCAAAGGTAACATATACAGACTGAACAGAAGGGGCCCAAGGACTGACTCTTGAAGGACCCCACATTTCATGGCCATCCGATCTCATTCAAAACTTCCAATGGTCACAAAGTAACTCCTTTCCTCTGAGTAAGACCTAAACCATTTTAGGACGGTTCCATTCAATTTTAAACAATTTCATTTATTTATTTATTTTTAATAGGAAGGGAGGTTTTACAATAGGAAGAAGGGAGCGAGAGAGATCAAGAGCGCCCCCTACCTTCAGATTCTCCCAGAAATAATAGGGTGCCGGCACACACATTTAATGATTGCTAACGGTAGAGAAGAGCTTTTAATTTGAAGATCAGAAAAGCTCTCCATGGTCCATCTGAAGTGGACGTCCTGGACTGTAGTTTTCTACTGAAGCGCTTCTGAAGATTATCAGGCAGGCCACTATAGCACTGAACCAGAGTAGAGGAAGTACAGGTTGGCCAACTTAATAAAAATGGGGATGGAAACACAGCAAGAGAGGAAGGCTAAATGCTAAGCTAACGGCCTGGATGCCAGACCATTGCTAACTCGCCCTTTGCTACCTACCGTGTAATCTCTAGATGAGCTGAGACCCAGGATAACAGCAGGTTCTAGTGATATAGAAAATACTGCTTGACGGATATTGAAGTGCTGATGGGAAAATGCCAACCGTTTTATCTACCAAGAGTTGTTAATGCCAGCTCAATACATCCCACCATGGGCCAACAAGGCTACAAGTAACGGCGTTAGCTCTCCTGCATGAAATCATAAACCAGAAACTTCACAATGCACACCAAGGCGCCAAGTTTGTTGCAGCAGGAGATTTCAACCACTGCAATCGTACAACTCTTCTCCCAAAATACGTACTTGCGTCCATACATAATGAAGACATTATTTTGCCGGAAGAAAGGATGTATTTTTGATCACGTTACAGAAAATCGTGTATATGAGTTTTTCTGCGAATAATGGATAGGTGCGCTCTCAAACCCAATTAAAAAAATCTGTGAATACTAGCCAAATTCACAAATGCAAATGCAGAACCGCAAATACACGACGGTCCAATGTATACCTGAATTTCTGTGTTTATCCTCAGCAATGTGACCCAGAGAAGATGATCACAGAGAGCAAGTTCCTACAGCTCGAGTCTTTACAGGAACTAATGAAGGTAATTGTTGTATTTTTTTGATATCTTGCTACACCTGAGTTACCTTTTTTTGTTGTTGTTCAGAAGTCTAATTTACTTATTTGATTACTAATTAAAAAATAATTTGATTATCTTCTTCAGGCGTTGATATCGGTCACCCCCGATGAAGAGACTTATGATGAAGAGGATGCCGCCTTCTGCTTAGAGATGTTACTGCGTATTGTAATGGAAAATCGGTAAGAGTTGCAACAAAGTGGTACCACATTTTTTTTCTTGTTTTGATACTTTGGTTCACTAAAACTGTATATCTGCTTTTAGAGACCGTGTGTCATGTGTATGGCAGACAGTGCGTGACCACCTCTGTCACCTCTGTGTCCACGCTAACGAGAGTTGCTTCTTGGTGGAGAGGGGTGTAGTGGGACTCCTTCGTCTTGCCATTCGCTTACTACGACGAGAAGACATTAGTTCCCAGGTACGGCAGTCAATCTTTTCTATACATTTACATATCAGACAAACAGTTACAGTGTGTAGCCAGAATTTCAGAGCTTCGTTTTTTTCCAGGGAAAGATTATTCCCCTCTATTATTGTTCACCATCTAACCCCTCTCTCTATATTATTAATGAGTAGTCAGACATCTTGGTTGTGCGCATTTTCTTCTTGGCTGGTTGAATAAGCTGCTCTGATCTGTTAAGAAAACACTTGAACAATAAATTTCATGTACACAAATACAGGTATTTCCTTTGAGTAATTTCGCAAGCCTTTTTTATTAACCGTCAACAGTAAATTAAACACATTACTAATTACAAATTCTCATCTTGAGGTTACATAGTCAAACATCAAATTAAAAATTATTCATATTTGTTTTACCGTTATGTGTTTTTCTTATTCGTTCAAATTGCAATGCGTACAATGCTCTTTGTCCAAACATCAGTATCGAGATAAATGGCAATCTAATGTTTCTCCATTTTTAATGACAGTGCCATGTAACTGATGAAACATCCTTTGATTTGATTTCCTAAATAGTTAGTTCAGGAACACCATTGTTTCTTATCACAATTTTTTAAAGAGAAAGCATTCATCCAACCATTTTTGCTGCTAAAAGGAAGTTGTAACAGTAGAACACTAAGTAGAGTTACACAGACTAACTACATTGTTCCTTAAAGTGGAAGTCAACCCAAACATATTTTTTTCAAGAATGTGTTCCTAGCAGGCCCACTAGTTGAAACACGGCATTATGATGAATTTTGCATTTGTGGAATATAAGTTAAGCAGCAAAATGCACTTGTTTTTAGTCTCTGTGGGGGCGGCCATTTTTTCTTCTGCCGACTGAAAATGGCATCACAACTGCTCACAACGACCAAAAGCACACTTTTGGAGCATCCAATCACGCATCCGTTTCAGAAAACAGGTCAGCCGTGATTGGTCGCTCCAAAAGTGTGCTTTTGTGCTGCGTCTCTGAGCTTGTTTACCTCTGCTTGAGTATTTGCGGTGGTTGCGCGCCAAATACCCCACTTCCGGGTACAAGCACTTCCTGTACTACAAAGACCAGTATTCCTTGCGGTTGTGCATACGCAGGGTGTCTCGATCGTGTCTGTGCGCGCCGGCAGTACCTTTGCCTTTTTCGCCCTCCTCTCGTCCTTCTCCATCCACGTCTCAGCAGTAATGCTAAGTACAGCATCTTATGTTTTTATTTAAATGTATTTTCGTTTTTTTATACAAAGTATTTTGACGTAAATTTCGACTTTAAAAGTGAAATCCGACATTCATTCCGAAATTCAGATTTCATCGCCAATGTAGGAACGGAACTCATTTGTAAAATAAGGACTCCCTGTATTTCATTTTGCTTTCGAGATCTCAATAACTTTGATCATTGTTTTTCCTTTTCTCTTTTTGTTTTTTGTCATCTCACATGTAGGTGCTCCTTTCCCTGCGTCTCCTGCTTATGATGAAACCACATGTCTTGTCCCGAGTAAGCCGAGAGGTGGCTTATGGCCTTCATGAGCTGCTCAAGACCAATGCAGCCAACATACACAGCACAGACCATTGGTACACCCTCTTCTCACTGCTTGAATGCATTGGTGCCGGAGTGAAACCTCCTGCCTCCTTTCAGTTTGCCTCTGCCAACACGGACATTGAAACAGGTGCAGTATTTCTCTGAATTGTAGATATAGGGCACATGTTTTATGCTTATTAACAGTTGTCTGCTCTTTTGATTCACTGCATTTTAAATTAGATTTTTCTTAGTAAACACTGTACCTTCTCAACTGATCAAAATCAAACACTTTTTTTGTTTTTTAAACCTGTGAACTAAGAATGAATACAAGAGAGCAGCATTTACTTTAATTACCAGGATCTGGATTTGATACAGAACTTAGAGGATAACAGACATTTGTCTGGTGACCAACGTATTGGAATGTGACTGGCAGGTGTGTTTTTTTTATTTTTTTGTTTTTGATGTGGGATTTTTCTGTGAATACTACATTTATGCTATTTAATTGTGTAACAAGCAATCGGAAGGCTGTCTTTGGATGGATAAACAAGCAATTTAGAAGTTGAGAAAATGTTTGCGCTTTTGCACAAACACTGTCCATAGCCAATCATTTGGAATGCTCTGAAGATAAAGTTGAAAACCAGAAGCGGCAAACCCCTATTTAATGGCAAGACTCAGGGAGGCCAAGTTGGAATTTGCCAAAAGGTACAACAACAAATCTCAAAGATTCTGGGAGAAGGTTTTATGGACTGATGAGACAAATGAGACAAAGACTCGGACAGGTAGATTCCGAGATACAGTACGGGTCAATAATGGTTCATTAGGTCAAACTTCTACCTCTTTTAATGATTTAAAAGTTTCATTTTCATGAAATAAACATTGTGAAGTGGTCAACCGAATGATGACCTGTTTGTTGATCTCAGCGAGGCAAACAACAAAAGAAAAAACCCGCGGCAAAGCCTGGCAAAGTATCACAAAAGATGAATGAAAAGGTTTGATGATGTTTATTGGTCACAGGCTTTTATTGCAGACAAATTATATGTGAGTCTTACTTACCGTGTACGGTATGTATTTCAAGTCAAATTGCATTCCAATACTTTTCATCACCTAAAATATGGTTGTTCAAATAATGCTCCCATCTAAGTTGTGTATCAAATACAGAATGTGGATAAATACCTGGAAATGGAAAACCATTGATCTCTTGTTTCATATTAACCACTTGACATCCAACAATCAATCTGTCGTCTGTCTATGTACCCAGGTGCTCAGTCAGATAGTGAGTTGCCATCCCATCATCCGAGCGAAGTGAGTTTAGATCGCGGCTACACATCTGACTCAGAGGTCTACACTGAGCACAGCAAGGCCCGAATCCCTCGCTCCACAACAGATGTGGATGTAGCAAGCAGTGGATGGCTGGTGGTCAGTACGCACACATTATTTCCAGAGCTGTGGAGTCCGTCCCTGGGGCGGACCGGTCCGACCCTCCGGCCCGGCCGGATGCCCATTTTTGGGGCAGGCGTTGGGGGTTGACAAATTTAAAAAAAGGGCCGGACTAAGCATGGCCGGAAGTGGATTTTAGTCCGGCCCACTAATCGGCCCTCATGCGTGTGACGTGCTTGTGAGGCGACCAAATCTCAGCCTACTCGGTGAAAAGCTTCTTTTTAGGCTTCTTTCTACTCCCGCAACGGCGAGAGCGACGACTGCCGCATTGATTCACATGACCGACGCATTGTGCTGTTGGTGACAGGTCTGCAACACATGCCACACACACGTGAGGAATTGTTGTGGCTTTGATTGGTCCATTATGCCACATGCTGCGATGACATACAGTTTCCCACACGGAGGAGAGAATGCACCACGCAGCTCGTTGCTGCTGCAAAGCACAATAGTTTGGCAGTGGCGTGTGTGTAAAAAGAAGCTACTCACCCACGTTCCCCTTTAGCCGCCACCTTCCAGATCGTTTTCGCAATAAAATAAAATGCATCGTCTAGTCATCTCGGTCCCTTTATGGTTGTGGCAGGCACGATATCCATTGTTGTCGCTGTCTTTTTGAAGCGACGCCCCCCGACTTGGAACGTAATTGTTTCAAAACAACTTGTGTCCACGAATATAGTCAAGCTGCGCGCAGCACTCGAGGATGACGCCGGTACATCAATTTAGAGTTCATACACTTCTTCTGTCTCGTCTTCCCTATTTCCCGAAATACGCCGTAGCAAACCTGCTGTGTATAGTGGTTTGCTGGTATGCTTTTATTTTGAAGGAGAGGAAGTGTGGAAAATAAGTAACCGTGTTGACTGTGACTTCTGGCCGTCTGTTGGACCCAAATAATTATACATACAATACGACAAATCCAACCCCGGGGCTCGCAATGCAAGTAAGCACACGCAGTTGGGTAAGTACTACTGGCGCATTTGAAGCGTGTGCACAGCGGCTTCGAATTGTAAATTAGCCAGCTAAGGATCTTTAAAAAGCCTCTGCCTTTAGCATCTCTCCCGTGGCGACGTCAATCAGGGGCGCTTTGTGCGACAATGTTTATGAATATGGCCAGAGGGTCGCGGCCGGAAGGGTACCCAGATTAAGGGTGGAGGATCGCGGTCGGACCGGCAAAAAATGCCCAGCTCTGATTATTTCAGATGAGGTTCTGCCTTGACATTGTTTTTCTGCAAACCCTCAACCTAACCACTACTCTGTGTTTTTTAGGTTGGAAAGGAGGATTTAGAAAGCAGCAAGGTCCCACCAGTAAGCTCCAAATCTCAACTCAATCATCCCTTAGTCAACCAGTACAGTCTGACACTGGGTCAGGACCTTGGCCAGCATGACACAAAGTCCCTCATCAAGTGTGTAGAGACGCTGTCATTCATTGTCCGTGACGCTGCCCACGTCACACCGGACAACTTTGAGCTGTGTGTTCGAGCCATCCGGGTTTTCGTGGAGGCTAGTCTCAATGGAGGTTAGTTAGTTAAATGCACTTAAAATTTTCACATTGGCAGATAATTACTAATAAATGGGCATGTATAACATTCTGAAGATTAAGGAGGGACTTGACTCAACTTGTTTCGAAGTTACAAGTTTTGATTGTTCCAAAGAAAGGCATAGGTCACTTAGTTAAATGTAATGTTATACTTATCATTTAATTGTCAAAAAACAACAAATGTAAAAAAATATATATTGAAAAGAAATTGAAAAAAATCATTGAATATTTGAACCCACAGATGTGGTGGACTGTGTCTTTGTTCATCTACCTTTGAGAGTGACATGTAACAGGCAGAACAATGAAATGCTCTTCCGCTTCATCTGAAATGACAGACAGTACAATTCACCTCTGTAGCAACCTGTTTCCATTCATACAACAGAAAGACAGCTTTGTGATTTGATTTCACACAAAGTAAATTCATGAGTAAGCTACCGAATGCAATTGTGTTTACTATTAGTTAATGCTTATTTTAAAAATAAAAGTAACACAGCAAGTGAACAAAATGAATTACTGAAGTAGTAGCAAGGACAAGGAAAGTTTTTTTTTTTTTTAAATCTAAATTTACAAAATGTTACAAGTTGTACTGCAAAGGTGTTAGGTGAAAGCATGTTTCATTTCTCAGGTTACCGCAACCACGACAAGAAGAAGAGTCACAAGTATGATTCTGCCAAGTCTCGTTTGAGGAAGAAAGCTGGAGCAAAAGAGAAAGAGAGCGGGAATGGCACAAGACGAGGAGGAAGCCGGGCCACCAGTCAACGTCCATCACGTTCCCATAGTGATGATGAGGAGGATGAGGGTGTCCCGGCAGGTTACCATACGGTGTCATTACAGGTTAGTCGGGATGTAAGTACAGGAGCCTTCCTTTTCATTTTGTCTGTCATTAATCTCAAATAGCATCTTGTTCAACAAACACATTGGCTTTAAGCCACCATTACGCGATGCATTTTTGTTGTTGTAGTTGATGTTGTTGTTGTTGTAGTAACCCTCGATCTTTCCTGTCATTTTTACCTAAAACACTTGCGTGGCTAATCCATTCAAATTAACTCAATCAACGATCAAAAATATGTAGAAAATATGCATATCCAGTGGAAATTTGTAACGTTTGCAGCAGCATATAACGTGGATATAAGGATTGGTGTGGACTAACTATTTTACTGGAATATATTTACTGGAACCTTGTCCACGTAATTGGACCACTATTGATGGATTGACATTGTCTTGGAAATGGTGAGTTCTGTCATTTTTGTGTGTTTGCGAGTGTCTGACTAAAGTGCTCGCTAAGCCTGCAATAAAGTCGTAATTCGATTAAGGGTCCCATCATTTTTGTCCAGGCTTTCGTGATTTATTTATTTTTTTGTTATTTTTGTCCGCAGAAATAGTCATTCCTGATTTTACTGCGACCATTTTCAGTGCATTTTATTAATTATTACTTTAGTCAGTTTCAAGTTATTTCAGTGACAAATGGGTTTTTTGCTGTCTTTAACAGAAGGTGACCAAGACTTTTGTCTATGCCTTTGATTCCAAAGGATGGGTGTAATTATTTCACATAATACCTTGTCTATTAACAGTGCTCCTTACAGCCATCATGTTGAGCACAATGACACCTAGAATAAGAAGGCTTTTGCACCCCTCCTATTGAGTGTTTGGCTGTCAGTATTTGTTACTTCAAAAATAAGTGACATAACAGATCAACTCCAACATTGTATTGTACGTGGTTTTGAAAATATTTTCCAAAAACATGCACGGTAAGTCAAATGAACATTTTAAATATTCTGTAGGTGTGAATGTGAGTGTGGATGGTTGTCTCATGCCCTGCGACTGGCTGGCGACCAGTTCAGAGTGTACCCCACCTCTCGCCCAAAAACAGCTGAGATGGGCTCCAGCATGCCCGTGACCCTGATTGAGGGTTCAGAGAATGCATGGATGGATATTGTACAAATACTCAGCATAACAGTTAGAGCAATACGATTTTCAGAATTATTTTTTAACAATTAAAGCTCATATCATTGTAAGAGGGAATTTCCGAATTTTTCACCATATATGAATTTGAGGTGTCATGAATGAATCGTTCGATTATTGTTTGCTGATCTTGGAATCAATATTCTGACACGTAATAAGGATTTTCTGATCTCAAACTGTAAGTCAATAGAAAATGCACTGTGTTTTAAGTACACCCTCCTTTCGATTGTATTCAGTGGAGTTAATGGGTATTATATACGTATGTTAAAGTTTAATTTTAGATTTTTTTTTTTTTATCCCCCAATTTTTTCGGTAGCTACAGTAGCTTTTCAATGTGATGTTTTCAACTTCAAATACTATTTCATTTAAAATCATGAGAATTTTTTAAGCTGTATTTGCGTTTTGTTTATTTATTCAGTTCCTCTTTTTTTTATTTTTTTTTTATTCCATGCCGAGATCCCTCTCAAAGATGAGCAGCTTGCACCTGAGCTCAATTTTGAGCTTAATGGCAAAGATGCTGAATGTTATTTCATAGGTTTTTCTTTTTATTTATTTATTTTTTTTTAAATCTTGTTTTGTTTTTTGTAATGAGTACATTTCCTATGTTTTTCACATCATGGGTGTTGAATCTTGAATTTTGAGGGGAAAAAAAGGCTACCACAATAAAATGTGGAAAAAGTGAAGCACTGGCTATACATTGAGGATACACCAGAGGCATTACATTGGAAATGGGCACTTGAACCTGCAATATAAATGCAGACATACAATATGTGTGTGCCTTGTCATGCATTGCATAGCATTTATCATTTAACATAAACATTACTCAAGCGCAAGCATGTTTATTATAGTATCATGATGTGTTGGCTATAGTACAACATTACTTAAGAGTTTTTTTTTTTTAAATGTTTGCTGATGTTGGTGTGTCTTTGATGTTTCAGCTTTTAGACTTGATGCACACATTGCACACTCGGGCTGCCAGCATCTACAGCTCTTGGGCAGAAGAACAGCATAATCTGGACGCTGCTGGGAAAAAGATTGAAGCTGACTCCCAGACACTGTGGACTAGCTGCTGGTGCCCACTGCTGCAAGGTCTGCTCATAGCATATTCTACAGACTATATTTATGTGTTCGCTCCCCACATTATATTTTCATTTGACTAGATTACAGTACATGACGGTAGGATAACGGTGTTATGGTATTTTTACAGTACACGCCAGTTTAGATATTGAATCTGCTATTTAATAATAATTAAGCATCAGATTTATATGGCGCTTTTCTGTAGCACACTCAAAGCGCTTCAAAATAGATATATATTATTCTTTCACTCGCACATTCACACTCTGGTGGCGGTAAACTAGTGTAGCTACAGCTTCCCTGTGGCAGGCAGACGGGAAGCGTGGCTGCCAGTGTGCGCCTACGGCCCCTCCGACCACCACTAGACATTCACACCAAGGCATACACCAGTATTAGTGGCAATGGAGGCAAGACGGGTGAAGTGGCTTGCCCAAGAACACAACGACACATGACTCGGACAGAGCGGGATTCGAACAACGGACCCTTCGGTTACTGGACAACTCTCTCTACCTCCTGAAGTACGGCAGGCCCGCATTTTGATGTTACCTGTATTTTACTTGTGCTTCTATATTAAGCCTATCACGTATCCAGAAACATACATGTACCGCTATTTGACTGTCTGTGCCAACTGAAAGAAAATACTAGGTAAAGTGTACCCCCAAATGCCTATTTTGATGTAGAAATGGAACAATTTTGTAACGTTTGATACATATCTGGTATTCCCATCTGCAATCCCCGTGGACCGTGATTAATTCTAATGCAAGGCGATTAATAGAGAAGTGTAATTTATTTTGTGTCAAGCAGTGAAGACAGAAATGTGGTGCCTCCTGCTTGACAGATTCTGTTTCATACTGTTAAATTAGTTTAACAGTATGAAAGGGGAAATCAACCCAAACATATTTTTTTCAAGAATATGTTGTATGCAGGCTTGCTAATTGAAACACGGCATTCTGATTAATATTGCTTTTGTGGACTATGAGTTGAGAAGCAAAATCCACCCGTTTTTAGCCATCTCAGGGAGCGGCCATTTTGTCACTTCTGTCGACTGAAAATGACATAACTACCCTGGGCTCAGGTAACGACCAATCACGTCTCAGCTTCAGAAGACAGGTCAGCCGTGATTGGTCGTTACCTGAGCCCTGCGACACTGTGATGTCATTTTCAGTCTACAGAAGTGACAAAATGGCCGCCCCCAGAGATGGCTAAAAACTTTATTCCACAAACGCAATATTTATCAGAATGCCGTGTTTCAACTATTGGGCCTGCGTAGAAAATATTCTTGAAAAAAAATATGTTTGGGTTGACTTCCGCTTTAACTGTTAATTCACATGTGGGAATGAGTATTTAATGGTATTTTATCTTTTTTTTTTAAATACAGTAAGATACTGCTCTAATATCAGGAAATCTACAGCAATCCTTTGTTTTATGCTGTTAAATTAGTTATCTACTGTTCATGTCAAATGACTGATTTAACTGTTAGGTTTTTCCACAAATACTACCAGTGGGCATGTTCAATAATTACAAGAGGTGGGCACTTGACCCTATTTTGCTGGTCCGTCCAGCGTCCACGATCTGGGCACCCTTCCACCATCGTCCTCCAACCCCGTCCGCCCTCATCCTTTTAAAGCTCTTCCGTCCTTCCATTTTGTCTGTCCAAAAACTAAAAAGCGTCCGCGCATGACGCCTTGGGAGCGATGCTAACGGCAGAGGTTTCATAATTCATGAACATTATTTTAAGATCATTAGCTGGCTAATTTCCTATTCACATCCACTTACAGGCTGGGAGTATCATGAGATGCATGGGCAAGCAAGAGTGTCTGTATAGGGTAAAATTAACCTGTCTCACGACGGTCTAAACCCCGCTCACGTTCCCTATCTCACTGTCTTGAGTGTTGCCACCAACAGGCTTGCAAAGTTCTTATTTGCTGCATGGTGGCATTGTTGCCTTGATCATGATTTGGCAGTCCCAAAGAGGCATTTATGAGTCGGCGGTTTGTGTTCATAATGTCAACACGCTTTAAATAGTGATAGAATTTTTTTGATTAAGCTTGCTTGACATTTCTATTTTCTATCTATAATCATACCATTTCTACACAAGTATCAGTGTATTAAAACAGTACAACTTAATGCCTTATATAATTACATAAAATTAAAAAGAATTGGTCACCCCTGGTCTAAGCTGTAATCAAAACCACCTTTTTTTAAACCGCTTTCATACAGCATGACACATTTTAGGTCAATTTGAATCACCTCTTTGGTTTCTCTCTGCAGGCATCGCTTGGCTGTGCTGCGATGCCAGACGTCAAGTGCGCATGCAGGCTCTTAACTACCTCCAGAGGGCTCTGCTTGTCCACGATCTGCAGACGCTAGATGCTTCAGAATGGGAGTCTTGCTTCAATAAGGTGATTCTTAATCCACTCAAGAAACTTTGGGGGGGAAATAACAACATGCGCCGTCAAAAAGCCAAACCAATCATCTCCTTGCAGGTGCTATTTCCATTACTGACCAAGCTGCTTAATAACATCAGCCCAGCTGATGTCGGTGGAATGGAGGAGACCAGAATGAGAGCCTGCACTATCCTCTCAAAGGTCTGCACTACACACACAGATCAGCAGGATTTTTTTCCTGGCATTGAAATTTCATGTCATGTTTTACCGCCATCTTATGACATCTTCGTACCGAGGAACTATGTTGAAGTGAGCAGAGGGACTGATCTTGTGTCGTCTATTGGCAATTGGCATCAAGCTCACAGATTTTCACTATTCACAGCTATGACTTTTAAGATTGAGGGATGATTTATGTTCATATTAATGTTTTTTTTTTTTGTATGTATGTATGTATTGTTGTCATGCATTCCAGGTTTTTCTGCAGCACCTCCTCCCATTGTTGTCCCTGCCTACCTTTGCTGCCCTTTGGCTTACCATTCTGGATTTCATGGACAAGTACATGCATGCAGGATCCAGTGACTTATTGGTGAGAGTTGTGTCAGCAAGAATGATTTCAGTAGTACACTATAGGAGTGTGTGAATGTGGAAGTCAACATACCACCGTTTTGGTGTGTCTAGTTGGAGGCCATCCCAGAGTCTCTGAAGAACATGCTGCTGGTGATGGACACAGCAGAAATCTTCCACAGCCCAGATTCCAAGACAAGATACTCGGATTTATGGGAAATAACTTGGGAACGAATCGACTGCTTCCTGCCTCACCTGAGAGAGGAGCTCTTTAAGCAGACTGTTTTACCAGGTACATGTACACTTTACTGCAGGCTCAGCGAGCACTTTCACACAGCAACTTTAAAAAAAAGAATCCCACTGAATTGATTATAGATACTTACAAATCATCGAAATAAAACATTTCTGTCCAGGGGTTGAAATGTAATATTGATCATAATACTGTTGGATTTGGTAAGTATAGGTAAAGATATAAATGTTGGATTTTGCATAGTAAATTGTCATTGTAATTGCTAAGAGAAGGTTTTAATAGTCACCTGAAAAAGACAAAACTTTTTGAGTTGTTCGTCTTGAGCGTTGTACCGCTACGCTACAAGGAAAAATACGAGAACAGTTTCAAATGTGAGCCCTTTTTCGCACCGCCTCACCTGCAAATTGTCACATTGAAAGCAAAACACTACAGCCGACCTGGCCGTTCGATGGCCAAGTGTGAAGAAAAGGCTGTGAATTGGGAAACCATTTAATCTGATGCCAGGTTGTATATCATTTCTCCCTGCATTTTTTAGGTTTCGGGTTTCTTGTTTGACATCTGTACTATATTCTCCCTCAGGATTTATGTCAAATATTGACTTGTCAACCATTAAACCTTTGGCGTTCTGCCAATCCATTGAAGTCACCTCATATTCAGTATGTTGTATCCTTAGTTCCTTCAGAAGCAGTACCCGGTCCCCCTCCTGAGATGCAACCGCCATCCTCATCGGCGAGGCCTTCCTCACCACAGGGGTCTGTGGTTCCAACACTCCAACAACCGCCCACTTCTGTGTCTGTGCCCGTAGCTTGTGCAGAGCCTCGAACTCCCAGCAGGCCAGCATCGCCCCAGGCAGCCAATGCCAATGGTACCGCATCCAAATAGTTCAGCTTTCATCTCACAGAATCGTTAGTTTTCAATACAATCTCATCTAATGTTATTTATCAGCATCAAGAACTTGTTGAAGTATCTAAAACACAACTTGAATCAAATTACACATACATATTACATACCATACCATGTATTTCAAGCAATTGTAGATGAACATTTTTTTACTCCAATTCTTTAGGAAACACAACCCATTCTATCAAATCAAAACACAAAGGAGTATTTATCAAACTTTAATCAATCAACCTTTTTGGAAAGTTCTGAATGGAAGTGACCTGGTATTCCAGCTGAGGATGAATAACTACCTTCCACATTTCCTCTGCATTTATTGAAGACACTTAAGTAAAGTCAAGCTGTTGCCAAGAAATCCGTGCAAGTCGACAAAACTACATGTGTTAAATAGGTTAAATATTGCCATAAAACACATAATTACCTGCAATTACACAACATTTATGGACTAATGAAACCAAGATTGTTCTTTTGTGGTCTACGGCAACTTAAATGCTCGAGAGGGCCACAATTTTTCCTCAGTGCTACCGAGAGGGCCGCATACCTCCTAACCAGATGTATCAATCAATCAATCAATCACATTTTATTTATATAGCACTTTTCATACATAAAAATGCAACTCAAAGTGCTTTAAAACATTCAAAGCAAAACATAGAATTATCTTCAATCAAAAGAAAAGATAAATTATTTAAAAGTTGTTGAAAGCCAAACTAAAAAGGTGTGTCTTGAGCTTCCTCTTAAAAATATCAACAGTCTCTGCAGACCTGACATCCTCTGGCAGGCTATTCCAAAGGTGAGGACCAAAACGGCTGAATGCAGCCTCGCCATGCATTTTGGTCCTCACCCTTGGAATAAATAAAAGGCCGGCGCCAGAGGACCTCAGGATCCGCGAGGGCTGGTATGATAAAAGCAAATCAGATAAATAAGATGGCCCAAGACCATTAACACATTTATAAACTAATAAAAGTACTTTAAAATCGATCCTGAAACACACAGGGAGCCAATGCAGCAATTTCAAAACTGGCGTAATGTGCTCCCGCCCTCTGGTTCTCGTCAGCACCCGAGCGGCTGAATTCTGCAGTAGTTGCAGTGGTGAAATGCTCTTTTTCGGGAGGCCAGAGAGCAGGGCATTACAGTAATCCAAACAACAGGAAATAAAGGCATGCATCAGCACTTCCGTGTTAGCCTGAGAGAGAAACGGGCGGACTCTGGCGATATTCTTAAGGTGATAAAAACCAATCTTGGTTACATTTTTAATATGAGGAATAAAACTGAGCTCAGAGTCAAAAATGACGCCAAGGTTCTTCACACAGTGTGAGGGATTAAAAATGTGTAGTTTTGGTAAAAGCTTCTCTCTCTGACCTTCGGGACCGATAACTAAAACCTCAGTCTTGTTCTGATTGAGCTGTAGGAAATTATCTGCCATCCATGACTTGATATCTAAAATGCAATTTAAAAGGGTATCAATGGGTCCTGTGTCATCAGGAGACACGGCAATATACAGTATGACAAAAATGCTATTTTAAATTTACATATGCATGTTTGCAAAAATATATGATTTTTTTTTTTTTCACCAAAATTAACTAAGTCCAAATTTTTATATTCTTGAGGTACTATGTTTGCCCTGCATATCATTCCAAATCCACCAAAAATGTTTAGACCCACTCACATTGTAGTACAGAGCAGTATCAGACCCAGTGTAAGCGCAAGTAAGACAGTCGCCATCTTGTGGTGATTGGTGAGATTACCAGAGCTGGGCATTTTACAAAAAAATGAACGTCATCCATCACTCGCCTTTTTTTTTTCTGGATGCAAAAAAAAAAAAAAAAAGTAGTACCCGTCTATAGGCCAGTCCGCCTTTATTTTTTAAACGGGCGTCCGTCGGCGAGACCAACTGAAGTTTCACTTCCACCCCCATCCCCTGCTGGACAATGTTTGAAGAGAAATAGTGACTGACTGCGCTTTGGAAGCCTCTTCCCAGCCCGGTCCCTCACTCAAATCTGTCCCCCAACTAACAACAACTCACTATTATAATAATTATTTCTGTCGTTCGCCAACCGTCAGTAAAACAGGCGTCCGGCAGTGGCAGATAAAGGGACCGGGCCGTCAGATAGACAGAATGCCCAGCTCCGGAGATTACGATTTAAACCTGCAGTCGACGCCTGCGGATTTGCATATCAGAGAACAAAAAGGGGCTGATGTTGGCTAATGTTTTTGTTGAATGTTTTTCAGGAGCAGAGCGATCATCTTCCCCGGTGTTCGCCCCAATGCCAGTGCCAGCACAACCCCCTCACACTCAAGTGTCCTCACCCTTGAACCAGTCCCCTCTCATCATCCAACCGCTTGCCTCGCCGCTGCAGGTGGGGGTCCCGCCCATGTCCCTGCCAATCATTCTCAACCCCGCCCTCATTGAGGCCACGTCCCCAGTCCCACTGCTGCCTGGTCCCAGACCTACAAGCCCTTCTCACGAGGTCCAGTAGGAGCGCTGTTGGTAACTAACCCAGCACGCGCTCGTCAACCTGTGACTTGACTCCAGAAGTCAAGTCCGTCAGTTTAGGGTCTGCTGCAGGATATATCATCTACTAATCATGGCAATTCTAACAGATTGTACTTTATTTTTGACTCATTCCACGAAGAATTGTCATCTCGTTCCCTTTTTAGTAAATATTCTACTCTGGGAATGTTCATGGTGACTTGAGTTGCCCAAGTGCTTGTTGATGAGTTGCTAGTCATATTAGGGATTCGACTCGAAAGTCATTGTTTGCTTTCTGGCAGCCAGATGTATGTTTTAGCAATGTTTGGACATTCCTGAAGTGAAATAACAGTTTCAATCAAAGGAAATACAAAAACCATTGAACATGTTCATGTTTTGGGGGGAAAAGAAGGAATCTCATCCATTCATTTTTTTTTTTGTGCCACTTGTATCATTAAAAAAAAAAGTATTTATATACATATATATCAAAATATTTTTTGGGGTCCATCTCTTCTGTTGGACACTGTTGTGATTCAACAACTGCAAGAAGTGATGGTGCGCTTGCATATGCCGGTGGAATTATTCCATTTAAATGCTCAACTTTAGGCTTATGTAGTTTGTCAGATTCCGAGTGAGCATGTAAGCGATGTGCTTCCGAATGTGTGTCTCAATTTAAACCTCCTGATAATCCAGAAAGATTTGAGCTTCGCTCATGCCTCCTTGCTGCATGTAAATGTTCAGAATGCAGTCAAGGAAAGTTAAGCATTCTAGGTACTGCATGTCACTTAAATCAGGTTGGTTCATGTACTTAGCGGCCTTGAGTGATCAGCTGCAGAAAAAAAAAAAAAAACATTTACAGTACATTGTTTTTCATGTGTCAGGGTGGTCAGTGCCCCTTTTTTTTCTTCTATATGTATATTTTTAAACCCCATACAAACAAACTGTACCTCATGAAGGGTTTGTGTGCATGTGCAGTCCTTAAGAGGATCAGCATATCAACATTCCAATGTGTAGATGAAATCTAGAGAATGCAGTATTATTTAGTCGTGCTTCTCTTGTGCTTTGTCGAGCTCGTCACTGTGTACAATGTAGCACACATGGTTAAAACTGCAAACGATGCCGATTGACAAAAATGTATCTGAATGTTGTTACTCCAACTTTTAGATTTCAAACTGGAATTGGCTTTCATTTTTAGAAATGACTTCAACTGAATGCTGAATCAATGGGGAAAGGTCACATTCGTTCAGAAACTCACTCATGGTTGTGCTTGCTGCCTTTGTCAATGACAAGTGAAATTACACTGACTTTAATTGACTGGCTTGCTTACATGCTTTATGTCGACATCAAAATCCTGTCAGTTAATGAGATTCTGAATTAAATTTCACAGAAATTTGAATTGATATATATTTCGTGTTGCTGAGCGCTGAAATTTGAATTGATATATATTTCGTGTTGCTGAGCATTTGGTGTCATTTACTGGATTTGAAAAGATAGTTTTGCTTCTGTTTTTGCATCATCATGGGAGGACACTAAAATTCACTACTTGAATACCAATTATGTCATGGGACAGGATAGGGTCCCCTTAACGTTGAGAGGCCCAGAGGTTCTGTTTGTAATTTTTTATTTATTGAGTTGGAAACTATCACATGACCCATACATTGAAAATTACGGTCTCACACCAGCAGCAGTTCAAGAGATTTTCTTTTCTTTTAATAGTTGTATGTTTATTTTGTTGTGTATCTGGAGCTGATGTTTTGCTTAAACAGGAATCAAATAAATTGAGTATGTATATAATATATAAATGAAAGGTGATATGCTTTTTACAATGTAATAAACCTAATGTAAATAAGATTTGTTGTCGTCATGTACTCCCACAAGCCTCCACTGATGCATCTGATCCGCCACTCAGGTGGATGTTGTGAAGTAAATCTTCAATAACAGGAACCTCAAAAGTAAGACGCTGTTACGTCTGGGACATTTAAATGATTTTTGACATCGCTCGGTAGGTACAGTAATAGAAGGTAGAAGGAGGAGCCCTTTTGCTGTCATACTTTGTATTTTGTAAACAGTTGTAATTGAATCAATGGTGGGCATATCTGCTTGGACTAGTATGTGGCAACTGGAGCAAGACATGAGCCTAATAGCATTATTCACTATTCTTCTGACCTGAAATGTGTCTACAACTCTTAATTTCGGACATCTTTAGTAAAGACACGCCCAAAAGAAAATGATGTAAAACATTTTATTTCAAAGCAGAATGAGAACCACATTTTTTTAGTAACTAGTGTATCAGAAACTACAGAAGCCAAGAAATAACTTCTATTTGTATATGGAATGTAAAAACATCTGTGACACAGCAACATAATGGCAAATTTAAAGGACTTAAATTATCTAATCTCTAAGGGACAGCAACACAGTTTGTCGACAGTTTTCCACTCACATTTCTTAATTTCACTTAGATCCACTTGTCTTATCAGCGACAGTGCCATGAAAAAATGTCCTTCTCAAATATTAACTTTTTTGTCGTTGGTTTTTCTTTTGCATAGTTTTCCTTATTTAAGATCATCAGACCAATGGAAATATAAAAATTTAACCCAAGTAAACAAGTATTTTTTTTTAATTATTTAAATTTTATATATTGTCACCATCGGGCGGAATCCTCGTCGTGTCAAAATATCTTTACAAGAGGTAAAATAAAAAAATAAAAAATGCCAGCTTGTTTGAGCTCCCAGTCTCTGCTTCGTTCAAGTTGGATTATACCTTATATTGCTTTTGCACACTCATCTCAACGCAATGCTACCTAAAAATACATTCAATCGCTAATAACCCTGGCATTGATTTGGATGAGTACAAACACGAAGCTGGCGGCAGCAGAGTTACATCAAAGTCTGCGAAAATGTGAAGCCCCCCATTGTGCGAAAACCATTGAAAACATTACAAAAGCAAACATTGGCCCTGCATCTTAACAAAATGCCTTTTGAAAGATCTAAATCCATGAGTGATAAAATAAATAAAACAATGAGCCAACTAACCCCGTCTATTAAATGGATATTAATATGGAACGGAGACTTACCTCTGTGACACACGATCGAGGGTCTGTCTGCAACGAAGCATCAAAGGCATCACAAAAATGGGTTTCCGTCCGACTATGCTTAGTCTGACTATTTTTTTTTGTAAGTTTATCGTTTATTGCCTTCAAAATGGGCATCGTCATAGGCGGACCAGTCCGTCACACAGGCGGTATGCCCATCTCTGCTTTAAATGGGCTAGAATGGCATAAATGAAAGACAAAGTGGGGACGGACCATTGGTAATTATTTGTGGGGGTGTGGGAAAGGAATTTTGCAATATTTGTCCATACGAGCTTTCTGGCGGACAGCGACTCACACTCTCTCTCTTTCTGTATAGAGAGAGAGAGAGACACACACATATATATATATATATATATATATATATATATATATATATATATATATATATATATATATATATATTAACATAAAGTAAAAATAAAAATAGCTTTGAGCACCTGGCCCCTCTCCCCCTAATAAAATGTGTTAATGTTTTCTTTGTCTGATTATCTTAGTGGGGAAACTATGCAAGAAATGGAAAAAAAAAAATTGGAGAGGAGCACAAATTCTTTTTTCATGGCACCGTATTGACACCAACATCATGACACACCAAGAAAAATCAACAAGATTCCTCACTTGGAGTCCAACTTGGCCATTTCCTGAAGGTATATTCCGATACTCTCGCTGTCAAACACAACAAAGTATATGTTTTTCAGAGAGGAGTTGGTGGTTGACACAAAGTGGTTGGAGATGGCCTTGAGGATGAGCTGGGCAGCTGTTGGCTTTGGGAATCCATTCCTGTGGAGGAGGTTTACGGAAGGACACTGTTTACAACAATGAAGATCCTCAAAATTCAGTTCAACAAAACACAACATTTCGATTTCATATGCGATTGGATGTGAAGCTACCTTTTGGCATTCAGCACTTTAGTTTGTTCATTTAAGAAAAGATATTTCATTTGCAGTGCTGGGCATTTTTATTCGTCATCCGTCTGCAGGGTGGGTACGCTTCAGTCGTCAGTCATTCGTTTTTTTCCGGGAGATTAAAAAAATAGTAACCGTCTATAAACCGGTCCGTCTCTAATTTTAAATGGCCGGCCGTTGGCGAGTCCGACTAACCCCGTCATTTGTCAACCGTCAGCAAAACGGGCGTCCGTCAGTGACGGATAGACGGACCGGTCCGTGACATTGACGGAATGCCCTGCTCTGTTAATTTGTTTGCATTGTTCTTTTGTGCTGTACCACTGATAGACTATATCAGGATTTTGGTTTGAACCACAGCTGCACTAGACCTACTGTTAGGAAGCCCACATTGTTTCACTATTAGTAGTTGTTGGTAGTCGATACATTCATTGAGTTTCCATGCGGTGTCTGAGATGTCCTACACTGTGAGCGGGCTCCTCGAGCGCCAAGCGTTGAAAGCGAGTGACATTGCTGCTTTTCTTTTTCTTCCTTCGACACAGCTAGTAGTTTGTCCGTGCCAGCAAACTCCATAGTTGCAGACTGCCTGTGTTCCACCACGTTTGTTGCTGTGCTAAATGTTAAAGGGTGAGTTTAATCATTTACAATGTTCGTGTCAGGTAAACTGCTGTATATTCTAGCATAGCTGTATTCTCATGAGTAATGTCACGTCAATAAACACTAGTTAGTTATTTTGGCTAGTCTGCTAACTATTCTAGTGATGAAATGCGCGGATGTGAATTGTTTGTATTGTTTGGCTGTTTAAACATACTGTTAACTAAAGGATGTGCATTTAATGACATTGCTATATTATTCTTTGTCTGTGTTGTTGCAGACCACAATAAATGGACATGTCAAGTGGAACATGGGCCTGTGTTCTCTGACAGGAGCACCCACATCCATACCTTGCCACTCTAGAGTCAGCTGGAGCCATGATACCCCCTATGATCCTCTCCATTTTACCTACAGCCATATGAAAAGGTAGCATGTGGGCTTTTATCTCCATTTTTGTATTAAGTGCTATATTTTATTAGCCTTTTCCCACAACTGAAAAAGAGAGCGATAGATTACAATTAACAATATACAGTGAGTTTTCTCCGCGTACTCCGGTTTCCTCCCACATTCCAAAAACATGCATGGTAAATTGATTGGACTCTCTAAATTGCCCCTAGGTGTGATTGTGAGTGCGGATGTTTGTTTGTCTCTGATTGGCTGGCAACCAATTCAGGGTGTCCCCCGCCTACTGCTCGAAGACAGCTGGGATAGGCTCCAGCGCGCCCCGCGACCCTTGTGAGGATAAGCGGTATCGATAATGGATGGAATATACAGTGAAACCAAGTTCCGAACTTAATTGGTTCCATGAGCCAGTTTGTAATTTGAAACGTTCATAAATCGAGGTAGTAATTCCCCTGGAAATGCAATTAATCCGTTCCAGCTCCAAAATTGTTAAATTTACTTTTTTTTTTTTTTTTAACCAGTGTGTGGTTAAAAATAAATATAACGCAATAGAGAAATAAGTGAAAAGACATAAGACATTATTGAAAAGAAATAACACACAAATGGGCAAGAGGACTGTCGGTCTTCCACTGAAAAAGTCTTCATCCACAATAACATGGAAAAAATCTGATGCACAATGCCGCGGTTGGGTAAGATTTCAGATTTTTTTCCTATCAAACATTTTATCGAAAGCATTTTCTACTGATAATCGATCACGTGACTATCGCGATACACATTGATATTGAATTATCGTCCAGCCCTAATTGAAAAAATAGTAGTACTTTAGTGCTCGTTCCTTAAAAACGCAGCCATCGTACATCCAGAACGCTTTAAGTCTGTTATTTGCATAAAAGTGGGTGTGTCCTCACCGTCCCGCAGGGAGTGATGGGAAAGCCAAAGACTTGAACTTCTTCTCCTCTGCAGCTGAGAGGCAGTTCTCCACCGTCTTTTCTAGATGTTCCTCACACTTCTCGGACCCCCACTGTGGAACGTTGCAGTGGATGATGACGCGGGCCGTCATTCCGCTGGCTTGGCTCACTGCCACTGCACGGGGGAAAGCATATCGTATCAAGTTCAAATATTTAAAAATATAAATAAAATAATAATAATAATAATATAAATAACTTTATAATATAATAAAAAGACAAATGATGGGTGCACTCAGTACCTGATGCTACCTCCAAAGGTCCCTGTGCTTTCCGTAGCTCCTTGACTCCCTCCAGGAATTCTTGGCCTCCTGCCTTCTCCAAAGCGTTGCCTGCAAACAACACAGCAGCAGCAGCAGCAGCAGATCAGATGAGTGCAAAAAGATGTCTCCAACGCGCTGCTTTCTCACCGACACCATCTTTGAGGTCCATCTCTGCATTTGTTGGGTTAATTATGGCATCCACCTTGATTGTTCCAATTTTGCCGATTTCAGTCACTGTGAGAGAAAGCTGTGGTTCCCCACCATCAACGGCATCGTGTGAGTAAAAGTGACGGTCGAATGGCTCGGTGGACCAAAGCAAAACGAAATCTGGTCTTTATTATCCGGGATTACCTTTTGACCAAGGAACAGGCTCTTGGCTGAGAGGATGGTAAATCCATCTCCTGGGCCATCTTCTACTGTGGAGTTTGGTACAGATTCTTTGTCGTTGTCTGTGCTCTTTACCACATGGACAAAGAAGAACAGTACAAAGAAACTCAATATGCACAACAGTAACGATCCAATTGTGATTATCCTCGCCTCCTCGGTATTGCGATTGAATACGCTATTTTTGTTTACATTTTTTTTAACATCCTCTTCCAATGTATTTTTTAACAAACACAGGCAATAAATTAATCTGTTTGTACTTATTGTTTTGATCCTACAGGTCAGTCTTACGCAAAAATAAAAAAACATGAATTAATATGAAAAATACTTTATCTACTTCAATTACAGTTGTTAGCTTAGTGAACAGTGACTTGCAGTCTTTTAAGCGTTCCAGATGACAACTTCAGAAAATTCCACCAAACAACTGTGGCAAAAACTGAAATCGGTAAGTCAAAAATCAGATTACAACAATAATGCTAACAAATCTATGACTCCAACTTTTAATATTTCATTAAACAATGAAATGTAAACATGTGGAGTGAATTTTTAAAGCTGACGTCAACCCAAACATTTTCATTACAAGAATATGTTCGGCCATTTTGACACTAGCTGTCGATTGAAAATGACATTGCAGTTCTTCAGGGCTCTGGTAACGACCAATCATGGCGCAGCTTCAGAAAACTGCTGATCCTTGATTGGCCGTTACCTGAACACTGATCAGTTGTGATGTCATTTTCAGTCCATAGAAGTGGCAAAATGGCCGCCCTCTGAGATGGCTAAAAACGGGTGGATTTTGCTGTTTAACTCATATTCCACAAACGTAATATTAATCAGAATGCTGTGTTTTGACTAGTGGAGGCTCATAGAACATATATTTGCAAATACCTTTTTGGGGTTGGCTTCTTCTTTAAACACTGAAAATCTAGACACTATATAAATAAATATATCATATACATATAAAAAATAAAGCCTACCAGCTGACCAAAAAGAAGCAGTTAGTTTTTGTTGTTTCTTTCAAATCGCAGCCTTTGCGATTTGAAAATGGCATTCTACTACTCTGCAATGTCAATTTGAATACGATTAATCGTTCATCCTAATTAATACCCATAGCTGGGCAGCGACCCTCCGTCCCTGGTTTCCGTCCTGCATATTCAGTCAACCCACGTGGTCCCAGTCGGTCAGCCAACCGGCATTGAGAACAGACTTTACCGATACCGCGTCACATGCAGGGGCCGCACTCCTGACACGCGGTCGAGTAAGGAAAAAATAAAAAATAAAAGGGTGTGGTGTAATTTGCGGTCCCACAGACGCAATGACATGTGTCCCATATTCTTTTTATTTCACCGATGACAACGCTGTGCGTGTGTCTGTTGTTTTTGTTTGATATTTTTTCTTTGTTTGGCGGCGTGTCTGATTGTGCGGCACCTGCGTGTGATGTAAAGATTACGTAATCGACGCCGATTGGCTGTCGCCGGCGAAGGACGGGCCGGGACCAGGTGGGTCGATTGAATACAGTATGCATTACGGAAACCGGGGGCGGAGGGCCGATGCGCAGCTCTGTTAACAGCTTAAGGAATTGCATGAGGGAGAGCGACAAGTGAAGTCATATTTGGGAGGGGTCGCCACCTCTTCGAGTGAACACATGAAAGGTACACACTCAGCTGACCAACCTTTGGCTTTCGCCCTCGTTTGCCTTTAACCTTTTTCGAGGGTTTGACGGGTTTGGTACTTTTGGCGCGTTCCTGCCTCTCGGGGACGGATGCCTGGCTGTCCACTTTAACTCGGCTTCCTCTTTTCTTGGAAAGAAGCTCCGGGTGAATGCGAGGCAGAACTCCTCCATTTGATATGGTCACGCCTCGAAGAAGCTGGAAAACATCAACTTTGAATCGACTCATACGGAAAGGTAGTTCTTACGTTACTGTATTTTCCCAATTTATCATTCTGACATCATGTCAGAAAACCTAATGCTGAACAGAGGAGCCAAATTGTGCTGGATATGTACAGTACGTACATACACAAACATCTTGAACGTATAAATTGCTGCATTAGAGTGTCACTTCTGCAAAGTATCTGTAAATTTCAAATAATACCTTCATTTGACTTAAACATGGTCTTTCTTGTAAAGTTGCAACTAATTCCAGTGCCAGCTGCTCAACGAATGTTGTAGCTACCTGGTTAAGCTCCTCATCGTTGGCCACAGCCAGTTTAATATGTCTTGGAGTGATTCTGCCTTTCTTGTTGTCCCGGGCAGCGTTTCCGGCCAACTCTAAAATCTCAGCTGCAAGGGAGAAGACAGTGAAAATCCATGACACATACAATCTCTCACTTGGAATTTTTATTTTAATTCATGTATCTGATGATCTGTATCTTTGTGATGCCCCGCAATGGTCTTGGGAACAGTTGTACAAAAGACAAGCCACTTCTTTTGCTTTTGCTCTCCCAACGAAATTCATACTTATAAATGTAGGACTCCCTGTGCATGAAATAGTCAAACGTGTAATCTCAGTGACCAAAATGCTTGCAAGTACGGGCGATCAAGGCAGCTGCTTAAAAAGTGTCTACACTCACTCCACTCCGCTGCACTGACAGATCAGCAACTTCATTGCTGGAGGGCGCCATCAATTTTGGGCAAAATATGGGCATATGTGCAAAATGTGCTCTTAATGTACGTTGTATTTCATTTAGGATAACACACAGTGTTTCCCACAGATTTGAAATCTACTTGGGGGGTGGACACCGGCAGGACCTAGTAAATATAAAAGTTTTCAACGTAGATGGGTGCGGCTTATATAAAAGTGCGGCTTATTTAAGGTTTTTTCCAACATATTCTGAAAAATAGAGTGGGTGCGGCTTATATAACGGTGCGCCTTATAATCCGGAAAATACGGTAAATACATAGCCAAAGTAATCTAATTCAGCTACTAATACAGAATTGGGAATTTAGAGCTGCAGTGTGTATTCAAACGAGGATCAACATGCAATGCAGATCTGTGTATATGCCTTTAGTCAACCAAGACTTGACAATTTCACTGCAGTTACAAATATATTACATTTTAAAAAATCAAATAAAATCAAACTTTGGGAACATAGTACACGACAACGGGAACAATTGAAAATCGAGTAACAGTCTGGAGATATAAAGATGAGGCGTCACAGTAAATGCGGAAATCAATTGATTCATTTGCCACAGTAAGTGTAAACAGAAGGCAGGCTTTTGGATCAACACATTCACACCAGAGACATCGTGCTGTCATCCTACCTGCCAAGTATTCGATGACTGCTGCCATGTAGACGGGTGCGCCCATGCCGATGCGATATTTATGTGTGCCAGTGCGCAGATACCTCATCATTCGGCCAACAGGGAAGATGACCCCTGCCCGGGCTGAGCGGGACACCTTGGTGACCTTCTTTTTCCCCCCTCTGGCAGACATCCTCTTCTGCAGCACCAAATGGGAGAAGAGACAGAGTTGAAGAAAATCAAAGGGACACAAACTGCGGCCAGTCATTCTGCCTTTCCAAAGATATCAAAGCCCAGATTTAATTGAAACAGTCGGGTAGGTATTTATTTAAGGGTATGTTGATGCATTGCAAACTCAAATGAGGTGTTTCTAATATTTGAGTTATTTTATTATATGAGCAGCAAAATCCAATACTTCATTTGCACATAATGTTGTGGCCAAGTAGTGAACTTGCACTCTATTTTATTTTGTTTATGCTCTCACAGATCAACCCAGAACAAAGATATTGTTCTTGTACCGGGGATATCAACGTGTAATATGACTGTTATTTATTGACAGGGAAAATGTTGATTTGTACACACATGACTAACGCACTTGTTACAATTGAAAGGTGTTTCCACTGTAAAATCATAAACCAGGGATGTCAAACAAATTTGTAGTTAGAGCTTCCCTCAGAGGGTCATTATGAATGTGAAAGCAAGTACATGTTTAATCGTCTCATCATATTATTCTATATACACAACAAATTCATGGGTTACTAATTCTTAAATCAGTAGTCAAGGATAATAGTTTGTTCATTATTGCTAAAGTTACTGTAAAGAGGGTGACAAAAAATTATTGCAAAATCTCAACGTTATTTTTATTAAACGTGTCAATTTGAAATTTTGGGAAAGATTTTACCAAGGATCATGGAAGCTGATCCACATGATTTGCTTTCCCGGGCCACATAAAATGATGTGAGTTGAATTTTACACCTGTGCAATAAACATCTCTTGTATCATATATCTTCATCAATCAGGGGTTAATCTATTCTGTACTTCCAACTTTGCAGGGGCAGTTGGGTAAGGCTTACAGAAAAAAATATCGAATTGTTAGAATAAAAATCCAAGTTAAAAAAAAATGATGTGGAAAGCATTGCTATAATAGTAAACTGTCCATCTACCAACGGAATAAGAAGTGGAGGCTTCATTGTTTTGCTTTTACACAAATTAATGGTGGCACGGCCAGGTGCCCCAATACTTTTGTCCATACACGTCACGTCCACCGCGAGTAGGAAGCAATTATTTTGGGTCTAGTTTTTTTTTAATATATGTATTTTCAGGAACCACCGATGGCGTTTGTAATGTACGCAAGGTTATTGGTCCTCGGTATTGCATTATTTTGGGAACATTGGGACGTTATGTGGACGCCATTGGGTCATCATTCATCATGTTGGCGTCCGCACTAACTCGCACGGGTTCTGTGGGCTGGCATTTCGGTGGAGGGATACAAGCACAGTTTTCGCAGCCAATGGAAAAGACGGGACAAAGCACAGCCAACGTAGCTACGCAGACGCTAGTACTGGTCATTTCTGTCATTGACTTTATACAAAAGCTATCCCCAGCGGTAATGTCTTAAGCGCCTCGTACAGCACTTACAAACACTAAGCAAATAACGTAATGCCGTGCCTTTATACATGGAGTCAAATTAGCGAGTTGGTTGTGTCAAATTCCTCCGCACATCTCGCGAGCTTCTCCTGTTATTCGGATATATTTTCCTCCATAACACACTTCAATATGGGCCTTCCCGCCCACTTATTTTGTCGTGTCCAGCGCCAGTCCTAATGACAACCTCATCTGACATGGAGACGAGGGATTGACAGCGTCCCCGTCTGCCAAACATGAGGTGCCGAAGCGTGAAAATGAGAAAAATGGTCTAAGTTTCCTACCTGTTTTCTGTCCTCCTGTCACGCGAGACACGCGCGCCCTCGCTGCTCCTGAAGAGAACACGGCAGATGAATCGTCAACAACACACTCCGAGCCAAAACTGTCCTAATCTCAATTCACTGCTCGTGTCTACTACCTCAGGTTATTTCCCCTCAAGCCCCCCTTCAAAAAATACAGCACTGAGTACAAGCGCAAGCTGTATGGAGGTTGGCTCTGTGCTACTGATG
Source organism: Filicampus tigris (assembly GCF_054856515.1). NCBI lineage: Eukaryota > Metazoa > Chordata > Actinopteri > Syngnathiformes > Syngnathidae > Filicampus > Filicampus tigris. The sequence continues at coordinate 3,084,256 of NC_141227.1, read as the reverse complement.
CTGGAAAGGGGAAAAATTCAATACCGGGAAAAAGTCGATGAAAACGCCCCCCGTAACGAGACTCCAAAAGAAATTTTTGAAAGAATGGTGATGTGATTTGAACTTGTTATGTCGGTTAAATTATAAACAAACAAACATGAATTGCACATTTTGATCTGTGGAGCAGCTAGAAATTGAAAACAAAATTTACAACTGTCACTCATGTTCGATCTACAGCAATTATGTTTTTCTGACCACGCCACAATATCTCCAAAATAGAATGCACAAATGGTCCCAAAATATTAAAGCAAAATCTGTGTAGTCTCAAGTATATTCAAAGTTTGTAATTGCGATACCTTTTTGACGTTATAACGTGAATTTATAACTATATACAAAAGATAAATGGGCAACTTTAAGTGATAGAACAGGTGAAGTAACAATATGGCTAATTTATACAAATAAATTAAAGCAACACTTGGTAAGTTTTTTACCTTAAATATTTTCATTACTTTTCTGATGAAACATCGACTTACATCTAGTTGAACGGTGCTTTGTCATGGTCTGGGGGTGGGGTGGGCTGTATTGCTTTTACTGGCACTAATCAACTTTGAGGAGGGTGGTAGGAACCCTGGCAAACAAAAATACTTGTAAATGTGCTGACTGCATTTACAGCATACGTCACTTCCGCTTTCCCCATTCGTTACAAAGATCGTAGTCGATTCTAATGTCTATGCGATTACTGGTGTCAAGGCAGAAGATGCAAAACATCCAAAGAAACAAAAAGCTTAGTCTGAAGGGACGATCAATCAATCAATAAAATCAAAATAAAAAGGGAGGCTACCTGGATGAAATGACATTCCATTCTCATTCTCCTTCTCCTTTTCTTCTCCTTTTCTACTCCCCTCTATGCAGAAGGACCGTGTGCAGTGCACAGCGTTTGCGCCGGGGCTCCCAATGCAAGTGTAACATATCATTTAGTTGCCAATTGATATTTTCATTTTTGTATATTAATTTAGGGATTGAGGCGGCACGGTGGAAGACTGGTTAGCACGTCTGCCTCACAGTTCAGAGGTCGTGGGTTCGATCCCGGCTCCGACCTCCCTGTGTGGAGTTTGCATGTTCTCCCCGTGCCTTCCATGCATTCCAAAAACATGCATGGTAAGTTGATTGGACTCTCTAAATTGCCCCTAGGTGTGATTGTGAGTGCGGATGTTTGTCTTTGTGTGCCCTGCGATTGGCTGGCAACCAATTCAGGGTGTCCAACGCCTACTGCCCGAAGACAGCTGGGATAGGCTCCAGCACACCCCGCGACCCTTGTGAGGATAAGCGGTATAGATAATGGATGGATGAATTTTGAGGATTGCATATATTATTTTGTATTTATTATTTTTCTAACATGCTGCAATATTGTGTTGTGAGTATATATTTATTTTTATCCTGTTTAAGTATTTGTTCCTTTTGAGGTTATTTTGGGAGCGAGGTGAATTAGAGCGTGGTTGTTCAACTTCAATAAAGACGCAATGAAACACTGTCCTGCTGTGTCGGTTGTTTAAGTAGGGAAGACGCCAGAAGAAGTGCATGAACTCGACCTCGATGAACTCGACATAATCGCGGATGCGGCAGTGCTGCGCCCAGTTTGACTTTACACTTGCGCACAACCCACACGCATTGTTTTGAAAATGTGTTACAGTTTCCCACAATTCCAAGTTGTGGGACGTCGCTGCGGCTACTGACGAGGATACAGCCAATTCGGGTCGGCGTTTTTACTGTCGAGCAGCGATCATAAAGACGGCGACAACAATGGTTATTGTGCCTGCTACAACAAAGGGCCCTAGATGACTAGACGATGCAGTTAATTGTATTGCGAAAACGATCTGGAAAGTGCATGTGTAGCGTCTTTACGCACACATACATGACATAATACCCACGCCGCTGCCAAACTAGTTTGCTTCGGAGCAACAACGAGCTGCGTATTGGATCCAATAAATTGCCGGGCCGAGCCAGAGGAAACTACGTCATGTGACATAACGGACCGATCACGAAAGAGAATGCGCGTGGCATCCTATACGCAGCAACAATTTCTGACGTGTGTGCGGCATGTTTTGCAAACCTGTGGCCAACATGTCTCACAGCACAATGCGTCGGTCACGTGACGCAATGCGGCAGTTGTCGGTCGCGCCGATGCGGGGGTATAAAGAAGCCTAAAGAAGCTTTTCGCTGAGTAGGTTGAGATGAACTTTGGCCGCCTCGAGACCACGTCACACGCCGTAGGGCCGTACTGGGCCGGACTAAAATCCACCCCCGCCCTTACTTAGTCCGCCCCTTTTTTTCAAACGTGGCACCCCCATCCTCCGCCAGCATATGGGCGTCCGTCCGGGACGGAGGGACAGACCGTCCTGGGACTGCCCAGCTCTGCTGATTTACAGCAAGCAATGCAGTTTGACTTGTTTTGCAATCACTGTAGTCAACTCAACAAGAACACAAGAATCCCGTTTTTCTCTGAAACTATTGCATAACTATCAGTAACTATTGCCCCGTACACAAAATGACACCATAATACCTTATGCAGGGTTTCCCCAAGGGCAAAAAAGTCTGGCAGGCGTTGGTAGTAGCACTGCTGCAGTGACATGTTCGCAGATGTCGCTGAAAAATATTGCGTTTGTGGAATATTAGATAAGCAGCAAAATCCACCCCTTTTTAGCCATCTCTGGGGGCGACCATTTTGTCACTTCTGTTGACTGAACATGACATCACAACTGCTCGGGGCTCAGGTAACAACCAATCACGGCTCAGCTTCAGAAAACAGGTCAGCCATGATTGGTCGTTACCTGAGCGCAGAGCAGTTGTGATGTCATTTTCAGTCGACAGAAGTGACAAAATGGCCGTCCCCAGAGATGGCAAAAAACGGGTGGATCAACTCTTATTCCACGAACGCAAGCTCACACTAAATGACAGATATTTAGGCACAGGCTTCCTGCTAGTTATATACCCACAATACTTTACATTTTAACATATTACGGTAGCCTGAATAACCCCAAATAAATTATACATGGAAATTTAAATAACGACACCAAGCTGTTCTGTAAATTGTGACATCCAGAAAAAAAAAATTTCGGCATTGAGGCATAGCTAATTACTCTGTCTAAGTGCTAGCTATAGTGGTAGAAATCGACCAAGTGATTATAACTAAGTAAGTCACAATTGCACTCATAGCTACTGATGGAACAAAGGCACTAAGTTCTTACATTGTCTGGAAGGGACGATTCATGCTGGAAGCCCCAGTGCGCCCCTGAGCACCATTCCGGCCACACCCCCCCAAAAAATTAAGAAAACTAAAATGGTGAAAAGCAGTTCTCAGTCTTTCCCAAGGTTATTAAAATTAACAAAAACTAACAAAAAAGTAAAACTAAATTTGAAAACATTTTTGTTAACGAAATACAATAAAAACTAAAATGCGTTTAAAAAACGAAAACTAACTAAAAGTAAATTTTACGTTTAAACTAAAACTAACTATAATTATAGCAAAAATGTCCTTCATTTTTGTCTTTGTCAATTGATATCGCACATGAGCTTGTGGAGTTCAATTTAGATGTACAATATTTATTTTGCTATTGCTATATGTCTGTACAAAGAAGGAAGGAAGGACAAACAGTTGTTTGCGAATTGTACTTTTACTTAACTTAGTTACGCAATAATTAATGACCCTTCTTTTTTTTAATCTTGCACTTGACAAACACATCATTCACAAAAATAAAACTAATACTCAAACTAATGTAAATGAAACTAAAATGAATTTGAATAATACAAATTAATAAAAAACAAACCTGTTTTAAAAACTAATCAAAAATAACTGAAAAAAAGAAAAGTCAAAACGAAATAAAAAATAACTAGTAATGTATACTGTATTTAGAAACAAATCTTTGAGTTCATTTTACAGAGTCTAAAATTGGCAAAATGGAAGAAGAAGTGGTGGGAAGCCATGCCTAGCCTCTGACACCAAAACATAAAAAGAGAGAATAAGCAAGAACAAAGAAAATCTACAATGCAAGAGGAAGCAAATCCCTCCAGGAGTACTTCTAACAGATGCCTCCTGGCGGCTTACCAGGCTGGTGGGATGCTTCTTGTAAAATAATCCCAAATGAGGAAATTGTCCAGGATGAGCTTCCTTGAAATCCAGAAGCGTTTCTCTGAACTCCTAGTCCATGAGGTACTGCAATCCCCAAAATAAACAACTGACCTGACACCCAAGATCTTTTTGACTGCGAACACCGAGTGACCACACAGAGACAGGCAAAAGCCTGCTCAGGTTCCCCTTTGGCCATAGCACAGCAATTCATCCATTTAAAAGATGTCTATCAAGGACTTTGTTTTGACTTTATTTTTGAACATAATGATTTCAAATGACCCCACAAACGACCATTTTTCATTCTACGTCATCAAAGGCTGCATTGGCTCAAAACAACGTGAGCCACATACAAGTGTGGCTGTGAAGATTTTTTTTTGATGTGGGGTTGTTATAGATTTGAATAGTTTCAAACAATATCAACATGCCTATAGCTGTTAATTGTGTGTATGGATGTACGAATCGGAGTGGAAAGGAGTCAATTTTTTTCTCAATTTCTAAGAGGAAACAGACCATTTCAGAAACACAGGAGGATTAAAAGTAGTGTCAACCAGAGGTGGACATTCCGTCTGACTAACCAATCCGTCCGTCAGTCTCAGACACCCGTTTTGCTGATATTAGACAATAGACATGAATCTTAAAAAATAAATAAATAAAAGGCGGACCAAGCACATATAGAAGTAGATTTTCGTCCATCTATGTAATCATCACTAGTCCATCACTGACAGATGTCCGTTTTGCTGACGAGAGATGGAAACACGACCCGGTCGCCTGTCTCTCGTGTTTTGTTATGAAGGCATGCTTCCTGGAGTAGACTGCATTGACCGAATATGTACAGTAGGTGGGGTATGTACCAAAGATACAATCATGAGTTAGGCTGGCTGTAGGGCACGAATTAATTATGCACTAAGAGGTCATAAATTAGCTTTGAATAAAGATGCAGTTTTACAGAGGAGTTCTTTGTGAGTTAAGGATTACACTTCTATTTTTTGGAAAGAGTAGGGTTAGAAGGTTGTGAAACGCTATCTTGTAGGCCCACTCTCCATTTCAGAAGGTATCGGTAATGCACCAAAAGTTGTTTGCCAACTGCTAAAAGAGAATAAAAAGAAGAACGCGAAGAAGAAAAAGAAAAGGAAGACAAATTAGAAGAAAAAAGTATTCATTTATTTTAATGGCTACTTTGTTCCGGTTTGCACAAGGACTAGGAAGCATTTTAATCCATCAGGATTGTACTTTTGGCAACATGTGATACAGGATTCTGGTTAGGGTAAGCAAAACTTTAAGGTAAAACTTTTGTGTGAGTGTAGAGCTGTTTAAGCAGTGAGTTGACACAGTATGATGCAGATAGTGCACTGTTTTAATCAAATCAGTTCAGATAATGGATGGATTTTTCGTCTCTTGGACCTTTTTTATCTTTCCGTATTGATGGACTAGAGGACATTTGACGTTTACTGACGGAAGTGCAATTAAAATAACGTGACAGACCGACGGACAGATGATTGCAGTTTGCTTCGGCTTGAAAAATAGACGGATTGATGTATGACAAAAGGGTACCCAGGCTGCTGACGGATGACGAGTGACGGACCGGCAAACTTTAGTAAAATGCCCACCTCTGATGTCAACATCATGGACAACAGCAATTCTTGTATTTTAACAGGAACTATATCTTTCATCTGAAATAACTTTGCTGTTGTGAATTAAGTACACAGTACAAAGCAAATAAAATGTTTCAAAATCGTCTTTCTCGCCAAAAAGTAATCATTTCACCAGAATTTTCAGTAGGCAGGATCAGTTGATTTTTAAAATTTTTTTATTAACGAAACAATAATGGAATGACCATTTTAGGAAATATTTCAGAAGGAACACATTACAGTCTCAGACTCTCAGTACCCGTTTCATAATCCACTTGAAACTGCAATACAAATTGACTACAGTTTCAATTACAAGTGCTTGAAAGGATGCACATGCAATATATGATGAGTCAGATATTGCTCCACTATGTTTTTATATTTGTTAATGCTGAGTATCCACTGTCCGATCTGTCAGTTTCAAGATATATCTTGTACTACCTCAGTTGTGTCGTTTTAGTGCACAAAAGTCACACAATAAGGAAAAGATCTCTGATTTGTTGTTTCCCCCCATAATGTCCTCACCATGTGCATAACAGCAGAGATAAATAATCAAGTCTTCCCTGACAGTGTGTGCCTTACTGTTTATTTGTTGTTATGTTCTACTTCCTAACTCACCGTGTAAGACACTTGTAGCCAAGATGGCACCAGGGCTTTGAGGCCCCGTGAAAACAATCTCACTTTAGGCCCCGCCAAGCCAATTCCACAAATTAAAAACATCATTTTCTAAGGTACTCCAATTGTCATGGGCCCTTCCCTCATCTATTTTAGTGGTGCATAGAATTTGCCAAACACTAGGTTAGCCTTGAACATATTGTTGTTGTTTTGGAGGGGGGCAATGCAAGAATGTTGTTTCTATTACATAATATAATGTGATAAAATCGTGTGTGTTTTTCAGTCAGTCAATTTGGGCGTCACAACTGGATACAGCACTGGTGCTGTATTTTCCTTCACCAGAAGAGGTCAGTACAGAACTGTCTGAAGTTAGGTTTGTGTCTGCACTACAGTTGAATGGGCAAACAATTTTCCTACGGCGGCCATGTAAGAAACTGAAAAGGTTGTCAAAGGTCACATCAGCATGCTGATAAATTGTGTTCCATATTAATTAAACTTATTCATATAAAACAATTAAATTGTATTATTTTGATAAGATGCTATTTATTTGGTTTATGTTGGTACAATTAGAAAAAGAAAAAAATATGAATTAGTCATTAAAATTAGGCTTGCATATCTTTACATATCAACATCATGATTTAATCAACATTCACAAATAACATAACTAAAGTGTGCATGATTTATTTTTCTGTATTTTTGAAGTCTGCTGACCATGTGAGCACAAATCATTAGGCCTAACTCATTTGGCTGTTCTAGGTTGTGAGACACAAATCATTACCAGAGCAAATTTCCCTCCTCCACCGTGCAGGTAATCTCAACGTTGCTATGTAGCGCTTGGTTGGCTCTACTGCTAGTCACTTAGCAAAAGAAGAAGTCACCAAATCGCTAATTTAACTACAAAGTCTTGTCACTAAATTGGTAACACTGAAGTTAAATGCCATTGCTTGCTTGATCTGCTGACATGCGTGTATATCAAAATAAAAGAATCACTTTCAAAACGGAAGCCGGTCCAACACTATGGATGGGCTGGATGTGGTCCACGGGCCAGAATTTGTCCAGATCTGCTCTACAACATTCATCAGACACAAGACTGTTCAATTTCGGAGGAAATGACTTGTGACGAGTGTAATTTGCTGTTCCACTTCAATTCACGTCACTTTTGGGTCTGTTTCTACTTCAAAATAGAAAAGCCCATACAACACGTGTTGAAATGTCAAAAATATTACAATATCATGCACCATTCAATGAACTGTTCTTTCAATTTTCAATTAGATTTGTGTGTCTTTATTCTCCTAAGTAGACTAAGGGTGATACTGTAGAGAAAAGGTCTTTGTGAGAGAACCGTGGCGTTGATGAGGCAGTGAGTGGTATTTCTTTGAGAAAAAAGCTGCATAAAAGGCCATTTTGTATAATGAAAGAATGTTGGATCGACTTTAATAAGTACAACTTTCAGAATGTGATCACAGTCTCGTGTTGTTCTTGGGTAGCACGGTTGAAGTTAGTGCTCAAGCAGATGCTGGATGCTTCAAAGTGGCCCAGCAGATGACTTTTGCAGCCTGAAGCCATAGCTAAATGGGCATAGACACCCAGAGTCAGCATTAGCTTTGAATGGAGAAAACACCTGGACACCAAAAGTAGTACAAACAACAGTTTCTTCAATGTTGGAGATTGTAATGATTGAAAACACCAGTCTCAAAATGAATGTGGACAATTTTTAAATAGATCGATAGAACCACACTAATTATACATTAAAGACAAAAAAAAAGACAGCCAACAGATCACCGCATGAGCAATTACTGTACTTTGGCAACAGTAGCAAAGGGCAGAGGTGGGAGTAAATCACATATGTGCAAGTCATACCACGCGGGCCAACTACAAAGTAAAAATTCACTAAGGCTATTGCATTGGCATTAATGACTCAATGTATTATTTGGTAAGCTTTATTTTAAAGTTAGAGATCTTGGGTATTCAACTTCCTCTACTGAATGTGGACTGGTCACGTTGCCTTATCGTGAACGCAGAGTTTTTTTCACCAACCACTCTGCGGGTCATGCCCATCCTTAACCGAAGCTTGATCCTTACCAATCAATGATGATTCGTTCCACTGCACCACTAGTGTTTTTTTATGTTTGTTTGTTTTTTTTACCGCTAGTGTGTACAGGTACGCAAATGCATGTTGTGACGCAAATGACGGGTACACATGAGTGATTTCTGATGCGCATGCGTACCTGCGTACCAGTTATGTGCACCCCTGCCCATATGCACAAAAGCAGAATAGCGTCACAATAGTTTATCACAAGTATGAATCAACAAAGCTGTGCATTCCACCTGTGTGACGGACCGGTCTGCCTTTCCGCCTATGACGGACGCCCATTTTGTAGGCAATAAACGATAGATGGGAAACTTAAAACTATAGTTGGCCCATTTGCCCATTTCACTGCAGAGGAAAAAAATGGATCGCAAATTTGTTTTGTTAACTAATTGTTAACATTTAGTACATACCTTATCCCTTGACATGCGAAGTATGGCCATTTGTAGAGTGTAAAAATCTCACCAAACCGTCATTCATGCTAATGCAACGCCGCCGTAAAGCTACAACCCGGAAGTGGAAGTCTTTCATTCTCCTCCTTAAATAACATTGCGTTATCTGGGAAAAAATGTTTTTATTTCAAAATAACGCAATAAAAATTGAAAACTTATTGTGTTATAAAGCCAAAGTTTTGCAGTAACGCAATCTTAAATATTCTCGTGATGTCCTCTGGCTAAATGCTATCTTGGTTAAACAATTCAATCCACTCATGATACTCCCAGCCGCTAAGTGGATGTGAATAGGAAATTAGCCAGATAATGAGCTTTCAATAACGTTTATGAATTATGAAACCTCTGCCGTTAGCATCTCTCTCACGGAGTCATGCACGGACGCTTTTTTTTTTTTGCGGGGCGACGGAATGCAAGGACGAAAACACTTTAAAAAGACAAAGTCGCATGTTGTTCGGAGGCCGATTATTTTTATGAATAAAGACAGAGGGACGAGGACGGAAGGACGCCCAGGTCACAGACAGAGGATGGCCCGGCAAAACACACACACTTGGTAGAGAGTAAAAGATTCAGAGTAAATGTTACTCAAATTACTGGATTGACTGTACACCAAACAGTTAAAATCAGCTTCATTTGATGAGAACATAAATTACTCACCCAGATTTTGCACTGATGAGAGTAGGGGGCGGGGCCTCATGTACCCTTTAGTGAAGAGATTTTGATCCATTCTGAAGATTTAGTCCCATGCTTGTGGCCAGGGGTTAAATACAACTCACTTACAGGAAAAAAATGTGACTCTATGAAAATGGCTGTACTCTTTTACCATACAGCTATATTCAAGAATGTTTATTATGAATATTTGGATGAACAATTTTGGCTTATTTTTGCTAACTTACAGGGGTCATACTCTCGACCCCTTGTCCTGGACAGTTAACCTGATTGACTTCAATCTTAGGCTGTACCATCTTAACACCTGGGAAAACAACAGGGAAACAATCTTTTCAACATACAATATAACAGGGGCGGGGCTTCAAAATTTGCATTTCATAATTCCTTCTTAACAAATCATTCTTGGTTGTACAGTTCACCCAGATCTATGAAAATTAGGAGGCATACGTAACAGCCCACGACATACAAAAAAGTATTTTGCAGCCATATGCTTAACCTAATAGGAAGTCCGCCATTTTGATTTTGAGCTTCTAAACCTAGGTGAAAACTCGTGAAACTTTGCACACACATCAGCCCTGGCAAAAACATTTTAGAGCAGGGTTGGGCAATTCCAGTCCTTGAGGACCGGTATCCTGCCTGTTTTCCATCTGTCCTTGCTGCAACACACCTGATTCAAATGATCGTATAATCAGCAAGAAGCTGGATAATGATCCTGATCATTTGAATCAGGTGCAGCAGTGACATATAAAACATGCCCTCGAGGACCGGAATTGCCTATCCCTGTTTTAGAGGGTTATTTGACAGTTTCTTAAAAATGGCTCAGTAGTGCCCCCTATACATTTTTAACAAAGCACCCACGGTGTTACGATTCACCTAGTCACAACCGAAAATTGTGACGCGTATATAACTGCCCAAGACCTACAAAAAAAGTATATTACAGTTATACCCTAAACCACTGGTGTCAAACTCAAGGCTCGGGGGCCAGATGCGGCCCACAACATCATTTTATGTGGCCCGCAAAGACAAATCATGTGCGTCTACATCATGTTTATAGCAAATTGTCACTGAGTCAACACTGAGATATTGCAAGCATTTTTTGATACCAATCCCTCCTTTACAATAAATACAATAAATGTTGAACAAACATTGTTTTATTGGCTTCTGATATCTAAATTAGCTATCCATCACTTAGTTGTATATATATAATAATGTAAGGGGATTATACATTTACACTAAACCTAACAGGAAGTCTGTCATTTTGATTTTACTTGGGTCTTTGGCGATATTTTGGGCCTTATATAGATGTCATATTTTAACGAAGTCCTTGTAGAAAATTTGTCGGATTGGCTTCAAACTTTGGGTGTTTCACCTAATGATATTTAAAGATGAAAAGTTATTGAAAGCTTTTTATTTCATCGGACGCTGATGTTGTATAGTTGTTGTGTTTGCAAAAGAAAAATGATGCCGTGTTTGAGGATCTAAAAACCTGGGTGAAAACTCAGTAATCTTAGCACACACGTCATGCCTGGCATAAAATAAATATTTTTGAGATTTCTTGTGCTATTTTCAATAAATGGCTAAATAGCGCCCCCTACAAATTTTGAACAAAGCAAATCTTGGTTGAATGTTTCACCTAGATCTGCAAAAATTGGGAAGCATATGCAACGGCCCTCGACGTACAAAAAAGTCTTTTGGACCCATAAGCTTAACTAAGTCCGCCATTTTGACTATTTTAGAATTTGGTGCCATTTTGTGGTCTTTTATAGAGGTATTATTTTAACGAACTCCTCCAAGAGAATTTATCCAGTCGTCTTCAAACTTTGGCTGTTTCATCGAAAGCTTTTTTAGATGAATAGTGATTAAAAGCTTTTTGTTTCGCTGCACGCCTTTGCCTGGCGGATTTGCTGTATGCAAAAAATTGAAGTTTTTTTTTGAGGGTCTATACCTGGGCCAATACTTAAATTGTGCACACACATCAGGCCTGGCCGAAACATTTATATTTTAGAGGTTTAATGTCCTATGAGTACCCTAACGTGCCAGTAACCCAACATGCAAGTACCCCAAAGTGGCTGGGGTTGTAAAGACCCTTATAGCTGTTCCCAGCTCTAGTTTCATTTTGACTTTGGTTTTAATTGTTTTTTAGAGCGGGGTTGTTATTTTATGTTTGTTTGTATGTTTTTATTTTTTCTAAAGTGCTTTGCTTTAGTTTAGTTTTTATTAATTTTACTATTTATTTATTGATTTATTTATTTATGTATTTATTATTTATTGAGCATTTGTCAAATTCAAGCTTTAAAAAAAAAAAAAAAAAAAAGGTCACTAAGTATTGTGTAATAAAGTCAGGTAAACTAGTAGTACAATTCCCAAATGACTGACCTTCCTTCGTACGGCGGTACGGTAATACCAAAATAAATACATTTATAATAGACCCTGAAAGCTCATGTATGAAATTAATTGACAAAGACAAAATGAAGAACATTTTCGCTGTAATTATAGTTTTAGTTACTGTCATAAGCATAAACTGTAGTTTTGGTTGAAAAAAAGCTCATTTTTATTTTATTTCTTTAACAAAAATGTTTTTTCAATTTCAGTTTAGTTATTGTGTTAGTTTTCCTTTACTATGATAATCCTGGTGTGTTTTGAGGCCAAGGTTTGGTGTATTTATGCCATTACTAATAATCAAACCTGAATCATAGTAATCTAACATACATGAGAAACTTCATATCATTGGCGTCAGGCCAAAACATCATAAGTCACATTTTGTGAATTTTATATTTTTTCCAAAATGTATACTATCGGTCAGTCTACACGTGTAAGTGTTATTTTTAAAAATTACTGACCAATCTAAAGTATTGAAAATGGCTTTCGCGCTTGCTCTCAAATGGTTGAACAAACGTTTTGTTCATTTTTGGGCTCTCCTGAAAAGTGACTAATTTGGATGTACAAGGTTATGGCCCGACGCCAGCGATATGCAAAAATTTTGCCTGGAAAAAAGTGTTTGACAAACACTACAGCCATACTAATTTAAAGCAACTTTTTTGACATTGTCATGTCCAAACACTGCTAGCCTAGCGGGTCCATATTTCTGTATTTCACGCAGCTGACACTGGTTCACTTCCCGGTCAGGGCCTTAATACCCAGCCACTGCTGATCCCAAGCCCGGATAAAAAAGGATGGGTTGTGTCAAGAAGGACATCCGGCCATGCACAATAAATCATGTGAGTAACTCGCCTCGGCATAAGGAATATGCTTAAGCAGAACGGCCGTTTTGCCAAGGTAGAATATGCAAGTCCTCATTTTTGTAATTCAGACCATAACCTAAGTTGAACTTGCATCTGTGAGGCCCCCCAAAGACTACACAAACATTTTTGAACAGTGCGATGATTTCAATGATTTAATTAGACCTCGCTGAGCTTTAGAATGGACCTTTGTCAGAGGGTGGCCAAAGAAGCTAAACACTACATGTGATGGCTCCCCACTTCTTGTCTAACTACTGTACAATGGTGCTTTAAATATCCAACATATGAACTTATTCATGAATTGATTTCAATCAGAAATTCTAGTACATCTTATCCACAACATTGTTTATTACATCCTGGGAAAATGACCTTGTTTGTCAGCCAGGTTAAATTTCCGATCATCCTTCTGCCCAGCCTATCTCAGTTACACAAGTTGAAGAGGGAAACCCAGCCTTTCCTCTTTGCTGTTTATGGATGGAGGTAATGACAGGTTTCAAGGTCACGGTGGTTTATTTCGGGTCTTTGTGCTTTGTTGAGTGACCTGTGATCTGCTGGACAGGGAGAAGGTGATGGAGTTCATCCTACGTGAGGTTTTGTACTTGGAGGATCTCGACACTTTGTTACAACAATGACCACTTAGCCCAGATTAGAGTGAGGAATGGTGACGTATAACATTCCAATGCCTATTTCCTGCCCAGATATAAGCACATTTGTAGCTCAATCTTTACCTCTGCGCTTCACATTTTGTCTAACTACAGGTTTTAGCTGACTTTTGAGTTTGAAATGACACTTTAGTCATCCAAACCATATATTTTCTTTACATTCTGTTTATTTGTTTGTGTAAATTATTTTGCAACACAATATAACTCCACACCCGTATGCAAACAAATGAGAGTTGTAGAGAGATGAGGCAACTCAATAATGGTTCACCCCTGATCGGTCCGGTGATTTGGTGCCTTAGGGCACCTTGGCAGAAGTCGCTAAGCAGACTAGCATCGCTTCAGGGAAAGTTAAATCCTCTGGAGGTCACGACTGCCTGTAATTAGTATTACAAGTTACTATCTTTGAAAAAAAAAAAAACACCCTAAACTACAATTATCCCCAAACCAGGCCCATGTATGATTTATCGACAGAATTCAAGTATGTCCCCAACCCCATAAGATTCTTCCGTTTTGATCTTCCCAACATCCAGCGGTTTTGCGACACTTGCCACAATTGCAGGCAGATGAAGCTCATTTATAGTCCAGCATGGGTTAACCAGGCCTGTGTGACAAGTACATCAGCAGCAGCATGTGGGACAAGAGGAGAGTTGCTTCCCAGCAGTGGAAAAGTCATCTTCCAAACCACACTCAGGTGGCACCGTTAAGTAGCAGCTGGAGTAGCTATCAGACTGTTTACTATATCCTTGGTCCACTTTCTCATGGGAAGCCAGTGTAGAGACTTTAAAACTCATGTAAAGTGTTCAGATCTACAAGTCCTGGTTAAAACTCTAGCAGCAGCGTTCTGGATGAGCTGCAGCTGTTTAGTGCTCTTTTTGGAAAGATCTGTTAAAGGGCCATTGCAGTAATCATGTCTACTAGAGATGAACGTGTGGATGAGTTTCTTCTGGTCTTTCTGGGAGAGAAAACTTTTAATTCTGTTGATGTTTTTCAAATGGTAAAAAGCTGATATGGTGACAGCTTTGATGTGGCTTTTGAAAGTCAGATCTTAGTCTATTATCACTCCAAGGCTACGGACTTAGTCAGTGGTTTTAAGAGCCCGAGTCTCAAGATGTTTACTATTACTGACCCTCTTCTCTTTACTGCCAAACAGAATAACTTCAGTTTTGTCTTCATTTAATTGTAGAAAATTCTCTCTCATCCAGGTATTTATTTGCTCCAGACAGTGACACAGTAAGTCCGTTGAGATACAGTCGTCTGGTGACACAGACACATAAAGTTGTGTATCATCTGTATAGCTGTGATAATGTTTAAGTTATGTATTATTTGACCCACAGGGAGTTTCTACAAGTTGAACAAAAGAGGACCAAGAACTGACCCCTGGGGCATACCACACGTCATGGCCAATCTATCAGATTTATAACTGCCAATTTTAACAAAATAACTCCGGCCTTCTAAATAGGACCTAAACCATATTAAGTTTTAGATATGGAGCCGAACCCAGCTGGAGCCAGTTCATGTCAAAGTGAATTACTCCTGAGAGTTATCAAACTAGCACATTTTGAAGAATGAGAGCAGAGTTGATGTGACGTGGGCTGGTTTAGCAAATTCAAACACACATTCGAGGAAGAAGTTTAGAATTTCGTCTTGAAGTAATTTTGAAGTTTGACACAAAATCCTTAAAAAAAAAAAAAAAAAAGTCCAGCATACAGGAGTTAAAAGCAAAGGCAACAAGTTGAAAGCTCATATGCTGTTCAGATGTGTCACATCTGCACAGCTAATTTAAGGATAGTAACAGCTGGAATGGAATGGAATGTCTTCCCTGTATCATTTTGAAATCATATCGCCATAAATGTTTAACCAAAATAGTAATCACTGTGAACTGATCCTGTGGAATCTATATGCACATGAGCAAGCATTTCAAACTCTTTATATACTGTAATACCACCCTGTTTATGCATTTCATTTGAGGATCCCTGTGGTTTTTTTTTTCCATTTAGGAAACAGGTCACGCTCATTAAAATTAAATGTTTGAACAAAACAAAAAATCATACTTTCATTTTGTATTTCAATGTTAGTTTGTTTTTTCAACTTTAATGTAGGCCCAAATACTGTCAGGGTTTCGTGGAGGAGGACCCAAACGCATGAGGCAAAATGGTGTGCAATATAAAATATTTAATTTAAAACAAAAGGCAAACAAGGTGCTGGGATAATACCAAACCAACAAAAATGTTGAAGTCCAAAAAATCCAGCAAGGACCAAAAACAAACTAAACAAACACTATGACTAGGACTAGGACTAGGACTAGGACTAGGACTAGGACTAGGACTAGGACTAGACTGTACTGGACTGGACTGGACTGGACTTTGACAAGACAAACCAAAATGATTAACAAGGACTAGGGTAAATACAGACAAGTTGACGATACAACGAGGAACACCTGGACAAGACACAGAGGGTAGAAGGGAGCTGATTGGTTAGCACGCAGGTGGACACAATCATGACGAGACAGACACAGAGCAAAACATGAAATTAACAAAACCAAAAACCAAAACAGACCAAACATGAGAAATACAGTCTATATTTTGAAGAATGCCCACTGTGGTTGCCCATAACCATTTATTTTTAGTCCCCGCAGTCAGTCCTGACCTGAGGAGACGCACCTTTTGCAGTCAAAACAGTCTTTTATGGTTTTGGGAATCATGCCAGCTTTGCACACCCAGACATGGCGTTTATCTGCCATTAGTCTTGCAGATCCTTTACAGTACGGGCAATTTTTTTGGAGCCTTGCCTAGATCTGTGCCTGAAACAATAAATTATGCTACTGGAGCATAAAATGGAAAGCAATTCATAGTGTACAATTTACAATGGTACTGATTATGCACTTTTTGAGTTAGTATGAATTGTTGTATTGTTAACTATTTTTATTGTCCCTCACACAGGGCTCACAAGCACATCTTGTGAGATGTGAGAAAAAGCTACAAGGGCTTTTATTGCTGTGATTGATTAGACGTATAAATATGCTCTCGTCCCAGGATAAGATGATCAAAGAAGGCCACAAATGATTATTTATATTACTTAGTTGATACATCACTGTTACTTGGACAAGAGCAATAATCACATG
The DNA here is from genome assembly GCF_054856515.1 of Filicampus tigris. Classification (NCBI taxonomy): domain Eukaryota; kingdom Metazoa; phylum Chordata; class Actinopteri; order Syngnathiformes; family Syngnathidae; genus Filicampus; species Filicampus tigris. The sequence goes on along the minus strand of NC_141227.1, from coordinate 3,067,682 downwards.
GAAAGGTATAAAAATGTCAAGTAATTAGCCTTGACGATAAAATAGCCTTGATGATACCCTTATCATGAAACGAATAACACAGGAAAGTTCTGAGCATCTGCGCTCACCTGAGTGCCCCCAAAAATTGCTGGATTGCAGTGAGTGGAAAGAATGCGCATATGAGATATGAAACGTAACCAGAAGGCAATGTAGAAGCTGTCAGTTAAATCTGAAATCTGAAACCACATGACCTTACTGGAATCTTAGATTTCAGGAAAAAGTCAGTACTTCACCAGCCACTGACCTCACTGCTCACGCCTCACTCGGAAATTCCAGTGCCAGCGCTGGTTGAAGTTTTCCACTATCTTCCTTCTTTCTCAACTGCCTGGCCATATGTTTTGTGTATCAGCCTAGGATGCATTAAGTAAAGACTATTGCAGCCCTTCACAGGGAAAGGATTGATCCTTGTTTCGTAACTTTAGTCAAAATGGATGCTGCAGGCGTCATTGTAACCAGCTACAAAACTATAACGGGAAAGGACTCACTCATGATTATTACAATTGCAAAGATAATGGCTTTGATTAGCTGGTGACTAATTCAGGGTGTACCAAAGTCAGCTGGGATAGTGCCATGATTTTTTTTTTTTTTTTTTATTTTTTAGATTACATTTAGTTTTCCATGTTGTCTCTTTCCTTGTGTCTTTTACTCTTTAGGTTACTTACTCACACAGTTGGCCTCGACAGTTTTCTCTTCCAACTCGTCAAATTGTTTGTTTGGCTTAATCAATCCTTGTCTACTTTTGGATGCTCGACCACTGGTTGGCACTGCTGTACTGTACCATGCTCACCTGACCAATCCCTCTATCTTCATTCTCTCACTCTCACTCCATCTCAATCCATCTGGTTGAGGCAAATGGCTGCCCCACAACAAGTCTTGTTTTTGCACTCGCTTTCTTCTCAAGGAGGGACTTTTTATTTGCACTATGGTGCTTGCTCATTTGGGATTGACGTGGTTTCCTTGAATGTGTGTGGAGCATGGTTCAAATGCTGCGCCACAAGTAAAGAGCTTTGAGATAACATCTGCTGTGAGTTGACGCTATATGAATAAAAGTGACTTGACTGTTTACTTGTGACCAAATAGGCCCCGAGAGTGGCGACAAAGCCCAAGAAACCACCGTGTCCATGCTGCCAACTCCAGCATTCTAGCTGGATATTTTTAGCTCTGGCATTTATACTTGGCAACCTTTCACATACCGTTACGGTCGATTCACACCATTTCCTGTTCCCGTGAAAGCACATATCAACAACATTTATAGTATTTACAAATGCAACTAATGCATAGCATTTCAGTCACAATTTAAAACACGGTTTGAGTTGAACTGCCGGATATTCAAAGTTCATTACGCATTTGGCATTTGTTTTTAGTTCGCTGAAAGTAAATAAATCCATCATTTTGAATTTATGTATGATGATAAATGAAATCTAATTTTATAAATATAGTTATAAAAATATATTGTTTCTTTATTCTGTATTGTTATTCTGGCTGATCAAATGATAGATTCAAGTATGACCATTATAGGCTACCGCTTGACAGAAACGGTTGGATTGACAGTACATCAGTACTGTTCAAGTTACATTATTGGTTTCTATCAGACAGAAAGTAGTTTCAGAGACAGGCGGAATGATGCAAACACATTAATGACATACAGTGGAAACAACACATACCTGGAGCACAACCCTACATCAGTTTAAAAGTCAATGACAGACTAGATCCAAGTCTACCCTGGACGTCGTCACTCATACACTGCCACACATACAGTCCACCTCCATACCACCTCACAACACTTCATCATAGCAACCACACAAGCACTCATGTCACCTCACTGCACATCGCCCTCCCTCTCATCACCACGTCAACATACCAAAAACATTCTGTCAGCAATATAGAGTAGGTTCAGTTAAGCATCCCACTAACACTATCACAAACATTCATTGATCCATTCGCATGGGTAGAAATGTACTTTTGTTTTTGCTGTGAAGAGCCCACAAATTGATTTCTGGCTGTAAAGAATCCTAATTGCAACAAGAACAAAAGAATATTCGAGGGAATGTGATTGCAAAAGAGAAGCCTTAACTCTTCTCAGAATTCAGAAGAACAAGTTCACAGTTCAACACAAGTACTGTCCAGTAAAATGACATTTGGCTGCCTAATAGTACGATTGATGGAGGTCAGGATTCCCATAATCCCATAATCTTACTTGCTGTTCTAACTCACAAAGAAATCTCAGATCTAGTTTTAACTGTTAATTGTTAACACAAACTGCAAATTGAAGATGCCGATGGATTCTGGCACAATCATTGTTAATTTGTTGATGAAACCATTAAATATATCAACCTTTGTATTCAAATCAGTGCAAGAACACACTCGCAGTGCGGCCTGTGATGAGAGCCGTTATTCATGCTCTTGAAATAAAACATGAAAGTGGAATGCAGTGACACCCAGACGAATGGCCATCACTATATGTCAGTCATCTCATGAATGTAACCCGACTCCTGCGAGGGGACGGCGCTGCTTTCACTTCGCTGCCTGTAGAAAGATTGGCTTGGCTTCTCATGTTGCTCCACTCATGTTCGCTGTGCTTTCTTCTTCGTCATCTGCATAATATCATCGTCTTCCAGTCAATTCTTGTCGAAAAGGAAGAACCTATATTGAATGACAAAAGACAAGATAGCCCTAGTGGTGAAAGGTCCAAAAAGCGCATGCTCCTTGTCACTGCTCTGCCAGGTTTATTTTCAAAGTGAGCTTCAAACTCACTCACCTACTAGTGGTGCTCAAGCAATGCCCTTTTGGCCAGGTTGAGAAAAGTGCCCTTTAGGCTGGAGGTGACTCTTTTTGCTTTATTCATCAATATTTAAAACATAAAAAGGATAGTGATGATAATATGCGTCCTCTCTGAGAGCTAAGAATTAAACAAAGAAAGTGCTGCGCTTGAAATAGCAACACACATTTCGAGGAGCTCGATTAGTATGTTATGATACTAAAGACAGCGAGTGGTAAGATCAGGTAACAATAATATTACTACCAGAGCGTTATTTTGATGGCTTGCGCTCTGTTGTGCTCTGACATTCGTGCCATCGCCTAAAATGATTATTACTTGCTGTTTGATTAGCAAATAAAGGTATTTTGTTATGAGTATCTATTCATGTAAACTATTCAATATAAATGAATGAGAAAAAAAGGTAGTGGAATGCCTACAGTCCCACATGGCTATTGCACTGCTTATGGCTCAGCTGTTATAAAATATACTGTATTAGTGTGGTGCAGAAGGAAAGGAGACACAGGAGGTGTGTGTGCGTAAAGTTAGATGTGTTTTGGTTGTTATTTTGCCCTTTGCTTACCCTATCCTCAGCTTCATTGTAAACTGGTATTCTGTCTTGTTTTTTCTCAGTTTCTAAATGGCCCTCCGTTTTAATTGCAACCGCCCAAGTCAGATTTACAACAAAAATAAACAAATGGAAGTTAAACAGAAAATGGCTGTTTAAAGAGCACGATAGATAGATAGATAGATAGATAGATAGATAGATAGATAGATAGATAGATAGATAGATAGATAGATAGATAGATAGATAGAGGACCAGTCGTAACCCCGCTGACTTTGATCTTGGTCATATGATGTTTATGACAAACTAATACTTTGATAATCCAGCTCAGTCACATGAATAGGACTCCAGCTTCCAGAGTGATGCCATGGAGTTTCCATCCGGCTCACTGTGGTTTTGTGCTCTATGCAAGCTTTGTCTCACCTGGGAGCAGAGGGCTTCCAATTTCCATGCAGCAGATACCAAAGCAAAGCGCGGTCTTTAACAGAGTGTTCAAAGTACAGGTAGTATAAAACAAAATAGTCCATCCTACAATTTCTGTAGTGCTCATCCTCACTAGGGTTGCAGGTGAGATGGAGCCTGGCTGACTTTAGGCATGAGGCATTGAATACGCTGGACCATTTGCCAGCCAAAATTACAGTTAACCATTATAAAAAAAACAATACTATAATTTTTTAAGTGTAATGAATAAATACAAGCATATTTGATCAGATTGATTTAATGTGAGCTGATTCCTAACTCCAGTGTTGCGTGGTTGGACACGGTGGAGTTGTTCACGGCAAGTAGATATTTCATATAAGTTAGTCATTCAAATAATTTATGTCTCTTACTCGATGAAGGTGAGTAAAAACAGTTATAATCAACTTCACTATGTTGAACAAGTGAACCTATGTGTATTAATCACACTAGGAAAGTGACACCCTCACACATATTTTTGTCACCTGGTGTTGTAATTCATTCAAACTACCACGACAGCTAAAAAAAGGAGGCTCATGGGAGTCTGCTATGAGTCACCTCTCTCTCATAGAAAAGTATATCTGCTCTCATTTGTCACGGGTAGGGTTCGTTGTGGTGGAGCGCAAAACAAAAGTCAGGTGGAGCCCAGTGCAGGGAAGCAGCCCATGCGAGAATAAAAAAATAAATAATAACAACACTTCCGAAAAACAAAACAAAACCAAAGCATCACCGCCACAGACAACAGGTGACGGGACGTGTGAGCTATGTTAAGATGACTAGAGGACAGTGAACAGAAACGGAAATTACCTGCAAGAAGATCTTCACTAGTGGATTATGTCAAGTTGGCCACTGTAGAGTTGGCTCATGGAGACCGCCTATACGATACGATACGACTGCTGTATGGCGGTAGTGAACTTAATTTATCTCACTTCACATTACTTTAAGCCACAGTATTGAATATAGTGAAGAATTCATCAAAAAAGAGGCTTCAAGCTGATTAAGGTTTCTCCCAGTCAAGTTTACAGTCAAATTAAACATCAAACATTGAGTTTACACCTTGTGTATTTAAAACAACCAAACAACTGCCTGAAGAAAAGCCCGGCTAGCTTAACATACCATAGGAAATCCATTGAAATGCTAACAATTACCATTTATAATATGGGTTTTAAAATCAAATTTTAAGTGACAATTTTGACACAAACACTGGCAACATAAAATAACAACACTCACAGGCATATATTCTTTATCCTCTATGAAAAATGGCTGATATTACAACTATCATCAGCACTGAGTCACTTGAAGTAGAAACTATTCTTTTCTGTTTGTGTCTGCATAAATGACCACACCAGAAGGAGCAGCATAATAAACTGAATTGCATCATTAACTCATGATGCACAAGCTGTTTAATTTTTTACCGGAGCTGGACGCACCGCCTATGTGACGGTTCGGGCCGTCTATCCGTCACTGACAAAAAAAAAAAAAGGTGAATGACGGACGGCGGAAGGGAACGAATGACGAATAACGTACGCTCAATTTGTAGTAAAATGCCTAGCTCTCTTCTTTATCTTTGTATTAAAATATGTTACTCTTTGTTTTTATAAAGTCTATTCTCGAGTGCTATTATGCTTTTTAAAACACACAAACAAAAATGCTTTTTTTTTACTAGAGTTTACATTCATTTCATAGGAGAAAAATGATTTGAGATGGTGTTTTGAGTTTAAGCTTTGTCACAGAATGAAATAAAGTCATATCTCAAGGCACCACAGTACTACAAAACCCAATCAAAACCCCTAATCCAAATAAAAACAAACACATACTCAGCAGCTTCTTGGAATATTTTAGACGATCGACGCTTACAGCGTAGTATGCATTGACTGCCTTGCTCAGGCTGCTTCGTGTGCTTCTACAAAATCATATTCGCATGTTCGCATTTGCTTCCACTCCAGCAGATGGAATAGTTGCCATGCTACTCGCTACAGGTCGGCTCTGCGGCAGTTGGAGATCTATTTGGAAAATTAGTAATGCCTGTAAAATGTGACGTGCAGACAAAAAAAAAAACATTTAGTAAGTGTTGTTTAGTATAATACAAGCTTATTGACGTGACACAGAGTTGCTTTCTGAAAAATACAGATGTCTGTAATGGACTGGCTTAAAAATATGGTCTGTGAAAATACTTAGTCTGTTTTACCTAATTATACTGTGGCTGCGCATAATCTGTCCACGGTAGAGAACTAAACCAGACTTAAGTTTCCAATTCTTCTTTATTTGCACTTTTCACCCTTTTTACCATTTAGTTTTTGTTTTGTGTCATGCCAAACCATGTGCACAAATACAATGAATGTTTTAGCCATAATATTTTTTTTTGGGGGGGGGCGCAAGAAATTAGTGCAAGTCAGCATCCTGGCACTTATTTATGTTCCGCCATATTTTACCTTTAACCTTGAACTTTTTACTGGTTGCACAAGCACCGCATGAACGCTATGATACTTTTTAACCGAGAATATCACTGTGAACAGACTTCCCCCCTTTTTTCTTGCCATTTGTTTATGATGCTCATCCACAACTGCAATGAGCTATACCGCTTCAGGTTCCCACATGAAATTGGAGTATTGCTATTTTTTGGTATTGTATTCATATGTTATTTGATTAAGGATTTTGATTAAGGATAAATATTGATGCTCTGAAATTTTTCCCCTCTTGTTTGTGATGCTTCAAATACCCTAACAAGAAGCCACTCAGCATGTCCTCAGTGAAGAATGCACAGGGAGATATTGAGAGAGACAAGAGGTAATGTACTGTAAGTTGAAGTAAGAGTCAGCACTAAAATGCACAAAAGATTAGAACCGTTCCTCCCAGTGATCATTATTGGGAATATGTGGTTCCTACATCGATAGACAAACTGACGGCTATGGAAAAAACAATGTTTCAAGCTTCAGTTGGCCTGCTGCAGCCAACACAAGCGATGTCAGCAACTTCAATCAAGTTCCTCTCTCTCATCTGCAAGCAGCTTCACATGTACAACATGTTATGAAAATGTGTGATATAAGAGGGAATAAAACCACAACAAGTATGCCAAATGCCAGTGTAAACAGAGCTCTTCTTCGCTCCCTCCTCTAAGGGGTGTGTGTCACAACTACATACACTTTGAGACCACCAACAGGCCGCTGCGGGAACAGCAGGTGGGCAATCTGGTCACACAGTTGTTTTTAAAGAAGTATATTTTCATTAGAATTAATATTTGATGCATTTATTTACTTATTATTATTCCATGCTCTATATTCACATGTACAATATAGCACTGTGATGCAATTGTGCACAAAAGTGCTCTTCAAATAAAGTTGAGAGCCGAGTTGAGTTTTTCCTTGTCCCTCTGTGTAAATTTACAGTCACCATTCTGTACAACCTTCTATCCATATCCATTTTCAATGTCCTATCCTTTAACGGGTAGCAGGAAGCTGGAGCCTATCCCAGATAACTTTGGGCCAAAGGCAGACTAAACTCCTTTTCCCGCTAGTCAATCGCTGCCATGCAGTACGTATTTATATCTAATTCTTGTTAGATTTAGTGAAGGGAGCAAGTGAGTTAAAGGTTCCTCCTCATTACATGCGTTTCCTTCTAGGGCGGTTTGTTTATGAGTGTCAGAATGATTGACAGTTGCCCCGCCATCCCAAAGCGGTGTTTGGTTTCAAAGGCCCTGTCAGTATGCCAGCATCTTATGCGGGCATCCCTTTGAAGTCCATATCTGGTGTACTGGGTATCAAAACAATACTTGGTAAATATAGAGACCTTGCAACAGAATCACATCCTGAGTCAGGGATCTTATAATTATAAGGAAATGTAAATGATATTATAAGTGAATGTTTCAGATATTTATACCTGACTTTTCGCCAAGCAACATCTAAAGGCCTAGATAGACCAATCCGACGTTGGCCAACAGTGACTGACGCTTACCCCCTGTGGCGTCGTGCCGGCTGTCGGCACGTCACACTGGAAAAATGCACCGCAACGACAGAAAGCGACGCTGACCATTACAGTCCCCTCTGCGCATGCGTGAGATGTAATACCCTTCCATACCATCGGCGGCGGTAGTCACTATTCCTCATGGTTAGAAAAATCCTACCGGAAAGCTATTGGCCGGGGGAGGATTATAAAAGCGTAAACAATGCATTCAGCTATAGCAGGGGTATCAAAGTCAAATGGACGGAGGGCCAAATAAAAAAATTTGCGACAAGCCGAGGGCCGGACTGATAGAATGTTCATTAAAATATTTTAAAATGTCCAGATTGGATCGGGTCCTTTGTGCCTGCTGATGATGTCACCCTTTATATATGTGAAATATACTTCTTTGTGTCTTTGTTTGTCAACCCCTGGCTGTTGTGTTTTTATCTTCGGAGTTGCTAAATAGAAAATAAAATAAAGTACACTACTGCTACTTTTGCGAGGCAGCTCGTACGTCACTTTCGTTTGTGTTTCTCCAGCCAAACTGGAAACAATTTTCTGGTTGACTCAGGCTGCGAGATTGTATGAACTGTACATAATGTGAAGTAAAACGGAGAGGCTCATATGATTGGTATGATGTCTCCAGCTGACCCTATTTTAGAGTGGCAAGGTACGAATGTGGGTGATCCTGTCAGAAAACATAGGCCTGTATTCCACTTGACACGTCTATTTATTGTGGTCTGCAACAACACAGACAAAGAATAACCTAGCAACATCATCCAATGCATATCCATTTGTTAACAATATGCCTAAACATTGCAATTCACTGTATCAAGAAATTAATCAGCCAAACAATACATACAATACCCATTCACACGTTTCATGACTAGAATAGTTAGCATATGAGCCAACTTAACTAACTAGTGATCATCAACTCACGAGAACATATCCAGGCTATTATGTACAGCAGTTACCTGACACGAACTTAAATGATTAAACTCACTTTTTAACATTTACACACAACAACAAACGTGGTGAAACACGGGCAATCTGCAACTACTGAGTTTGCTGGCACGAACAAACTACTAGCTGTGTCGAAGGGAAAAAAAAAGAAAAGAAATGTCACTCGCTATCAACACTTAGCGCTCGAGGAGCATTCAATGCCTGTTCACAGTGTGGGACATTTCTGCAGTACGTCGAAACTCAATGAATTTATCAAATGCAACAAGCTGTGCGGATCATTCACAAGGTTGGATTTCTAGAACACACTCACAATCTTTTCATTCAGTCAAAACTATTAAAAATACATGATCTTGTAAAATATTATACATGAATAATTTTATTCAAAGCTTTCAACAAACAATTACCAAGTAACATACAACACTTTTTCACAATTCGGGAGGAAACGCATAATTTGAGAGGATATGGAAAGTTCACATTACCTAGAGTCCGATCTACTGGGAAAAGCTTTTGTGTATCTGTATGTGGTGTGAAACTTTGGAACAGCCTGGATATCCAACACAAGCAATGCCAAAATATTCACAGATTTATTGTTATTTAAACATATGCTCTGGTCAGAATATAGTGAGAGCAGTCTTAATGCCATGCGTTGTTTATCTGCAATATGCAATTATGCAATATGGAATCAATTCTCTGTCTTGAAATGTTGATGCGTGCTTGTTGTTCCTCACCAAGTTGGTATGTATTGTCTATTACCCTTCTGATATTGTTGTTCTTACCATTGCTCGTATGTGCTTTCTTTATGTAGTCACTTACCATTGCTGGTATGAGCTTTTTTTACCATTGCTGGTATGTACTATTATTAATCTAAGATAACAGTTAACTGAATGAATGAACGAAAGTATATTGCTCTTATTTTCATTCATATTTTGGTTATATATTGCAATACTGTGGTCAATTTTGCCTTGCCTTTTTGTTTATTGTTCTGGATGATGTTAAAAGACATAAGGAAGTATTTAAACTGTTAAATTATTGATGAGAAATAGGGGTGGGATTAAATAAGTTTTTCTTCCCACTCCTTTTTGAGTGTTAATGATTTGATTTGGATATAGAACCTGCATGTTTTCTGCTTTAAGTATTGCTCAAGTCTTGTTTTTTTTTTCTTTGTATGCAGGTCATTGATGTTTTATGATAAGTAATTCTGCTCAAAACAAATTAAAAAAAATGGAATGGAAAATATTTTGAGAGTGAGACACAAGCAGAGTGTCAGACACATCCATAAGCACTGGGCCATCCGGGTTTGCAGTTTTGAAAAGAAAAAATGCTTGTTTCTTATGTGTTGCAAACTGACCAATTCACAAACAGAAACAAAACATCATGCTTTCACTTTTTGCTTAGAAAAGTTAAAAAAAAAAAAGTTGTGAACAGGACTAACTAAACTACTGAAATACAGCTTCCTTATGTGATCTATAACCCGTCATTCTCCAGTAGGTGACATTGAACTTGATTTGCCTGAATTGGTCTCCTTCCTCTTGCGCAAATGACTCCAGCAGACACAGGAGCTTTGAAATCCTGCGTGCTACTGGGAAAGGGAGCTCAGTGGTCACATATGTTGTATGCATTCATCACAACCACAGTGGTTTGATGAATGCTTACAGATGACTAATTTGTGTCACTGCTCTCAAGAGAGTTGCAGAAAGGAATAGACTTTTTTGTGTAGATCTAGCACTGCATGCTTTTGTCATCTTGTCATCCTTCGCCCCAGCTCCTGCTATGAGTAACCTAACCATACCGACCTTTGCAAAAACCATATTATGTCAGTAAGGAGGCGTGAGGAAGTCATTAAATTGAAGAATGAAAAAAACAGTCCCTGAGGTTGAGCCAAAACAGAGGAAACAAATGTTATATCCTCTTTTCTCTTCTTCCTGTGGGTTTCCACCTTTCCTCTATTGCCTGCTCGCCTCTCTTGAGACCAAAACAAGTCAACCGCAGTTGTGACCCACTACAGACTCCAGCATCCCATACACTGCAATTAGGACATGCTAATGTTTAAAGTGACGTGCTTGCAAGGCTCAGTCTTCTTTTCAAAATTGTATGTAATCTCTGTGGTAATCTAGACTAAATAACCATGTCAAACCTTTGGGGGAAAATACTGAACGAAATACAGTAGAAGATTGTCATCTAGCGCAAACCTTAAAGTGGGCTTCATGAAATGGTTCAGAGTGGGATGTGTAGTGCAGGGGACGATTGCCCTGAGTGCAACATTTTTGGGTGGTGGCCACCGAAGTATTTTGCGGAATTGATATTAGGAATCATAATTTTCAAAAATGACAGCATGAATGATGCATTGTGCTATCTTAAACTCTTTAAAAATGCAACCTGCTATCACCATTCAGTGTGTTGCAAGAAAGCAACATGAAAGTGAGTCAAGAAATACCTGCACCTGACTCTGCAGGCATGACCAATCAACCCACGCTCAATCCTGTTACACAAAACTTTTATACTTCTATAGTTGCTGAAACATAATGTGGCTCAAGCATTTTCATGAAGTGATGCAATCGTGCATCTTCGACCACAGAAAAGGGCTGCAAATCTTTATCCCATTTACAGGTTATTGTTTGTGTTTAACTTAAGTGGCACATTAGGGGTGTACAAACAGACTGGTAGTAAAATGTTAAGCTAACGATAGTTCACTTGAACACATTCATGTGTTGATCAAAATTACAATACAGAAGAACATATTTGACTGCCTGGTCAGAAAAAAAAATCTACCGTATTCTGTATCAATTATTATCCATTTTAATGGGAATTCAAATAACTAAACTGTCTTACATTCCCATTGTAGTCATAAAAAAGTCACATGGCGGTGCTTCATATTTTCCAAACAAATCAAAACCTTGGTTCAAAGTGACATTAACAACAAAAAACAGTCTTACATGGTTATTGTGGGCCGTATGGTGTAAAATGGTCGAAATTCCGTGAGACAGTCAAGTCAAGTGTGCATTCCTTGAATGTGATATCCAAAACAGATATTCTGACATGCAGTAAATCAAAGATCCACACTCTTTGGCATGTTCTCTAAAGACTGTGTAAAATCTCTCTTTCTCTGTCCCAGTTACAACGCTGGTGGAGTTCTATTGGCAGAACTCTACAAATTGCAATTTCATTTCGTAACTGAGAATATCAAATGAATGTAACCACAAGGACTCAGATTTAAATTATACATGGGTTTGAATATGAACCAAACCACTGTTATTGTTTTTTCAGATATGAGTTGCATCTAAAAACTTGGCTGATTGTTGCTGTTCTCAGAAGATCTGACACAAAACTGCCCAATTGAGCAGAGATGAAAGATCAGTTTTGTGTCAACTCTCAATCACTATTAAATCGTGATGCTGTTTGGCATTAAAATGGAAGACCAGGAAGATTTTTTATTTATTTAATGAGATCTGAGAAAACATGCGGAGAAAGCATTAAAAAAAAGTGTGGTGTGACATATTTGCCTCTTAAAAGAAGGAGGTACTGATATCATAAACCAAAATTGCATGGTACTTGCTCCACATATCTGTGCCATAAAGAGTTATGTTAATCAGTTGTTGAATTTGTATGCAATCATTTTAATCAAATAACAAATGTCAATCAAATGTCATTTTTGGTGGATGTATAAGTCAAGTATTTGCCACTCAAATTTGCTCTGACAAACAGTAGCAGGCTGTTTAACTAACGTGAGAGCACTGTGGTATTGAAAACATTTACTGTGGAAGGATCATAGATGAGGAAGACAGCAGCCATCTTGGATCTCTGGACGGAGGCCGTCTTTCAGGTCACCCACAGTGCATTCCTCCACTGGGCCAACTTTATCCTCCCCTGGTCTGGCTTTCGATTTAGGATCATGAGCATGCTCTGGGGCTCTTACCCATCTGTATCTCCTTATCCATTTCTTCAGATTTTGTTACATTCAGGGACATATTTTCATTCCCAGTGCAGTGCAAAGTACAGTCTGTGTGCATGGGTGGCATTTTGAATTGGGCGTGATGGGGCGTTTGCACGGCTGTGTTGGAACGAGCCTTTTCCTGGCCAATCGTGGCAACATCCCTCATTTGCATTAAAGTCAGGGCGGTCGGAGCGCAGTACGCCCGCCGGGTTTGACATTGTGGGAACAAAAATAGACTCGCTAGTGCATGACAATGGCAGATAAACTGCATGATCTCCCCTTGCCGATGATGTAGTCGGACGGGCATGTGATGTGGACAATTATGTGTGACCGCCTCTCCCCACCCGCCAATGACGTAGGTGCTATTAAAATATTTTTAAGATGATAATGATTAAAACTTATTCAATGAATTAATTTTAACAATGATTCATAGGGATGTCATATTTATGCATCATTTTGACTGCCTGCACCTTGATCAAATACATCAAAACCACGTTACACCACGTGCGCCACGAGTTAGACATGGTTTTAGTGAGTCTAAAGTCTAGTGTAGTTTTTATAACCAAATTTGCAGATGCGCCGGGGGAAGTGTCATGAACGCGCAGTGAGGCGTAGTCCATCTATCAAATTCACAAACACGCTGAACTAGATCCGTCACAAAAATAACGATGCGCCGAGTGCAGCCGACTTTCTGTTACCAAATTGTTGTATGAGTCGGCGGCGAGGCAACTACATGGGTTGGAAGGTCCAGACAGGTGCAACATGGCCCAAACACAGTAGACTAGACTTGTGCCAGTGCTAAAATCAAGTTACGTCCACTTTACACCGAGTGCACGGGCGCCAGACTACAAAAATAGGGCTTGTATCTATTTGTAGATGTCTGTTTTGTAGTCATTGCAGCCAGGGTCGATGCTTAGCATAAAGCTCTACTTGGGAACAGACCCCTGCTACAGTGGTCCGCAACCAGCGGTACCGGTCTGCAGGCCATGCTGCATTTTTAAAAAAAGAATAAAAATTCTGTAGCGGAGATTATATGACCTAAGTGTTCGTTATCGTTATGACAGGAATATAAGTGATGGTTTCCGGTCTATGAAATATCAGTCGGACCATGAACCGTTCCTTGGTGGATAAAAGGTTGGCTTCTTTATCCCCTTCCTCCTGCACGCACGCACACACTCGCGCACACGCACTCCTATATGCACACACTGCCCCAACATCACTGCTGCACTCTTACTAAAACTACTACTTGATATATTAATGAATGTACAAATATATATTTATTATTATATATTTCAACACCTATGAACACTGCAACAGAAGCATATGCAAAGCTGTTTTTGGGCCATGACCTCAAACTGCATTGTGCACTCATGCACAGTAAATCTGTGTGTATGAATTAGGGCTGCTCGATTAAGCGATTTTGAACCGTAACCGACTTTTCTGGATAAAACGATGTTAAAAATGTTCAAATCATCACGTTCGATTTTGTTATTTTTGGTGTATCTAAGCCACCGTAGTTTCCTCTGCATTTCCGCTTCCTCCCACGAGCGCGCAGTCCGAAACAACGACAACATCCGCAGGCGATTCTGCTATTTGCTCAGGCAAGTAAGAGTTTAGTTAATAAATCGGGCAAAAATAGATCTATAGTGTAGTGTGTGCCCCGCATGTACAATACAACCCGTGAGCAAGTAACTCAACGTCTGAAAGTCGTCCCTTTTCTCCTCTACAACGGACCTCTGGTCCAGCCGGACTTAAGCTTGACAGTGCATTGTATTATTGAGTGACAGTTTTGCACTAATCATTGATTTATGTTTAAGTAAGACCAAAATGACTTGCTGACAGACTGTTTGGTTTACAGACTTGACTGTCTACCTTCTCTCATGTTGATGATTTCGTTTCAGATGGTATGTGCACTTTCTTCCTTCATTATTGGTTTTATTAAGAACAGATCTGAAATCTATCGTGTAAGTAAAATGCTGTTAATCCCAATGGATTGTTCTGTGCGTATTAAGTTAAATTGACTGGCATTTTGAGTTCAAAGAAAGAAAAAATAAGTTTAGATAAAAGACATTCAAAATATTTCATTTTTCATTCTTTTTTTATTTTACAAATAAATCATAATTGTAAAATCGGATTTGAGGGAAAATAATCGGGATTTTCTTATGAGGAAAAATCGAACAGCCCTAGTATGAATGCAGTTGTGGTACTAGCTTGATGGCACCTTTTATGTGTACAAACTTAGTAAAGTCCTACTTTGATATGAAGAGGGTTGTTGTTATTGTCATCCCAAAAATTTTATCGCACCTTGAAAAATCTCAATTGAATTAGGTGAGCACTCTTTAATATGTTTATGCAAGTGAGCAACTGTGTTTGCCAATTAAAACACTCAGACCTGAATGGAATAATTAATAAACAGCCGCTTGTAGTAACATCTCCAATTACTCGTGTTAACATTTTTTTAATACACCATTTAGCCTTTATCAGAAAATTCCTGTTGATACGTTTAAAATATTTCTATCCCAACACAAATTAGTACCAGTTTGGACAGATCAAGCTGACAGAAAAATTGGAGTTGGTATCAATTAAAGCACACAAAATGCTTTAATTGCTAATATATGAGAAATTATCATTGTCAGAACAGGATTAGCTTCTTGTAGCATGGTTAATAATGGAAAATAAATGTTCTATTTACACAAATAAAAACATAAACTGTACAGTTTTGCCTCATTTGCAGGTCTGCTGTTTAATGTGAGTTAGTTGTGTGCAGTCAACATTGTGATAGGCTACTCCGACAAACTGGCCGCACTACTTTTCTTATGTAACATATAAAACATTTACCACCATCTTTTTGTTCTTTTCTTCATCCTCATGGAGTTTTCAAATTCCTCTTTTTGTGTGTCCTGATCGGTAAATTTGCTTCATTTTGATGTGATAACTAGTGGTGCAACGGATCACATAAGTCACAGTTCAGATCACTGTTTTTATGTCACAGTTTGAATCTTTTTTTCAGATCAGGAAAAAAAAAAAAAATAAGTAGAAGTGTGGCTTCATTTATTTTATATACATTCTTATTTTATTTGTGGTATGTTGTATAAAATAATATATCCTGCCAGACATTTTGAGCTTGAATGTTTTCTTAATTAAAATTATTCAATGAGCAAAAGTCTTTTTTATAAAATAAATGAGTTTTTGTCACCCATTCGGCAGATCGTGCCTGGCCCTAACCGTGGTGCTCGATCCGTGCGAATCACGGATCAAAGATGATCTGTTGCACCACTAGTGATAACGTATTTTCAACAAGCTTGCTAGTAGAGGGCTCTCCGACGCCCATCATGTCATTGCAATGACTTTAGAGATGTGGGTTGATAAATCCAATTTAAGTCGACTGTTGGAGGTGGGGCCCACCTGCCAACGTCATTCGACACTCAACCAGCCTGGAAGGGGAAGGCAAAGGAAGCGGCCATTCATCGCGAGCAGGTCGAAAATTAATACATGGAGTGAAATACTGCGGGTGGTTATGCGATGTTAGATTAACAACTGCTGCAATTCCATTTTTTTACCCACTCCGGCCGCCAGCCCTCGCCTGATACTGGGGCACAGCTCATTGTTGTTTGGGCACATGCCCCAGTTAAACGGGTCTGGCGATACCTATGATTGCAGCATTATCACTAAGATCCCAGGACTATAAAAAACAGTTGTTGTTTTTTTAATTGAGTAAGAAAATAAAAATGAGTCATTCCTGGGCAAAGGAGGCTGTCTGATGCTTTGCATTGCACCTAAATAAACTGTCTTCAAAACAACATATTGTGCCATAATAACTGTCAGTATCATAATAGACTACATATTTGATGGTTCTATTAACAGCCTTCAATTGCTTTAATGGGTCACTCACCTGACTTCCATGCAGGCAGTATTGCAACTGTACAATGTGCCCTCTGATTGACTGGTAACGTCAGCGTGGAGTAGACTAGGGTTTGCTCCAGCTGCCTGTAACTCTGAGCAAGATAAGCCCATTAAAAAATGGATTGGAAATTTTCATTATAAAATTCATATCTTAGAATGGACTGCAGATGCTTTAACAGAAATCCTCCATTGCTAAAGAAAATCCATCAATCCATTATCGATACTGCTTATCCTCACAACGGTCGCGGGGCGTGCTGGAGCCTATCCCAGCTGTCTTCGGGCAGTAGGCGGGGGACACCCTGATTTGGTTGCCAGCCAATCGCAGGGCACACAAAGACAAAAACAATCACACCTATGGGCAATTTAGAGAGTCCAATCAACTTACCATGCATGTTTTTGGAATGGAGGGGAGAACATGCAAACTCCACACAGGGAGGCCGGAGCCGGGATCGAACCCACGACCTCTGAACTGTGAGGCGGACGTGCTAACCAGTCGATCACCGTGACGCGCTGAAGAAAATATTCCCTACAATTTTATTGAAAATGCCATAGGAGAAGCTTGAAGGTTTTCTTCATCTGTACATGGAACTGAAAGCATACGGAAAATGTCAATATATCACCACAATAATATCCACATTATTGTGGTTAAGGAACAGGCATACGAATCCAACTCTCAAATTGGCAATTTTAACAATTTCAATACAAAAAAAAACAATCATAGGCATTCACATTTCTGAAGAATTTAAAGTGTTCAATTTACTTTCCATGTTTTTGGAATGTGACAGGAAGCCAGAGTACCTGGCGAAAACCCACGCAAGCACGGAGAAAACAAGCAAATTACGTACAGGAAAGACTGAGCTGAGAGTGAAACCCCAAACATAACTGTGAGGCACACTAAAGGGGACGTATTATGAAAAATGTACATTTGATTTGCTTGACAGGTCTCTGGAGTAGCTGCCCACTCACCCAACACGAAGGATTTTTTTTTTTTTTTTGGTGATCAATGATGTCACATTCCACATTGAATGTGCAACACACACACACACTCACACACACACACACGCTCCCCCCCCCCGCCCCTCCACACACACGCACGCACGCACACACTAAATTGACTAGTGTAATTCAGTGCCAATGAAGTGGTGCGTCCATGAGTGAGAAACACAGGGAGACTATTGTGTTCACAGGGGGTGAAAATCTCCAGCTGTGAGGGTCTCAAACAGCAGAAAAAGTACTGCATTTTGTCAGAATATAAATCGCATTTTTGGGGGGGAAAGTTATTTGACAAAAACAGAAACCATGAACAGTAGACCTTGGACTCTCACCCAAAATCCCCGTTTCCCCAAGCCTGGCTCGCCCATGAAGCGGTATACGCAGATGCTAAGGATAATTCTTCATTTCAAGTCAGAAAGAGGAAGAAGAGAACATTTTGAAATCAGCAATCCTGCCCAGGCAGTGGCGGCTTGCGCACTGTGTGCCACCTGCGTTGAACTCTTGAGTGCTTGCCTAAGTTGCTATATATTTCAAAATTTATGACAGTGGTAAAATGCATTTATAATGGCATATGGAAATAATGGGAATCATGGTTGTGTAGAAACAATTACCATAGAACGACGCTCCGAGGAGAGAGGCTTTTACTAACATATATTCACGTAGTGCTAGCTGTCATCTGTTAAAGAGGGAGGAGATAGTTTACTTAAGAGGCACCATTTTTTTCGTCCTTTGGAATTTGTTCGTCTCTCATTTTCCTCATTCATTCACTCCCAAGTATTCTTTCCATCTATCCAGCACACTACTGGCACCAGTCAAATAATTTCCATTTCTTTCCTTAATCACCCTAACCTGCTGTGCATCCTTTCCATTGCTATCTCTATGTCTGTCACCCTGTAAAAATCATTCTCTTCTTTACAACCCGGTACACATGTCATATGCCTCTTGTTTGGCCTTTGCCCTGCGTCTCCTCCTCCTCAGTCCTCTCAGTGCCCCACTTGAACACTTTCCTCGTATGCTTTCCTGCATTTTTTGGTTCCATCACCAAGTCTCATTTTCGCCTTTCCTACCAGAAGACATTCCAAGTACTTTTCTTTCTTTCTCTCTGATCACCTTAGCTTTAGCGGCCCACTGTTCTGAAAGCTCGTTATGCCCACCGAGAGCCGAGAGCCTGTCTAACCTCTTCTTGCCTTTTTCTTAATCTAGCTCACTCCTAACATGGCTTCCCAAAATGTTACACATCACCATCCTGTGGTCTAGCTACACTCTCCACTACTTTACAGTCAGGAACCTCATTCAAGAAATGCATTATCATTATCAGGCTGTAATCCACCTACACACTCCTAACGGCACTCTTTTAAGTCACCAATGTCACAGCCTCTTCTGGAAGAGAAAGTGTTCGCAACAGCCATTTCCACCCTCAAGTTCCTTTCCTGGATGTCAAAATTACTCATCACTTCTTTCTATCCCCTTTTTCCTTCATTAACATGTCCATTACAGTCTGCACCGACCAAGAGCTCTCTCCACCTGTCGATGCTCAGAACTACTAGATCAGGGGTCGGCAACCTGCGGCTCTTTCATTCTTATGTTTCGGCTCTGCGTGGCTTAGGAAAATAAATAAGTGTCCAACTGAAGTGTATGTTATTTGTCAAAAACGTGTATCATGTCTTTTTATTAAGTCAACGTTTTGGGCCACTTTCATATGTGGTCCTAGATCGGATACCTAATGGATATTTTGCAATGCGACTGCTAGGTCGCATACATCCGACATTGACATCGGGAGCCCAAAATGCACTCCGCGTGGGCGGAGGGATCAGTTTTGAGTAACAGTATTGGCTTTATATTTGAATTTAATTTAATCCCACTTCAAGTATGAAGCATAAAGTGGACATTTATGGTGATGGTAGTAATTCATCCACGGCTCGTTCGGCTCATTTTTGACGTGTGGTAATGATGTGAAGTCATCTTTACTGACGTCTCAGGAAATGAGATCGAAAAGCCTCGCCTCATAATTTCCCCCCCGACACGATACCACATTTACTTCTGTAAACACCACGTAGCGAGTGACGTCGTCTCTTCTTCTGTGCATGCGGGTCACTTTCCGGACGCATATGATCACGACACCTAAGAGACCGAGTTTGCATTTATAATGTAATATGAATGCTTGAACACAAAAAACACTTTTTTTTCCCAAAAAGGCTGCAGCTAGAGTCCTGCGTCAAGATGACTGACTTCCCACCACAGCCCTGATTTGCAGAGTCTGTGCGCAGAGGTTCAGGAGCAGAAGTCCCATTCACCAAAATAAATATTCAGGCAGTTATTTTTCAAATGTTCATTTTCATTGTTCAGTGAAATAGTGCTCTTTTTTCCACTGTATTTTTAAATTCTGGCATTTTTGTTTGCTAGATGGATAATTGAAGTTCAGCTTTTTAATTCATTTGAAAGAGACCTTCAACGCCACGTTTTTTTTTTGTAAGGGCTCAAAATGTGTTCATTCAATAAATACAATTACATTTTCTGAAACATAGATGGACTGGATCTTCACTTTAGATGTCAAAAAGTGTTTGTAGCTCCCAGTGTTTTCTTTCTCGTGGAAATTGGGTCGAAATGGCTCTTTGAGTGTAAAAGGTTGCCGACCCCTGGTCTAGATCCTTCCAAAATTTCTCTCTCTTCTAGTAAACATCCTACTAGTGAGATATAGTCAGTCACTAATTACATTACATACCTGCAACACACCTGATTCAAATGATCCGCTCATCAGCAAGCTTTGCACAAGCCTGATAATGATATTGTGATCATTTGAATCAGGTGTGTTGCAGGCAGGGGGAGATGGAACACAGGCTGGATAGGGGCTCTTGAGGATCGGACTTGAGCACCCCTGTTCTAGACTTTCTACCTTTCCATCTGGTGTTCTGGACATATACAATACTTTTCTTCAAATCACAGTGTAAACCAAGTCCCCAACTTTTCCTGTCATAGTCCCAACACTGTGATTGGCTAATTTGTGAAAAGAAGTCTTGGGATTATTACACAAATATCAAGGTTTCACACGACTCTTGTAAACAGTGAACAATGACAACGAGGACTATCAGTGCTTCCTCAAGTAATATAAAAAGTAAAGGAATAAATAAACCTTGTGTGTCAGAGGAGACAAATCCTCTTAATTTGTCCAAATCGTTTCAGGAGGAAATGGTCATTATGGGAAAACAGGCAGGACATTTTGTGTTTGGGATGAGTGGCTGCATATTCAATAGTACAGTGAATAAATAAGAGTGAATGTGAATATTTGTAGGATGACGTGGGCATTTATATGTGCGTCAGTATTGACTGAAGGTCCGTCAGTCCGTCACTGAGGGACTCCCGTTTTCGCTGGCTGACGACTGACGGTAAAATTGAAATACTGACAGAATCAGCGCAGATGGAAGTGATTCTCGGACGTTAGTCTGGAGCCCTGATACAGGCAATTGAAAAGTCAATTTGTCTACTTTATGTCTCAGTCGGTAACTCGAAAAACCACACGACCACCACCCCTCAACCCTCCCACTATGAATAGCGATAGCACGAGTTTCTCATAAAAACGAGTTTATATACAATAGTAAATATTCAGGCATTCCAAATGTGTCAGGGTGACACTCTAATATGTTACACGTTTGTTTTTTCCCTCTTAGGTGTCATGTTTCCATACTAGGCCCTTTTTAATGTTGCCATTACAAGGCTGTTTTATTCTAGAAATACAGAGGACACAAACAAGTATTTGGTGATCTCATTTTATCAATACAGTAACCAAAAAAAAAAGACAGAACTGAAGCTTTCTCAATGTGACTTATCTGATATTGTATGTTTATCCAAAAGCAGATTTAAAAAAAAACTATGTGTAAAGTCAGGTATTCCTGTGATTGAAGGAAATTAATTCTTCCAGAAAGTGTCAACATCGGTACATTTGAAAATGTGGCTTTTTAGTATAGTAGATAATTGTTGTTCTATCACAATTTTCAAATTAAATAAAATAACAAAAGATCAAATAAAATCCACCATAAACAAAAGGAAAAAGACATGATGGTATGAGTTTTTTTGTGATGTAAATTCTGTTGTGATGGAGAAGTAATCCCAGCCTTTGGAATATTCGTATTAGTGACTGTTAGAGCAGCACATTCTGAGTTTCCCACTAACCATCGACTTACACTGCGGAGCTCCACACAGCTGATAACCATCAAAACAACACATCGTGAGTGCTGGTGTTTACCTCAAAGTTGATTGTCCACCTTCTGCTTGCCCTAATAAAGCTGGCCCCCATTACATTGTGTTCTCTGAGTCATAGCTAGCAAGACATCCAGTAAACCAGCACTTGTAACTAAAACTCCTCGGGAGACTTCCCAGTTCACATGGACGTCACGTTGCATAGCTGCAACCTATACACATTGCAAATCTTCTATTATTTCAACAACATATTAAAATATCCATCTGATTTTTTTGCTGTGTTTTCACTCATGTAGATTGTTCATTTTAAATGCAAGTCACAGAATGAAAGGCCGGCGTATTTCAAAGTCATTGGCATTGTGAGGGTCTGCTTCCAAAGGTCTTCAGATCTGTTTGCGACAACTTCGCTGAGGTACAATATTTTTTAGCAGTGTATACATTTACTGTACAATTTATTATTAAGTAATCTCATGCCTACACCTGTCATCCTTCATACAATTTTAACTACAAAAGCATGTAGTAGTTAGGAAGAAGTCAAGGAGGTTCAAAGGTGAGCGTTGTTGTGTCATATACCCTCTTCACAGATCCCTGACAGACATCACTACAAGGAAATAACCTACAATATATTAATATGTAAGTTTTAAATACATGTGACATCTCGTCGCTGTCCTGCAAAAAACACTCATCTCCATTTTTTTTCATTTTCCTTATTTTTTATATGAATGGTGTTTCCGCGTTACAGACATTTCCAAAATTGGAGATATGTGTTTTTCACAGGACAGTGACGTTATATAAAATTGGCAGTTTTTGTATGTACATACAGTATATGCACATATACTCTTTGTGTATATCTATATACACATGCATATATGTGCATATATCTACCTATATAGGTACATGTACTTATATGTTCACCTGTGTATGCCCCTATATATTAGTAAAATCAATCCATAGGCAACACAAATATTTGTTTTGACTTTTAGTTTTGTCAATGCGCGTTAGGCGTGCATGATGATTGGCACAGTTTTTCCACCACATACTAGGGCTGTTCGATTTTGCCTAATAAGAAAATCCCGATTATTTTCTCTCAAACACGATTTTACGATTACGATTTCTTTGTAAAATAAAAAATAATGAAAAATGAAGTATTTTGAATGTCTTTTATTTAAACTTTATTTTTCTTCCTCTGAACTCAAAATGCCAATCAATTTAACTTAATACACACAAAACAATCCATTGGAATTAACAGTATTTTACTTACACAATATATTTCAGGGCGGCACGGTGGTCGACTGGTTAGCACGTCCGCCTCACAGTTCAGAGGTCGTGGGTTCGATCCCGGCTCCGGCCTCCCTGTGTGGGGTTTGCATGTTCTCCCTGTGCTTGCGTGGGTTTCCTCTGGGTACTCCGGTTTCCTCCCACATTCCAAAAACATGCATGGTAAGTTGATTGGATACTCTAAATTGCCCCTAGGTGTGATTGTGAGTGCGGATGTTTGTCTTTGTGTGCCCTGCGATTGGCTGGCAACCAATTCATGGTGTCCCCCGTCTACTGCCCAAAGACAGCTGGGATAGGCTCCAGGATGCCCCGCGACCCTTGTGAGGAGAAGCGGTACAGATAATGGATGGATGAATATATTTCAGATCTGTTCTTAATTAAACCAATAATGAAAGTGCATAGACCATCTGAAACGAAATCATCAACATGAGAGAAGGTAGACAGTCAAGTCTGTAAACCAAACAGTCTGTCAGCAAGTCATTTTGCCAACCAGCTAGTGACGAGCCTTTCACCTTTCTCCCTGGTCTTACTTAAACATAAATCAATGATTAGTGCAAAACTGTCACTCAATAATACAATGCACTGTCAAGCTTAAGTACGGATGCATAGTCCAGCTGGACCCGAGGTCTGTTGTGGAGTAGGCAAAAAGGGACACCTTTCAGACGTTGAGTAACTTGCTCACGGGTTGTATTGTACATGCGGGGCACACACTACACTACATATCTATTTTTGCCCTATTTTTTTTTAATTAAACGCTCACTAGCCTAAGCAAATAGCAGAATCGCCGGTAGCCATGGATGCTGTTGTTGTTTCGGACTGCGCGCTCGTGGGGGGAAGTGGAAATGCAGAGGAAACTACGGTGGCACTAAAAAGAACAAAATCGAACGGGCTGATTTGAACGTTTTAACATCGTTTTATCTAGAAAATTTGGTTACTGTTCAAAATGGCTTAATCGAGCAGCCCTACCACATACCCTTCCTGATGCAACCCAGCCACTGCTCACGTAAAGGTTCTTGCTGAGGGACTCAACTGGATTCTGCCGTTTGACCTGACTGGGATTTGAGCCACAGTACCCTGCGTCTGAATTCAGCGGTGCTACCCACTGAGCCATCCAGACGCTCCTAGTAGGTAGCACAAATAAAAGCCTAGAATGTAGAAAATAACATCATCACGAAGAACAAAAAGACAAGGTAAAATTGCCAAGGCAAAACAAAAAAACAACAAAATTATGTTTTTGATCAGCCTGTCAGCTTAGAATTCATAGATATGCCCTTGGCTGGCTGCCGACCATTTCTTCAATGTAGCATTTACAGGAGATAAGACACAAATAATGAGAAGAGAGAATAAAAATAATACGGGCCGCTCTATCCTCACCCTCAGTCCATTCAAGTAGGACATAGCGGATCTCCAACGCTTATATTGCCATTTTTACTCCCAGCTACTTTGCCGCTCCTTATCTGCTTCACCTTTTATGCCTCTGCAGGGCCGCATGCAGATGCGTCATTAACTATATGAGGGTTGAGTGGTGTCCGTTGCCTCCAAAAATGTTTGGAATAATCTAAACAATACACAAAAAGGAAAACTGTTTCAAGGTTGGCAATTGTGTGTGTCTATGTTTTTACAATAAAAATATCAATAAGTGATATTTGACAACAAACTGATGCCATAGTTAATTTCCATAACATGCCAATTGCATGCGATATCAATTTCACATGTTCGAACACCATAAATTATTGCATGACTTTGCTTTGTTTTTAAGCCAAATATGCAGTTATTGCCCTGAAAATAAAAATTATGAGCTAGTAATGTATGACAGCTTGCAAAGTAGATATATGAGCTACAAAATCACCAGATCCTGCCATGATCTATATAGGATTCATATCTTGTATGTGTATGCGTCTTGTAGGGTTTATATGGGGATGTAAAAAAGCAATACAGGAGAGGGAGACCTATAGGCCCTGTATGCGCTTATGTGCACATATATGCTAGTGCGGATACAGATTCATCGGTGTACCAGCAATTGAGTGGTTTTCTTTCAAAAGAAAGTGGGTTTGGCTTGCCAGGCTACATATACGCACAGCAATTTGGTCTATATGTGGCATACATATCGCTGGCGTCAGGCCAAAACCTCGCATTTTGGTGAATTTCATATTTTTTCAAAAATCTATATACTATTGGTCAATCCGCACGCTTATGTGTTATTTTTACGCATTATTGACCAATCTAAAGAGTTGAAAATGGCTTGCTCGCTTTCACGATGCAATGCTAATGGTTGAGTAAACTTGCCATTTTACTGGTCTACTGAAAAGTCACTATTTTGGAGGTACAAGGTTTTTTTGCCCAACGCCAGTGATATATTTGGCATATATATTATCATATATGTGCATAGCTGTATACAGGTATGTACACAGTCCAACTTTACATGTGTATATCAACTGCATATAGGTTTCATACAGTATATGCAAATATATCATCCTGTAGGTTATTTTCATGAGGGTCTGTTGTCTGGACAGGAGCAGTCGTTCTGATGTATGCATCAGCATTGTGATGCAGACCAAGCCGTGATAGTGTTTTCTGTGGTAGATGCCTTTGAGTCAAAGTGCTTTCATTGTTGCCACTTTCAACACTTAACATTGGTCAACAGCACACACATGCACACACATACGCATACACACGTGGAGTGACCAGTAGTAGAGATTTGTGGAAAAATATAAATTATAACATTTTGACACAGGAGACAGACAGTTACCGAAATGTTCCTACACATACTACACGTGATACAGTCGCAAATGTAGTTATGATGCGGGCCACGAGCGTGTAAGATGACTGTCAGGAGAATATCGAACATCCTGTCAAGTTTAACGTGCTCACATAAAGTAATGTTATGCTGATGGCGTCGTTAGTTATGTTTTGCCAACGTTTACTTGCTTTGACAATGGTACGGTGTATTTGTTTGTTCAACTGTGCAAAGGTTTCCTGAGTCTGTATGCTTACTTAGCTTTTCTTTAGCGTGCTTGTGGGGTCGCAGTTTTCCTCGTAATCCATACGGTGCGTGGTGGAACAGATTTGGAGGTGCATTGCTCTTCAGGGCGACCATTTTGGCAAATCAAACAATGTTATTCTGACAGACATCAGTCTTGTCAACCCCAAATCATTTCCAGGCTAGGTACGTGGACTTGCTATTAAATCACGTCACTAAGACGGGACGGGACACTCCTCCATATTTGAAACAAAGTTGTGTTCCCTCGGCTGCTATCACGTGACTGAACTCTGCCCGCTGATTCGCAGAATGAAGGTTTATCATTCCCTCCGCCTTTGCACGCTGATTCGCCCAATGAGGATTTATCACTTTCTCCTTCATTGCAGCCATCAATGGACTCGTTCGTCTTTTCTTTTCTAGACAGTATAAATACTTGATTATGTCAAATTGCACATTGTGAGAGCAATGTTGACGGTGATATCGATGATGATATATACCGTCCACCCCTACATACAGTATGTGCTTTCAGAAAGGTAACAAAGAAAAGGAAAGGTGATTGTGACCAAAGGTGTTGAATGACCTTATAGACATCCAACCTCTTTCCAACTTGCCTTATTTCCAAATAATACCAGGAAGCACAACCCTCCCTGCACATGTGAACCAGTAGTGTTGCCGTGTCAATGGTACCATGGAGTATACACCTCAGTCTGCTGCTTCCACCACCAATTTCTGTATAAGTATTGGCGATTGATTGCTGGAAGGATGGATGAATGAAGGATAGCTGGACAAGTGTCAGTCCCCATCTGCTGTGTATACCGTAGGAAGTGCCCCCTACTCTCCAACCATTTATGGTGTTCATATGCGCATTCATAAAAAGCTGATTATTTTTCAGGCTCTGTGGTGTGTGCATGATTCCCTTCTGTCAGGTTGTGATGGACATTACAGGTTGACGGTTCAGGGAGAGAAACTGTATGGTGGGAAAAAAGAGAGGAAGAAATGTGAAACACTGCAACTGAATTTTATCAAGTTACGCTGTCGAGGGCATCTTGTACATATGTTTTTTCTTCTTTTCTGGATGTTTTCATACTTACTGCCTATAGTTCCGTTCATGACAAGGAATTGACTGACCTTTTTATCTCAGACTGTTTATTCCATCCCATGGCTATGTTAGCATAGTGTCCTATATGATGATGGTGAATTTTGATCCATAAACACAATTCCATCTTGTCAACTGTTTAAAATACCACACTGGTAGACAAAATGAAAAACTACTACACAGGCTTCTGCTTTAAATGTCCAGCAAGTAATAGTATGTTAGTTTAAAAAATAATGAAGTGGCTGGCCCATGTAGAATGCGCATACTGTGATCATTATACTACTTATATGGTCTGTATGTATTTTTGAGCTTGACCCTTACACGGCCTTCTTTGCTTTGGTGTTGATGTACTGTGTTGATCCTCTGTTATAGCCTCTGCCATATCCTGTTTCTATTCAGGAACAATAGTTCACACATTTACAGTATAAGCGCCTGTGTGAAACCGCATTGACACTGGCCATCCTGTGTGAAAGCTTTTTCCTGGCTCGCTGTCCGATGTGCTGTGTGTAAGTTTAATGCAGGATGGGAGCTGGTTGGTGCTATCAGAGGCAGAACGCCACCATCTTTGGCCAGCATGTGAAGTTTTTTCCCAACGACACACTGCTGCCGCAGTTTTGAAAGCATCCGTCGCACTAAATCCTTCTAATTTTTACATCTCTTCTATTGCTGTTGTAGTGGAAGGATATTGGCTGTACATTTATCTGCAACACGGGGACAATCAATGTTACTTCTTGTAATGACTACCTTCAAATCACTCAGCAGCCACTTATTGACATATACAGTTTTCTACATTCTCTGTAGTATTGAGGATTGATGGTGAACAAATAGGCAGTCAGGCAGGTGTAAATATTAAAGCTTTAAATGAAGAAAGCAAATAATCATACGACAAAGCACATCTTTAAACCTGATTCACATGACAGGATTATCGGCCCAATTTTAGCCCCAAATCTCCCCTAAATTGCTAAATTTTGGCTACAGATGACCAAACTATGGTTACACATTACTAAACTGTGAAAACAGAGCTACATAAGCCACATACTAATGCTAACAGCAGAGCTGGGCACTTAACCCTTTTTTTGCCGGTCCGGCCGCGACCCTCGGCCCTTAATGATAAAACTTATAGCCCGCCAGCCCGTAAAAAAAATTTAAAAGTGTCCATGCGTGATGCTGCCGCGGGAGAGGGGCTAACGGCAGAGGTTTACTAAAAGATCATTAGCTGGCTAATTTACTATTCAAACCCACTATGGACACACTTCAAACATGCTTCATACACGCTTCAAACACGCCACGAGCAGTTCCCCAATTGCGAGCTCTGGCTGGCGTTAAGGTAAGCTGTCACTACACACGGTCTGCACGCAGGGGAGTGTCGGCCACTTGATTGCGATGTAGAAACCTTTTTTGTTTGCTCCCCCTCTCTGATGTGCGTGAATGAAGCGCTGTGGCATTCTGGTTTCAAATTTCCCGCTGTCAAACGCCAGCGCACCTTCTTCTTCGTCTCATTCTTTTCTCCCCTCTGAGCGGCAAGTCCGCAAGCATTCAGCAAGTTATTTCTTTTCCACACTTCCCCTCTACCCCCATTCCTGGCCTCCAAAATAAAAACATACCTGCAAACCATTTCTGGAGCGAAGAAGAAAGAGAGAGAGAGGTGAATTCCAGCGAGGTTCTTTAACTTAAATGAATACGTCCTGCTGTGTTGCTTGTTAAAGTAGGGAAGACGCCAGAAGAAGTGCATGAACTCCACCTCGATGTGCCAGGGTCATCCTTGGGTGCTGCGCGGAGCTCGACTTTATACTCGCGGACACAACGTTGTTTTGAAACAGTTTCGTTCCAAGTCGGGGGCGTTGCTTCAAAAAGACAGCGACAACAATGGGTATCGTGCCTGCTACACCCATAAAGGGACCGAGATGACTAGACACACACAACGTGACATAACATCCATGCCGCTGCCAAACTAGTTTGCTTCGCACCAGCACAAGCTGCGTGATGGATCTTCTTCTCCGTGCCGGGGAAACTGTACGTCATCGCAACATGTGACATAACGGACCGATCACGAGAGCAGCAACAATTCGTGATGTGTGCGTGGCATGTGTTGCAGACCTGTCGCCAACATGTCTCACAGCACAATGCGTCGGTCACATGATGATGCAATGCGGCAGTTGTCGCTCGCGCCAACGCAAGAGTATAAAGAGGCCTAAAGAAGCCGTTTGCCGAGTAGGTTGAGATGAACTTTGGCCGCTTCGAGACCATGTCACACGCATGATGGCCGATTAATGGGCCGGACTAAAATCCACTTCCGCCCTTGCCTAGTTGAGCCCTTTTTTCTCAAACGTGTCACACCTCGCCTTCGGCCCCAAAAATGGGTGTCCGGCCAGGCCGGAGGGTCCGACCTGTCCGGCCCCGGGATGGACAACCCAGCTCTGGCTAACAGTGAAACACGTCATGAGATTGCAATCTATAGCCGTAAACCTGTGAATCCAAAGGTATTATTCGAGATCAATTTTATGGAATCATTTATAATTAATAAATATATATAAAATATATACACGTTGTTGACTTTACTGTTTTGAAGATGCCTGAGTCGGAAGCTGTCCAACTCTGAGGCACTCACGATGGCAATATTTGTTTTCTTCTCTACGCATACGCGGGTAGAGGAATCGTGGCTTGACTAGTTCCCCTTGGGAGCCTGCGTGACGCCATCCTAATTAGCACGTTGTGATTCATCGCCTCACCAAAGTGGTTGGTATGTGTAGTGAAGAGTCATAGTTGTGGAAGTGAGAGTTGTCTTGGCAAAATAATGCACTCACAAATGTTTGATGTGTACTGACAAAAAAACATTTCACACCCACAATTTTTTTTCGTACTCACAAGAAAAAAAATCAAACCATTAACAATTCTGATTTGTACACACAAGAAAATAAATTCAAACCCTCTCAATTTTGATTTGTACACACAGGGAAATAAACACAAATTATTACTATTACGGATACGAATCGTTCATCACGCATGTCTTTTTGACATCTATCTTACTCCATAACTATACATTTACTAAATAAATGTATCCGGACTCAGATGATTTTATTTTGTGCAACCACTTGACGAAATAAAAGTGAGTAAATTCAACACAACATTTTTTCAGTGTAAGTGAAATGTGTCGTCCTTTTGATAATGATCCCGTACAGAAAGAATTAATATACACAATAACAACTACTGTCCTAGTTCTGCATATACCTTGTGGATTTTTAATTTGCTGAACAGTTTCTAGTGGTCATAAATAGAGTGAATTCTGATTAAGAGTGAATGGTGCTTAAGCTACCGATATCAGCAGGATATCCCCATCACAAACACAAGCACTCAGGAAATCCAACGTTTGTTCACTGCAAGGGGAAAAAAAAGATGATTTTATTGTCTTTCGGTGTGTCATGGACAGTTCACAGATTCTTTTCTGGCACTAAATTATCATCTTATGTCCACTATTGATATTGTGACAATTTGGAGACATTACTTTTTTTCTGACCTCAAAAAGTAGCAGTTGCTGTCACTGTTTAGGACAATAAGATAATTACTTTGCATGGTCATTTCAAAGACAATATCTTAGGCATTGCTTTCCTTCCAGATTGCATCTATCTTTGCTGCATGTTATTTCTCATGTCCATGGCTTAGCTATTTATACCTGGAGTGGAAGTTGTTTTGTTGTACAGTAATTTCACATCTCTGAAAAACAAATAATTTTAAGGTTAAAATTAGAATACTTCTACAAAATAAACCATCTGACCCTTCAAAGAGATATTTTATTTACGCATTTATTTTTTGCTGATTTTATTTTGGTAGGAGCACAGTATTAGTTATTAGATCATGCTATTTGAGTGCTTTGACAAGGTAAAAGCATGTATGTTCTTTAAATTGTTCACATTTTAATAAGGAAAAAAAATAGGTGGTTCTATTTCCTCCAAGTGATGCACCGCAGCAGTGGGGTTGATTGTGCGTGTGTATGTGTGTCCTTGCAGGATTGGAGAGACGAGTGGTGCGGGGACCAGGTGCAAACAATCACCATCCATGGCCCGATGAAACTGGTGCCAAACACCACCTCGTCACCAGGTCAACACTCTCCAACATTATATGATCGGATTCCAGCTTGTCATTGTCCACAATGAAATATGGTCAAGCAGTTAGTCGAAAAAAATATTTTAGTGGAGATGCAACAAGTACTTTTTAGGATACAGATGGTGGGTGTGTCAGTGGTGTTTTTATGGGTGCCTGTACGAAATGGGATAAGAGGGAATGAGTTGGCAGACAAAGGTACTAAGAAGTGTGCAAGGCAGGGTAACATTCAAGTAGCTGTTACACGTGGTAAATCGGAAATGAAAAGTATTGTCAAACAGAAACTTAAGAACAGGTTAGCAATGGGATGAATTCAGGAAAGTTAGATGGTTTCACAGAATGTAGAGGAAGGTTGGTGAAATGAGGACAGCGAAGGTAAAGAGCAAAAATGAATTTATAATGTCAAGGTTGAGGTTCGGACAGTTTCGGGGTTGAACAGTGCATTGTTTAGGATGGTTAAGCATGAATGTGGTGAATGTAGATGTGGGGAATTAGAAATTAGAAACTTAGATATAGTTTTGTTTTGTTTTTTTCCCTTCCCTAATTAGGTTCAGTGATATTAGGACTCACACTCAATACCAGTCGGTGGTAGTAATGCAGTAGCACCATTAACTTGTTTGCCACCCACCATGATAAAACCAAAAGAAGAACACTCTCCTACAAGAGTTTTTGCATCCAGGCACCTTTTGAGCATTCTCAAGTATTTTCTGATTTTGCCTTGTCTTTGTATTCTCAGATTGTCTTGCACCTTGACTGCCACCGCAGCGCTCTGCCTCACGTTACCTCACGTCATGTGATTGTGACTGTTCCCTGTTCCCTGTGCTTTCCTGTAAATCTCTGTTGATCTGAACTGTTTTTCATTGTGTTTTATTTGCTTGCTTGACCCAAGTAATGACTGCATTTGCTTGAAATTTGGTAACGACTCGACTCCTCCACCCAAAGTAACTTGGGACTTAATTGAGACTTGAATGTTTTCAACTTCAAATGTATTTGAGACTTGCACATGTGACTTACTCCAACCTCTGCCTTGAACATAACTGTCTTGGAACTGATATAGGGTGACAAGGGCAAATTGAAGAGAACATGTAAAGCTGTTAATGGGACAACAGGGTGCAAACAGACAGACAGCCAACAGACACCAGGGAAACAGTTGAAAACATGAATCAAAACAGTCCCCACAGAACAGATGGGACTGAAAACATCTCTGATAGATATAGGTTGACAAGCAAACGTCTTTGATGAGTTTGAAAAGGCAGAAAGGCCAAATGAGAAAAGAAAAGCCTACAGCACTAGCAAAACAACGCTATATTTAAGAGACAATTTCAACAGTCATACTTAAAATACAGATGAATTATTATAAGTGAATCTCGTGCATGGATCCCACTCTACATAATCTGTAGCGACAAGCTCGCAATTGAGGCAAATAAGCCTTTTAAACAGCAAAAAAAACCACTAAATATCCTGCGATCTTGTCCTTCTACAATGATAGTGATTAAAAAAAAAATCACGAAATAGACTGCACATTACTTACAAGTTTTTCTCTTGTGGTGTTAAGCGACGGCAGTTTATGGAAGTTGACGCTGGCCAGGGCGGCCAAAATCACTTCCGTTGTCACTTTTTCCGTCTGTTTTTGTTTTGCCTATGAGAGCAGAATAAATGATTGACATCTACACCCCCACCTTCTTTCCTTTATTGGTTGTTTTTCCTTGGACATGGTCTTTTCTTACACATCAAATTAGAGGCACAAGATGGGACCACAGAGTGCTGATGTCTTTTTTTTTCCCACAGCTAATTTTACTTTTACTTCTCTCAGGTCATGCTGATAGTTTTAACGCATATGACAAAAAGTGATTGTTTTGGAAAATTGCAAGCTCGGCTTTAAGCATGATGAATTCACTGAACTCCTAAACAAAACAGGACGTTTTTAAAACTTTTTATTTTGTGAAGCTTTTTTGAAATAAAAGTATTTTGAAATAAAAAATGGTCCCTCTCCTGCTTTTTGCATCTTAGCTTAGCCTACTGGCGTAGGTCTTGGGTCTTAAGGCCCTGATACACCAAAACGACGTTCACCAACAGTGACAGACCCCCTGTGGCGTCTGGCCGGCTGTCGGCACGTCACGCTGGCAAAACACACCGCAACGACAGACAGCGACCACTAACGTACCTTCTGCGCATGCATAGGATGTAATACCCTTCCATACCATCAGCGACGGTAGTCACTATTTCTCATTGCTAGAAAAATCCAACCGGAAAGATGTTGGCCGAAGGCGGATTCTAACAACGTAAACAATGCCATGTCATCATGTCATGTCATCTTCCAAACCGCTTATCCTATACAGGGTCGCGGAGAGTTGCTGGAGCCTATCCCAGCCGTCAATGGGCGAAGGCAGACTATACCCCGAACTGGTCGCCAGCCAGTCGCAGGGCACACACAGACACCGTCACTGAGCGAGAATCGATCCCACGCTGCCCGCACAGAACTCGGGCGTGTGTACCACTACACTATCAGTGGACACGTAAACAATGCATTCTGCTATATTCTTCGCTCACGAATTCCCACGCGAAGTAAACCCTCACGTTTTTGACACCCATCCATCCATTATCTATACCGCTTGTCCTCACAAGGGTCGTGGGGAGTGCTGGAACCTATCCCAGCAGTCTTCGGGCAGTAGGCGGGGGACACCCTGAATTGGTTGCCAGCCAATCGCAGGGCACACAAAGACAAACATCCGCACTCACAATCCCACCTAGTGGCAATTTAGAGTGTCCAATTAGCCTACCAAGCATGTTTTTGGAATGTGGGAGGAAACCAGAGGACCCGGAGGAAACCCACGCAAGCACAGGGAGAACATGCAAACCCCACACAGGGAGGCCGGAGCCGGGATCGAACCCACGACTTCTAAACTGTGAGGCGGACGTGCTAACCAGTCGACCACCGTGCCACCCCGTTCTTGACACGGTATTGTGAAATACTTGCATTGTCAACCCTCGCTCTTGTACTTGTAAGAAGATTAAGGCAGCGAAAGCGTGCTCACTGTTTATCCGCATTTGTCACGTCCCGTTGGTGCTCCAAGCGCTGATTTGCTAGCTAACAGCCAATCAGAGTGACCAAATGTCACGACTGGCGACGCTGATTCAACATAAGTAAGCGCCCCCAAGAAGCTTACAGACGAGTTACGACACTACGACGGTGGTCACTACACCAATCAGACGCCACGACGCTTGACGACCTCTGACGTGGGTTTGTTGTACCAGGGCCTTTAGCTAGCAGCGACATTCACTCCAGTACTCCACCCCGTCTGTCGTTGAGATGCTGTCTCATCTAGCTGATGTCAAAAGTTGACTACAAAATCTCAACAAGCTATCTAAAGCCATTCTAAGCACTCTTCATCTTCTTCTTTTCCTTTGGGCCAGTTCTGTTTGGGGCCACCACAGCCTTGTCATCCTTTTCCATCTTAGTCTATCTTCTGCAGGAGTGTTCATCCAAAGAATTCCATTCTAAGCACTCAATCTAGCCTTAATCAACAGATAACATCCAAGCAATTTGTTCACATTATTCCTCCCTGACATCAGCAGCGGTGAGGACTCTGTCAGCCATTATGCTTTCACTTAAAAAAAGAGAAACAGGTCTAAATGATGGCTTGCAGCCACGGTAACTGTCAGCTGAGAAAACATGAAAGCACCCTCTGTAATCGCTGCAATTGCAAGCTAATCAGATGGACATAGTAAGAGTTTAGCCTGGCAGAGTTCAATCAAATACCAGCCAAATGTTGCCCACACTGCCCCACTTTTACGAGTAACACTATTGTAGGAGTAGGAGCGGTTCATTTGCTCTGGTCTCTGTTTGTTGTGCCTATTTGGTGGTGACATCACAGGTTGGCGACAAAAAAGACAGTGTTGTACTGTGCATGTGCTTAGCGAAGCAATAAACAGGCAGCGCTCCCAAACAGTTTCAAAGTTCACATTGTTGTTGAGATCCTCGGAAGCCCTTAAACTCGGATGTTACATTGGTGGCAGCAGTAACTGAAGTGTTTTTGCTTCGTACTTCGATCTTTTGGAATAATTTGAACTTTTTTTGGCACAACGACGGAGATGTTTTCCCAGTGGAAATGGTGGAATGGAGCGTGGTAGATTGGGTTTCCCAATACCCTTCATTGTGGAATGGTTCCGTAAGTGACTTTAAAGTTAAAATGGAGCTGCCATCACCGTTTAGTGGTGATGGTCGGAATTAAGCAGTTTGAAGCCGCGGTGCGCGCACAGACGGCGGGAGCGCGAGGCGCGGTGTACAGAGAAACTCTTGCCAATATTCTCCCCACCAGCCTGGATAAGGCTGCTTTTCTGCTGTGGGACAGTTTCCTTGCGGATATACAATGTGACTATGAACACATGAAAGAGAAGCGGCACGAAGCAATCGGACAGAAGCAGTTTCTGTTGTATTTTCAGACATGCATTTTGGCACGTCCTCGGATGGTGGATGAGAGTTTGGAGGTATATGCTGCTGACATCTCCAGACTTGTGACGGAGGCGTTTCCCAGTTATGACAAGGCTGCGATAGAGGGGGAGAAGTTTCGCCGTTTCTTAGCGGGCCTCGATCCTTCTCTCCAAGCCAAGTACCACGAGCAGGGTGCGACAAACATCGAGGAGGCGATGACCATTGCTAGCCGCTGTGAGCGTGCCAGATATGCACTGAAGAACTGCCCGCTTGGTGGGCCCTCACCTCCCGCACATCCTAATGTGGTGGCTACGCTTGGGTCACCGCGGGTCCCGGATGGGGTTGGCATAACTGACGGCACGGACGGCCTCATCCGCGTGGTGGAGAGCCTCACCAGGAAGATGGATGACCTACAGACGGAAGTCAGGGAGCTGAGAACATGCCGGCATGGGTGTGAGAGTGGCCGGGGTGGCTCACCCTACGAGAGCATCTCCAGGACTCGGGGGCGCGCGGAGTACAGCGACGCGCCTGTCGCTGTGACTGCGGAGAGTATGGCTGCAGGTCATCCGGCGGTGACTTCAGGAGGGTCGAGACTGCGAGGGGCTGTTCTCCACAACGTGAGCCGAGAGGAGGATACGGCACCAAAGGATGGTCCCCGAGAGAGCGAGGAGACCGAGACGCAGGCTCTGTTCTTTCGTAGCGTACACGGGACGACGACTGCTCACGGGGGTCACACACAACAGAGGAGTGACAGCCGAGGCACGGTGTGAGGTTCTTGTCACCAGGCTGTCCATCACCTTCACCACCACTACGCGGGCAGGAGTCGGGAAACTTCCGGTAACTGCCATCGTGACCCAGATGCCAGTTACACTAATGCAGGGTCGAAATGCAGGGTCGAAAGGACAGCACAAGCACGGGCCCCTGCCTCCCCAGAGAACTTGTGCACAGTGTGTGAGTCTAAACCTACCGCCTATGTGAAAGGACTGGTGGAGGGTGTTAATGTGACTGTTCTGATTGACTCCGGTTCTATCTAACTGATCTCAGAGGAGTTCAAAATGTCCCTGCCAGGGCTTCGTGATGAAGTGTTGAGTAAACAATACACTGTTGCGCGTACGGTGGGGGGACAATTGTTGGACTCCTTGGGTACAATGACTCTTCCATTACAGATGGGGGGTGGAGCCTGGCGGCCAGTGGTTCATGTAGTGCGGGGGTCCACACAGAAGGTTCTGTTGGGTTTTGATTTCATGATACAGACTCGTGCTGTTTTGAATGTGGGTCGTGGTCTGCTCCATGTCGGTGATGCGGATATTCCTCTTATGCATGCCACTGACTTCATACCCGACTGTTGTAATATTTCTGTGTCCTTTGATATAACTATTCCACCCTGCAGCGAAATGCTGGTCCCTGTTAAAGTGGGCATCCCACCCAGCACTATGCCTCCCATGAGGTCCTATCTGGGCTGCGTCGAGCCGGAGTTCCGGGACACCCTGGGACTGGACGTTGCACGAACGGTGACACCTGTGGAAAAAGGGGTGCACGGTGGCAAGGGTGCTCAACCTGACTGCGGAGGAACTGGAATTGCACTCTGGGAACTGCCTGGGGGTGGTCCATCACACTGATGAAGGCGATTTATCCGCCCCCACTGAAGGCTCTGCGCCCCCACAGGTGGCTGCTACACTACCGGAGGTCCCGGATGGCATATTGTCTGCTGAGCAGAAGCGACAACCGCAGGACTTGTTGGAGAGGCACAAGGGGCTGTTCCACACTGACCAAAAGGGGGCCGCGAACACCAACCTGATTCAACACCGCATCCACACGGGCAACCATCCCCCGATAAAGAAGCGGGCCTACCGCACGTCTCCCGAAAAAGGTAGGGACATGGAAAGGCAGGTTCTATGCCCGTTGAACGACGACATCATTGAGGAGCGCTGTAGCTCATGGTCTCGGCTGTGGACTCAGACCTGATCCTCGGAACACAGAGAAGGTGAGAACCTGGCCTGTCCCAAGGTCCGCTACGGAAGTGCGGGCCTTCTTGGGGCTCTGCTCATACTACAGGAGATTTGTGAAGTACTTTGGCAAGTGTGCTGCCCCCCTCACTGGCCGCACGGAGAAGGAGGTGTGATTTCAATGGACAGCGGAATGCCAAGGGGCG
Organism: Filicampus tigris; assembly: GCF_054856515.1. Taxonomy (NCBI): domain Eukaryota; kingdom Metazoa; phylum Chordata; class Actinopteri; order Syngnathiformes; family Syngnathidae; genus Filicampus; species Filicampus tigris. The sequence continues at coordinate 3,029,908 of NC_141227.1, read as the reverse complement.
TTTGAATTTTTGCAGGGCACCCTCTGTTCTGAGCCCATTGTGTGCCACCCGGACTTTGCTCAGCCGTTCAGATTGTACACAGACTCATCACTGTTTGCTGTAGGGGCAGTGTCAGCACAGGGAGCGGGCAGCATGGAGAGAGTGGTCGCCTATGTGAGCCGGGCGTTGACAAAGGCGGAACCAAGATGGTCTACGAATGACCGTGAGTTGTGGGCGATTGTATGGCCCGTCCGCAATTTCAGGCACTAACTGGGCCTTCTGCCATTCACGATTGTGACAGATCATTGGGTTAAGGCGATTGGCCATAAAGAACGATACCACTGGGCGGCGTAGTCGCTGGGCATTGCAGTTGGACCCCTACGACTGGGAGATTGTACACAAAAGTAGGAACTCTCACACCAATGCGGACGCTTTATCTCGCCGACCAGGCCTGGGGGCAGTGGATGGTGATGCTCCAAAGCACACACCCTCAGACGTAGTTTAATTATCATGTTTTTATTAATCCAAGTACAACTGCTCGCGTTCTTCTTTCTCCGCTGCTCCACTTGCTCGCCGTACGATGCATTCATGAACCTTGGAAACATCAGAACTCAGCCACACACAAATCCGACCACAACACAGATAACCCAATTTATTACAATATGCTGTTGAACAACAAGATTTCAATGCCTAAAAAGGGTATACAATTTCATAAAGACTTAAAAAAAAATTTTCATTATAAAAAGTATATAGTTAGCGATAATTGTAGTTGTTATTGTATGTATTTTTTTTATCACAAAAAGTGTATACCTGTACTGTAATGACAACTTTTATTTAACTTGAATACTTAGGTGTGTCATAGGCTTTTGCTACTGAGTGTTTAAAGATTTCAGTGCCTTAATAATTTACTAAATTAAGAGATCTTTACTGCTAGGTTATTTTTTATTCTGGTGTAATTTCTCTGGATATCACCCGAATGGTTCGCTTTTATTTATTTTTTCTAAAAAATGTAGCATTTACTTGTCATCTTTTCAAAAGAAACATATTAAAAAAATATATATATATTTTTTTTGCACCGAATATATATACACCGACCGAGAGGCCCTTCCAGCATGTGGCGGCTGACATATTGGAACTGCCTGTCACGTTGAAAGGTAACCGTTACGTGCTTGTTGTCGAGGACTATTTTTCTAAGTTTGTCAACTTGTATGCCATGCCCGACCAACGAGCTAATACTGTCTCTGAGCACCACTTTAAGAGCTATATCCTGGAACATGGAGTGATGGAAACCCTGCACACGGACATGGGCAGGCAGTTCGAATCGAACATTGTGCGGGACCTGTGTGGGAAGTTGGGTGTGAAGAAAAGGTACACCACCGCTTACAATCCAAAGTCCGATGGCATGTTGGGAGGTTTAACCGCACTGATTGATCAACTGGCGAAGTCTCTACTGTCCTATAAGATAAGATAAGATAAGATAAGATAAGATAAGATAAGATAAGATAAGATAAGATAAGATTGCCTTTATTGATCCCACAATGGGGAAATTTTCAGTGTTACAGCAGCAAAGACATAGGTCACACAGGGACGGCGGCATAATGTAGCCATTAATGTATAACATTGACGGCAAACATTCAGGATCAAACCTATGTAAATATACGCAGTAACATGTGTATATACACATGTATATACACACCAACATACATCTACATAAAGAGTATGAGGAACACTCATTTTAGCCTGTACATAGTACGGAGGAAAAATACTCTAAGTGACAGTGCTGCAGTGCTGTAGTGAAATGTAAGGAACAGCATTGGATAAAAATAAAACTAGACTAACAGTAGTGGGGAATGTTGAGTATTGCACGGTATTACAGTAGTGGGGAATATTGGGTATTGCACGATATGAGCTCAGGTGCAGGACTGCACAATTGCACTAATGTCCGCCAGTTTGTAGAGACTACACAATGTTCTTGTTAAAGAGTCTGACAGCAGCAGGCAAGAAGGAACGGCGGAATCTCTCCTTTGTACAGCAAGGGTGTAACAGTCTGTCACTGAAGGAGCTGTGGAGTGCTGTTAGCGTGCCCTGGAGGGGGTGGTCCGGGTTCTCCAGCATTGATAACAGCTTGGCCAACATCCTCCTGTCCCCCACCGAGTCCACAGAGTCCAGGGAGCAGCCCAGGACAGAGCCGGCCCTCCTGACCAGTTTGTCCAGTCGGTTCTTGTCCCAGGCCGAGACGCCGCCTGCCCAGGTGACCACTCCCTGGAAGATGACCGATGCAACCACCGAGTCATAAAAGTTCCTGAGGAGTGTCCTCTGAACCCCAAAAGACCTCAGTCTCCTGAGTCTGCTCTGACTCTTCCTATAGAGGGCGTGTTGTTGCTCCAGTCCAGTTTATTGTTCAGATGAACACCCAGGTACTTGTAAGTTGAGACTCTCTCAACATCTGTTCCCCGGATATTCACTGGTGCAGGTGAAGAGTGAGGGGGAGTGGGATTCTTTCCTGTCCCAGGTCGTGTTTGCATACAACACCTGTGTCCATTCCAGCACGGGGTTCATGCCTTACTTCCTCACACATGGCAGGGAGGCCAGGACTCCTATGGACATGATGCTTGGTCACCCAGCGTTGAGTGAGCATAGCTGCGGCCTTCTAGAAGACTTTGCTAGCTCGCTGCTCAGAGGCTTAGACACAGCTTTCAGGCTAACCAGGGAGAACAATCGTGTGGCGAGCGAGACTTTGCACTGAGGGAATTGAGTATGAATGAAAAAAAAAAAAATGAAAAAAAAAAATGAAAAAAAATCGGATCACATCCCAGTGTTCAGGTGGGGATGGTGTGGCGTTTTTTTAGTTAGCAGTGGATTTATGTCTGATGTTACATCCTGCTGTCATTTTTTTATAGACTGTCATTTCATTTTCTCGATTTGGTTGGTGAAATGGGGACATTTCTTTTGTTTGGAGGGACGCATGTAGGAGTAGGAGCGGTTAATTTGCTCTGGTCTCTGTTTGTTGTGCCTATTTGGTGGTGACGTCACAGGTTGGTGACAAAAAACGAGTATTGTACTGTGCATTTGCATTTGGCGTGGCGCTGATATGAATTTACTTACTACTGCTCTTAATTTCCCATGATTATGGTTATTATTGTATTTCCTCCTGTGTTGCAAGCTGTTTTTTGGAATTCATTCCATAGTGCAACCTTTAGGGGTATAAGTGTGTCTGTATTGCTTGCCCAATTTACACACACACACACACACGCACGCACACACACACACACACACACCCACACACACGCACCCCCACACCTGCGCGCGCACGCACACACACGCACCCCCCCCTCCCCACACACACACACAGTTCTCAGCAACACCGGCCATTAGTGGTAAGCAATTGCCAGTGCTGAAGCTAATTGCAGGAAAACTATGTGTTGTGCTTATTTTAACAAGACTTGCCCCACTGATAGAAAGACTGGTGCACGTGATGAAGAATCTTGACCCACATATTAGGCCATTCAGTGCCTTTGTAAATGAGCCAGCTCATCTGATTATTTTTGTTTCAGGAGACTTTACACAGCAAGCATGTGCTGTCTAATGCATCACGGTGTAATTGTACTTGACTGGAAAACACATTGACTTCTGCCAACATCCATTACATGGTTAAGCAGAGGGAAGAAAAGGTAAGCGTACTGTATGTCATAGATGTTCAAATGTTGACAAAGATGGCATGCGTATGAGTACAAGAAGCTCTTCCCTGAGAATTTCAACACGCTGGCAGTAAAGGAGCCTGAGCTGCTGTGTGAGGATGAGAAGTAGATAGAGTCAGCCTCATCTCAACACACAGCTTGTGATCTGGTGCCAGTGCTCTTGAGAGGGGTTTGAATCTCTTCCACTCTGGAGTTGCTGCCCGGTGAGAGGCGACAAGCAGGTGTAGGCATACTTACTGCACCCTGACTCAGTGCCTGCATGTTGGGGTTCATTCCGATAGATGAAAGGTAGCCTAGCTCCACCTGGGCAATGACAGTGAGACTTGGAAGGGCATCCTTGGCAGAAAAGGCCCCCTGACCAGGACCCAAGCCGTGTTCAATTATTGGACTCCTGTGCTTATCAATGTCCGAAACCAACATCATGTTCAAACATAAGGGCGTCCATATGTGCACTGGGCATCGGGACACGCTAGGCCACAGTTCTTTGTGGTCGTGTCATCGGACATGTGGCCGCATGTCTTGGACACTTGGATGAAGTGAGGGGCGGAACTGTCAACCGATCACCACCTGGTGGTGTGTTGGCTCCGGTGGTGGGGGAAGATGCAGGTCCAACCTGGCAGACCCAAAGATATTGTGAGGGTCTGCTGGGAATGTCTGGCGGAGTCCCCTGTCAGAAGAACTTTCAATTTCCCCCATGGAGAGAAATTGGAGTACATCCCTGGGGAAGTAGGAGACACTGAATCTGAGTCGACCATGTTAAATGCCTCTATGGATGAATTGTAAAAGTTGTGACTAAGGTAGTCAGGGCTTGTCATGGCAACAATACCCAAACCGATTTATTGACACCAACATTGAGGGATGCCGTCAAGCTGAAGGAGTCCCATTAGGCCGCCTGGGCACTCCGGCGGCAGGTGGTATCGGCAAGCCAACGGAATGCAACTTTGGAGGTGTCATTTCAGTGAGTTGATGGAGAAGGACTTTGGGATGGTTTCAAGGAAATGCTGGTCCACAATCCAATGTCTCTGGAGGGAGAAATATACCAACACAACAAATAAACTCAATCTAAGGACCCTATATTCTGTCTACAAAATACAACAAATCAAACTCTTAACCTACCTCCCACTAATAAACATGACTAGAAAGGAAGAAATAAAAAGGCTTCTCCCTCCTTACCACGGTATAAACTGCTCACAACAGGTTTGCAGTTACACGGTGCACAGGCCAGCATCTGGCCAGGTTAGAAGATGCAGCGCTCAGAGAGAAAGCGACTGCCAGCACTATCTTGCATCCCTCCTCTGACCAATCTGATGGTAGCAATCATCTGAACCGGCCAATCAGCAGGTCACACCTGTTCGTAATCTGGACACAAAAACTTGCATGCCCACAAACACACTCACACACACTGAAAAACACAGCATGGCACAAGGGCTGGTCTCGTGAATGAATTCAACAGCATACATTACAGCATCGTTGAAAAGATCATGAATGAATAAATGTCATATATTTTGTTATCCTTTCGTCTTTTTCCCCTCAGGGGTCGCCATAGCGAATCAAGTGCAAGCACGATTCGCATCATTGATTTGGCAAAGCATTTTACGCCGGATGCCCTTCCTGACGCAACCCTATTAGCAGGGCACACACACAGATATATATATACATATATATATATATATATATATATATATATATATATATATATATATATATATATATATATATATATATATATTACATTTCTTTCATTGAATAAATCCCACGGCGCACCACCAGCTGAAGTTGTGAAAAAAAGCTTATTTTAACAATATAAATGTTACATGGATAATATAAGGATTTTTTAACATTGAAGAATGATGTTATAGAGCTTTTCACCACATACCAAGCACAACAGAGTTGGTGCCATTGCATCCCCGGCAAAAGTCAATCCAAATGTAAGATAGCAAGATAGCTTTCGTTGTATTGCCTCGCGCCAGAAACTTTGCTGGACGTTTTTGCTTTCTTTTGACCTCCACTCATACTCGGGCCTTCATCTGCGTCCGGATTTTGTCCAGGGTCGAGTTCAGACTCAGCAGTTTTCCTCTTCAAAAACGTACAGTGGTTCCTCTACTCATGAACGTCTCTTCATACGAAATTTTCAAGTTACGAAACGCCTCAACAGAAAAATATTGCCTCGTTACGAAAGAAATTTCAGGATACAAAAGGTAAAAATACAATATGGGCTGCTACTCGGAGCTCCGGAGTTTCCTGAACGCAACATACTCATAGCTGCTCTGCAATTGGCTATTACCTAGCATCTTCCTGGAATCTCATTGGCTAAGAGGGAACTTTACCGTATGTGTTTATGTGTGTAGATAGACAGGTAGATATGTGATAGATATGTCTATGCAGTGTCCTCGTCAGTCGCCCCTCGGGCCATGAGGTGTTCTGGTAGTTTTACGTGAATTAGAAACAAGGGGAAAAAAAGGAGAAAATCGTTTTTTGTCCATACAAACAAAGCAAGAGATAATAGAAAAGAATGAAAAAGGGATGCGTTTGGTTGATCTTGCCAAAGAATATGACGGCAATGTATCGACAGTCGCACCATTATTAAATCAGTTATTTACAAAACGCCAGATTAAAACCACGTCTGAGAGAGAACATGAACCAAAGAGGGCAAAAAGCGATGATGACAGCAATTAAAAGATAGACGACCATCATTTTTATTCTTTGCTCTATTCTTTGTTTTTTATATTATGCACAACTCTCATTTATTTTGCAATAATCTAATTATGACATGTATTTGTTACATGTTTTGATGCATTTTTTTGATTTATAAAACATTTATGCCTGAATATTAGGTGGCTTGGAACGCGTTAGGGCATTTACATGGAAAACGCGTCCCTACTTACAAAATTTTCTACTCAAGAAATTGCTTCCAGAACCAATTAATTTTGTAAGTAGAGGTACCACTGTATCCATCACTGTCACCGTTGTCTTGCTAGCCACCTGTCCCCTCATCCATGCGTCACTAATTCGCTTGTCCCTAAACAAAGACAATTAGCTACCTGCTGCTGCTACCTGCTGGTGTGGAAGAGTACTACAATGTAGTAACTCCATGATTACGCTGCCAGGCACTAGACCGCATAGGCACGCAAATGAGATAATTTCCCACGGCACACCTGACAATATCTCACGGCACACTGTGTGTGAAAAACACAGATTTAGAGTGTTCAATTAACCTACCATGCATGTTTTTTGGAATGGAGGAGGAAACCGGAGTACCCGGAGAAAACCCACGCAGGCACGGGGAGAACAAACCCCACAAAGGAAGGCCGGTCCGGAATCGAACCCACGACCTCTGAACTGTGAGAAAGAAAATGCTTAACAGTCGCCCAGCACGCCCCGAACGAGAAATTGATTTTCTTTTTTTACATAATCAACTCTACTGTAATGTAACTTACTGTGCAGACCTCAAAAGTCAAAATCAAAGCTCAGGACTCTATGATACCGCTGACCGAGCAGACCGCCATACAGGGTAACACGACCATCAGCACATTCAACAACACTATCTACGCGCTGTGCTACACAGACAACAACTACGAGACAGAGTGGGAAGATCCAGCGGACGTTTCGTACCACCAATTCTGGTACCGGGAGGGGCTCACAAACGGCGCCAGGTTTATGTTACCCACCTACAAACAGAGCATATACTGCACAAACACAGCATATACCGCACAACCACGCACGCGCAACAAAACATATTCTTCCGGTGGGATCAGCTCATAAACGCCGACCAGATACTAGAACTGCGTCCGGGTAAAAACGCCGTCACGTACGAATGGACGGCCAAAGAAGAGATATGGCTTAACGCGCACATGATGCAACAGTCCGGCCCCACGCACACGCCGGGCAGAGCCAACACAGCCGCGGTGTACTCGCAAGAGAAACACATGATGAACAAAGCCAACGTAACGCCACACAGTCACCTGAACAGATGGGTGTCTCAAACGGACACCAACCCAACAATCTCGGGCAGGCACTGGAACAAAGAGGCCATAATCAGGCAGGGCATCATGGAACAGCAATGGATGTCGCCCATACCCAACTGGTTCATAAAAATGATACCGATGTTCGACTCCGCCAACAATCTCATCAAAACCACCGCGCAAGTACTCATCACTATGGAACTATACGCAGAAACAGCGCTAGAAAGACTGGCCATCGACAATGTTTATGAATATGGCTGGAGGGTCGCGGCCGGAAGGGTACCCAGGTCAAGGGTGGAGGGTTGCGGCCGGACCGGCGGTCAAGTGTCCAGCTCTGCTTATAGGCCACTTCCCCCGATTGACGTATGGCGCGGCATACTTTAATTCATTCTCTTTAGGCTCTGATGCTACTTCTGAAGGTGGAATTTTGCTGGGATGACCTTGTCCTTGTATTCCGTGCCATGCCATTTATAAAGAAACGAAAAGGGTATACAAAAATTCAAAGTGCTTACAGACAGTATAACAAGGTGCATTTTTTCCTCATGGCACACAGTTGCAACCCTGAACATGAAGGACAAAGAGAGAGCAGTTTTATGTTTTCAACAAATCTAATCAGTAAAATGAAATGAAAAGTAAATAAAAATAAAACAATGCCTTTGATACATACGGTACTTTTTTTGAACTGTAGAAGGAAACCAGCGTCAAAATTTCAAAGAATGACAAAAAAAGTGCTCGGGTCTTGACCCAAAACCTCCTTGCTATTGCTTGAGGCAGCAATGCTAACCAGTTTTGTGTGGTACTGCCAAGCAGAAAATATAAGCATTAATGACTTTCCATCAACTTTGCTGTGTGGACAGAAGAAAAATTCATCATTCGTTCCCTATAATGTGATACTGCTCCATCTTTGAGGATGACCTTCCTGCTTCCTTGAAATGTATTCTTTGAGTTATCTGTACATCCTCTCTTGCCCTCCCAAAAACAATTATTGGGAACAAGGACACTGACACTATTCACAGAAAAAGGGTCCAGAGGCGAAATCAACCCAAATGAACTACTTTGGTGTCACGAGGAAGTGAGGTTGTATCCAAATGGTTTATTATTATTTCTGGCGGTAACATAGCAGGGGCAGGCTGTAGCAATTAGCAACCCACTGAGCACTTATTAAACGTTTCAGGATGGCGATGGCTCATAGCGTAATCCTACATTATTAGTACTGTGGGTCCATAAATAGAGTGGTGTTGAGTTCAAGTTCAGTTGAGTTTGGCAGCGTGTCTTTGTGTCTTTGTGATTAAATTGTGAAATATTAGTGCATATTCTATCCAATTGTCATAAAAAATATAACTGTACAATGTCCCCTGTGAAATATTACCTATGATTTGTTTGTTGTTGAATTCATCCATGCACTGAGTTTTTATGAAGTAAAACTACTGTAAATGTTTGCCATCCCAGAATCACTTTCAATGCACTTGCATCTAGCTAATAACCAGAGCTGCATGGGCACTTGACCATTTTTTGCCGGTCCGGCCACGACCCTCCACCCTTGACTTGGGTACCCTTCTGGCCGCGACCCCTCCGGCCATATTCATAAACATTGTCGGCCCCCGCCCCGTTCTGCCCCCCGCCCCAAAAAAAGCGTCTGTGACTGACGCTGCGGGAGAGACGCTAACAGCAGAGACTTTTTAAGGACCATTAGCTGGCTAATTTACTATTCAAACCCGCTGTGGACACGCTTCAAAATGCGCCACTAATACTTTACGACTTGCCCAACTGCGTGTGATTACTTCCATTGCGAGCCCCGGGGTTGGATTTGTCATATTGTATAATTATTTGGGTCCAACAGACGGCCAGAAGTCAAAGGCAACTACTGGAAGTTACTTATTTATTTTCCACACTTCCCCTCCTTCCCGGCCTTCAAAATAAAAGCATACCAGCAAACCACTATACACAGCAGATTTGCTATTGCGTATTTCCGGAAGTAGGGAACGCCAGAACAAGTGCATGAACTCCACCTTGATGTGGCAGCGTCGTCATCCTTGAGTCAGTGCTGCGCGCAGCTTGAATATGTCAGCGGGCGTTGCTTCAAAAAGACAGCGACAACAATGGATATCGTGCCTGCTACAACGATAAAGGGACTGACATAACTAGACGATGCATTTAATTTTATTGCGAAAACGATCTGGAAGGGGGAACATGGGTGAGTAGCTTGTTTACTTTACAGCAGCAGCAACGAGCTGCGTGGTGCATCTGTCTCCGTGTGGGAAACTTTATGTCATCGCACCATGTGAGACGGCAACGTGCACTCAAGCGTGTTTGTATTTCCTTATTGTCACGTCACGATACCCGCGCCGCCCACCTGCAACTGGGCCAATACCACAATCCCTATAACAGCAATTGTCGCTCACACCGACGCGGCCTTTCACCGAGTAGGCTGAGATGAAATTTTGCCGCCTCGCAAGCACGTCAAACGCTTGAGGGCCGATTAGTGGGCCGGACTAAAATCCACTTCCGGCCTTTTTAGTCAAGCCATTTTTAAATTCGGTCGGTAACATGTCAATAAAATGTTCTTTTTTAGTTCTAAGGAAATATTTCCACCGTTCTTAGCATGGTATCAAGATTCAGGCTTGAAATGTAGCCTACTGTATCTGCATGTGTTGTTTGTGGTTTTCTATGACTAAATGTAAATAGATTTTACCAGAGCTTGGAATCGCCTAACCGCCACAGCGTTCCGTCCTGCATATTTAATCGACCACGTGGTCCCGGACCATCCCTCGTCGGCGACAGCCAATCGGCGTTGAGAACATAAGGCGCTGCACGAGCAGACACGCTGCCAGACAAAGAAAAAATACCAAACAAAAACAACAGACACACACGTACAGCGTGGTGATCGGTGAAATAAAAACAATATGGGGCACATGTCATTGCATCTATGGCGAGGTACACAACATTGTTTTATTTTAATTTTTTTCCTTACTCGGCCGCGTCAGGAAAGCGGCACCAGCGTGTGACGTGGTACAGGTTAAGTCCGTTCTTTATGTTGTTTGGTTGACTCGGACTGACTTAGACCATGTAGGTCGATTAAATATGCAGACGGTAAATAGGCGATGCCCAGCTCTGGGTTTTACATTAAAGCAGTGGACCACAGTGGATCTACCTGTAGGCTTACTGAAAAACGCCTGCCTCCACAATGTTGTGTTAAAATGTATGTGGCAAATAATTGCATCCATGCGACGTAAAGTGGATTCTTCGAAAGCCTCTCGTTACACAGCCATTCACTTATTCTGTTTACTCAGGTGCTGTTAATCTCATTAATGACCACTGCAAGAGGTTCTGGGTGGCATTTTTGGCCTGGGGCAGCGTAATTCATTTGTTTACAGTGCCTCTATTTTAAACGTTTTCACAATGGTGTTAAGGTTTGCATGGTTGACGACCAAATTGCAGGCAACCAGGGAGGCAAGGCAGAGAGAGGTGCTCTCAAAATAATTTAATTTCCAAAGAAATAAAGACAACAAAGATACAGGGAGGAATTAAAAGACTAAATTAACAAACTCCCAAAACAAGATTCAACATAACAAACAAACACTAGGATAAAAATCAACATGACTTGGGGATGCGACAATAGAAAGGGACCGAGACAGGAAACTGACAAAGACAGAAAGAAAGAAAACAAAAGCAACCAGGAAACTAAATACAAGCAAACCGATGAGACAACAAGGACAAGGCATGAATGGCTGATGGGGGCTAATTGTAAGACACAAGGGGTTGACTAGCACAGCTGGAAACAAAAACAAAAATTAATAAGCGGGACAAGACATGAACCCTAAGAAAACAAGACACAACATGAGACAAAACCAAATTCACATCTAAACAACAAAAACAGATCATGACAAATGTAGTACTGTTATTGGCTGGTGAGCAGTTCTGGATGTACCCCGCATCTCGCCAAAGACTGTTGGGATAGGCTCCAGCACGCTCACGACCATCAAATTTGCAGCCGCATGTTTTGGACACTCGGGTGAAGAGCGGGGCGGAGCTGTCAACTGATCACCACCTGGTGGTGTGTTGGCGGCGATGGTGGGGGAAGATACCAGTCCGACCTGGCAGACCCAAACGTATTGTGTGGGTTTTCTGGGAATGTCTGTCAGAATCCCTTGTCAGAAAGAGTTTCAGCTCCCGCTTCTGGCAGAACTTCACCAACATCCTGGGGAAGGTGGCGGACATTGAGTCCGAGTCTACCATGTTACATCCCTTCATTGCCGACCGGAGCTGTGGCCGTAAGGTGGTCGGTGCCTGTCATGACGGCAACCCCCGAACTTGTTGGTGGACACCAACGGTGAAGGATGCCGTCAAGCTGTAGAAGTCTTATCGGTCCTTTTGGCCTGTGGGACTCCAGAGGCAGCTGATGGGTACTGGCTGGCCAAGCAGAATGCAGCCTTGGTGGTCACCATGGCAAAACCTCGGGCGTGGGAGGAGTTCGGTGAGGCCATGGAGAATAACTCCTGGACGGCTTCAAACAAATTCTGGCCCACCATCTGACGTCTCAGGAGAGGGAAGCAGTGCACCGTCAACAATGTCTGTGGGGATCAGGTGCTGTTGACCACAACACGGTACGTTGTGAATTGGTGGAGAGAATACTTCAAAGACCTCCTCAATTCCACAATTTAATGAGCATCAGGTGAAGTACAGCACTATTGAGCAAGAATCCCTTGCACTGCTTCTTGCTCTGCAACATTTTGAAGTGTATGTCTCCTCCAGCTCTTTACCTGTGGTGGTCTATACTGACCATAACCCAATTGTTTTCCTGGCACGGATGAAAAACAGCAATCAGAGACTAATGAGGCGGTCCCTGCTTGTACAAGATTTCAATCAAGAGATAAGACACAAGAAAGGCCAAAGTAATGTTCTGGCTGATGCTCTCTCGAGGCTACCTGAGCCTAGGCAACGGCAATGACGACAACCATCAAAGTTTGTTCTTTAGGTGTGGGGGTATTACGGCCAGGCCGTTAAGTCAAGGATTGTGTGGGTGAATATATTGTTGGTGTGGTTGGAGTGTGTGGCCGCTGCCTGGATGTGTGTGTTGGAGTGAGTGCTCTTGCCACTGCCAGGATTTATATAGAATCATGTGGACGACCGGGATTGGCTGACGTGGGGACCGGAGGGACAGAAGCAGATTGGCCCAAACCTAACGGCGGCAAATTTAAAGACGCTCCGCGGATTGACAGAGGGCGGCGATGCATCTGACAGTAGCAGCCCGTTGCTCTCAGCCTCCAACCCCGTGGTGTAATTTCGCGATCTCTGTTGTATTGGTGTAAGTAGGTTATAGATATTAGCTATTTGTTTTAGTTTTTCACGGTGTATCCTTAGTTTGCGAGTCAGCTTTTGCAACCTTTTATTTTTGACCCATTTTGTGGCTATTTTGTGTTACTTCGATCCTTGTAAATCCCTTTTGCCTCTGGCCTCTTTTTGTTCATAAACCTTGTATATTAATGCATCATTTTTGTTCCTTGTATGACCCTTGGGGACAGAGAGCAATTACCTTCATTTATGCTACACATCCAACACTAGACGGGTGCGTAACAGGTTATTTTGTTGTTTGCTTCAGACCCTTTGGGTTGGGATAGTGGATCTTTCTGGGTCATAGGAGCTGACCTTCTTTGGAAGGAGCTTGGTCATTCAAATTGGTACATGCATTGGATAATGTATTATGAAAAATGAAATATCTTAAGAGCACATATTTTGTCCATATTTAAAGTGACATTTTTGTCATACATCTGGTTAGGAAATGTGTGTACCTGTGTGCCTGTATACACATGTAACATAGTGTCAAGTGTTATGGAAAACATTTTGATGTGACTGTGCAGACCAATCCATGAGTGCTAACATCTTCTGCAGTGGTGGCAACTTGTATTGCAGGAGTAGGGCTGTGTTATCTAGGGCAGCTGATTTTTTTGTGATCGTCTCTTTGCAGGTCTTATGGATATTATTGTATCTACAATATATATGCCATTTTCTTTATTTAATTCAAAGTAGTAATGCCAATAAGAGTCACATTAAACTTCTATCATAATTGCTGTTATTTCATTATACTGCTAATAATCTCCATCTCTCTCTGCCCTCTGTTTCTCCACTGAACCCAACCAGTTGAGGGAGACAATCACACCACACTTGAGTATTGGTTGTGTTCAAGTTTCTTCTTTGGAAGGAGCTTTTCCTTACTTGCTTGTTCACGTAAGGCTGTTTTTTAAAAAGATACAGGGAGTGTGGTCCTAGACCTCTAGTACATATTTTCCAGAATAGATTGCTGAGGTTCCCGTTGTGGTTCTGTTTTATGCGTCCACTTGTGGGGTTAATAAACTGTTTTAAAGGAACTGTCAAAACAAAGAGAGACTGCAATCAGATTTAAGTTGTGTAAAGTGCTTTTCTAACTAAAGCTATCCACAGGTGAATAATTGTGGTAAATAATAAATGTTCTTCACAAAGTGATTCTCTTATGACTGTTCCTGCTATGAATATTTAAAAAAATCCTACTTTGTTATGTGCTAGAAACAATTAAAATAGCTATGTTAAGTAAAGAAAACAAAGCCGATGGAAAAGTAGAGATGAGAAAGGGTTATAAGAGAGAGAAAAAAAGTGCCCATTGAGCATCAAACCTCTTCCTCCTTTCTGGAGAACAGCACCCCAGGGAAACAGTTCTCAAGTCTTGACAGCACAAGCAGTCAAGTTTCCGTGCATCAAACTGAAAAGCTCGTGAGTGATGGCTGGGATGAAACATTGATTGCCATGGACACGTCACTCGATTTTGGACAGTGTAGTTTCCTCTTTTCCATATATTTCACAAACGACATTCCCACATAAATCTCCCAAACTTCCCAGGGCTTAGTTTGTGACAGTCTGTGTTGAATGTTTAGCCTGTTGCACCACAAGAATCTGCTCAGAGATCTCTCAACCAAAGAACACTGGCTGCTATTCAGCAATTCAGAAATGTGTCTCGGTCATAGTTCATGAGGCCAACCTAACCTGCAGGTACCCCTTTCTGAGTCAGATTTTAAAAACAGCTTGGTGACATATTGTAGTAAACCAGAATTATTTGCGGGTTCTCTTCCTTTTTTAAAATTTTTTTATTTTATTTTATTTTTTTTATTTTTTTTATAAAGGTCACCTAAGCTTAGGCCATACTTTACAAATAGCACATTTACTTTATTGCATTTGTCCCAGAAAGATTGGGGAATTTAACATCCTACTAGTTTTTTTTTTCTTTTCTTGAAGCTACAGCTAACGTTTTATTGACCAGCCAAGCAGAACCAAGAATCTTCTGGCCAAACTTAAAATGGATTTGTGTCATATAAATACGAAATGTATTGGGGGAAATATATCTTTAAAGTCACACTTATTTTAATATCATTGACTGTCATTAGAGATAGAGATGGGTTCCAAATCCCGGTACTAAACTGGCACGGGGCTGAATTTTTCCAAACTACAGTATTGATAAGCTCCGCCCTTAACAGTTCTGTTAATTGTCTTCAATTGATTTAGACCAGGGGTGTCAAACTCATTTTTGTTGCGGGCCACATCATAGTTATGGTGTCCCTCGGAGGGCAGTTATGACTAAATAGTTAGTTAAACTCTTTTCAAATTATTTTAAAGGCGGGATTGGTAACAAATGGTTACAATATCTCATATGTAAAGTTAAAAGTGAAGACAATTTGAAAGAAACATGTCAAGTCAACACACGTGATTTGCCTTCGCAGGCCACATAAAATGATGTCGCGGGTCGGATCTGGCCCCCTGGCCTTGAGTTTGACACCTGTGATTTAGACTATGGATAAGGAAGTTTGGAAGTGCCAATGCAGAGTAAATATTTTTGACTGGCAATAACAGACTTGCGCAGGTAAAAAAAATATATATTTTTTTTCAGCATTTGGCCTTTTGAGATTTTAACTGAAATACATCAACATTTTAAACATGCTGTAGTGCAACCCTGCTTAACAAACCTGGCCTTGATCAAGGGGTGCTGTCAAATTTTAGACTCATTTCCAAGCTGCCTTTTATTTAAAAAATTCTGGAAAAAGTGGTGCACTCACAGTTAAAAACTTTCTTGGATGAACATAACATCATGGAGGTTTTCCAGTCAGGCTTCAAGATGATGCATAGCAGCCCTGTTACGTGTTTTAAATGATATCCTCCTGGCAAATGACACTGGAGACTATGTATATCTTGTTTTGTTTTTATAACCCATTTGAAGACACATTTCTATTCTTTGACATTTGATCCGACGTGAGACTGACAGTTTTATGTTGTTTTGCGGTGTGTATTGTATATTGTATATGTGTGTAATCTATTGCTTTCTCTTGTTATATTACTGGTATTTTATTGTTGTAATGTAAAATGCATTGTTACAAACGTTTTGATGGTTCTTCACAGTTTTTCACACTCAACATAATGCATACGCAACATGTACATTTTTTACATATTTACAAGTCATTCCAAATGTCCACTGTGAGCATTGGGGGAGGAGGGGACGGGGTAGACGAATTTGGGCAAACAAATCGCGCTCATCTTTGCATTTGCAAAGTTATGAAGCGTAACAGTGTGGATATTTGACTTTAATTTATTTCTACTTGAAACATAAAGCATTAAGTGGACATTTGTGGTGTTTGTAAAACTTCTGTCTCGCAGATAGTGCATTTGTGACAAGCATAAATGATGTATCGTCAACTTTAGTAGACGTCTCCATAAAATGAGAGATTTTCCTTAGAATTATTATTATAATTATTATTTATTTTTCTTTATTATTAATAAAGATATACATGTACACAGAAAATACCAGAATGAAAACGAAGAGGGTAAATGCAAAAAAAACAAAAAAAACTACAAGTCAATGAAGCAAAAAATGAAACAATAATTAAGCGAACACCTAATAGTTTTTCACAGAGCATCATTCTTTTTATTGCTTTTGAATTTTCGAATGCGCTAAGAGAGAGGAAATAATGGCAATTTTGTTTGTAAAATAAAAATAAAGAAATGGGGAACATAACCAGAAAATGTTGACTTATAAATATGAAATTTTGCCTGCAACAGAATGAGACTGTAAAGTATTTGCCTTTTTGTGTATAAATGTCCAAAGATGATTTGTTCGAAGTGTAGTTTAAGGTTCATGTTCAGTTTAAAGTTTGACAGATCTTTCACATTTTTTTTTTTCACAGATTGGCAATGCCAAAATAAATGAGGAATTGTTTCAAGCCACGCAGAACAGAATGAGCAAGCATTTTGTGTGATGTTTTGAAAGAGATTTCCTTGACTTTATTACTCAGAATTCCTTTGATTTAGGCGTTTTAAGCATTTTTAAAATCAATTTCACTCTACCATCTCTTGGTCATTTCAGAAAGCTACTTTTCATTCCTTTCATTTGCTTTTTAAAGGCCTTTCAATCTTTTGGTTGCAAATATGCTTAAATGTTGTCAATATACATTCTTTTAGTAATTTTAATAAGCTGCTTTTGTTTTCTCTGCTCTGCAAATGTATTTAGTTGTTCTGTTTGTTAACACTTGGATGTGCTTTTGGTTGTTTGATAAACATTGAGTTGCCCTGTGTATGAATTGTGCTATAAAAATTGCTTAGCAAATTGCTTTAAAAAAGTTGCTTAGCCTTGCCTTATGAAAGCAAACTTAAACATCTTAATTATATCTAATGATACAAATCATTACTATTTTAATTATTTACTTAAATTGTATAATTATTTGAAAGCACAAAAAATTGCAAACATGAAACGGTTTCACTGGTAAGAACCGATCTAATAGGAGTTGGATTAACTACACATCACACTATGTTTTGTCATCATTCTACAAGTTGCAGTTTTCATCCGATATTAATTACTGATTGTTATCTTTCTCAGTTCTCTAGTTTTACCAGAACTCCAAAATGAAATGTTGACTTGATAATCTTAGTCAATACGTAAAAATTGTACTGTGAACTAGCCACCACCTGCTAACCAAAAAATGGGATGATTTGCAAACACAAGCAGACGACCCGAGTCTGTTTCAATGTCGTTTTTGATGGCCTGCTGACTGCATGTGGCTGTACGTTGATCATCTTAGCACTGCTGGTCCATGGCCCAGTTTTGAAACAGGCCAAACCCCAATCTAAATCAGTCTGCAGAGTTTATATTCTGTAGCCAGCGGGCATGAGCAAACACAAGTGGTTGGAAAGCCCAGTGAGGAAAACCTGGTGCTGAAGCAGCACTTTTCATGTTGGCTCCAAAAATAAACCTCCACATCCAATGAGCTCACTCACCTTGTGGTTTGACTAATTAAACCATCCAACCATGGATTATTTACAGATCTGACTTGGATTTTGCTAGTAGTCCAACAATATCATCTGCAGTTTTGAATGATGGTAATGTTATAGGTGGATGAGGAAGTTTTTGTATTCCCAAATTATTTTTTCCTTTGTGGGTTTGTATCGTAAATCTTGATTAATTTTGTCAATCAGGGCTGACTGAGCCTGGAAGATCCATAACAACTCTGTTTTTAAAAGGTTTATATGATGCTGCGCAATCCTTGAGGTTATGATTTGTTTTTTTTATCTTCTATGGTGCACCAGGTATTAACTGTTTGTGAGCAGGACAGTGACCCTGCATTTTGCACATTTGTAAGAATTCACAATTAAGATGATCTACTGCCTTGTTCTGGTCAGACGGTGCACCCTGCTGCTTGCCACAATGTGCAAAGACTTTGTTCACTTTTGTGAACAGTTCCAGCTGGTATGCACACTACTGACTGCTATTTTAGTCAAATATCTTTCACTTTTAATTTTAATTATGTGGTATGGGGGACCAAAACTGCCAAAATAAATACAAATAAATAAATACAAATAATTGCAATAAATAAAGTAAAATATAAATAAACTGAAGTTTAACTGTATTCATATATTTATTTTTGCATTTATTTCCCATTTATTTAGCTATGTATTTTTTTGTTGTTGTTGCATTTATTTTTACTTTTATTTTGTATTATATAATTTTGTTGTTCTTATTTCCATATATATTTCTTTTTTCAATTATATATTTTGTTTTCACTTTTATTTATTTTTGATTTTAGTCCTGCAGTGCAGAAGGAATTGTTATTCAAATGAGGGGGCGGTCCCTAAGTGTGTCTTGGGTTGAGCTATTCGCCTATTGGTTGATCAATATGTCAGTGCAGCGAGCACCATCAACCTACCCAATAGGCGTATTAAGTAATTCCTTTTTTGACAAAGTCTAGTCTCCAGCCTTTAAAAACACCCGTTTTCATGGAACAGAAGATGCCGCCATGCACAAAAACACAAGGGTAGGATTATATAAAGTGAGGTTAAATTAATTTTTGCCTCTCCACACATATGTCCAGCCTACCTATATTTTTCTCTAAAATGTAGAACGCGACCTCCACAGTGGCATGTGCTGTTACATTTTTATTCATCAGAGCCTCTATGACGCCGGCGTCTGAACGATGTCACAGTTTTCTACGTAAGAGGAAATGGCTGATCATGTTAGCAAGTGTTCTGACAGGAATAATTTATCTCAAATTTTATAAATTAATATCCTACCGCCAGTAACATAATGAGATGTGGACACCAGAGGGTTTTCTCTCTGTTTTGTTTTGAACATGTAAAAGTGGCATACTTGGAGATCAGTAAACTTTGTTTGGCTGAAAAATCCTATAATCGAGAATCCAGGACAAGGGTTGGCAACCCACAGCTCCGGAGCTGCACGCGGCTCTTTCATCCTTATGTTGCGGCTCTGCGTGGCTTGGGGAAAATAAATTATGTGTCCGATTGAAGCGCATGTTATTTGTCTCCAAAATGTGTATCATGTCTTCTTATTAAGTCAAAGTTTTTGGTCACTTTCATTTGTGGTAGATTGGATACCGATCTGATTTTTTGCAATGCGACCGCAGTCTGAACCGCGCCAGGTTGCATAGCTCCGACATTGAAGTCATACGGAGCCCAAAATGCGCTCCTCGGGGGTAGAGAAACCAAAGTGCTGCCAGCGGGGAGATCGACTCTGAAAAGTTGTTTTGAGTAACAGTATTGACTTTATATTTGACTTTGATTTAATCCCACTTGAAACATGAAGCATAAAGTTGACATTTATGGTGATAGTAGTAATTCAGCCACGGCTCAGATTGTCTCGTTATTTACGCCCGGTTATGACGTGACGTCATCTTTACCGACATCTCCATGAAATGAGATCAAAAAAGCTTCGCCTCATCATTTCCCCCAAATACTGTATTTCTACCTCCTAGCACTGACAGACTGCACCACATTTACTTCCGTAAACACAACGTCGTGAGTGAGTCATCTCTTCTTCTTCGCAAGCGGGTCACTTTCGGGACGCACAATGCATTTATAAATTAATGTAATTTGAACGCTTACGCACAAAAAAATTTTTTTTTTTAAATGACAGCATCTTACAGTCCTGCATAAAGATAAAAGTGACTTCCTAGCCCTGATTTGCAGACGCTACATGTGCGCAAAGGTTCAGGAGCAGAAGTCCCATTAACCAGGTAAAATGAATATTCAGGCAGTTATTTTGCAAATATTTATTTTCATTGTTCAGTGAAATAGTGCTCTTTTTTTCCATAGTATTTTTAAGTTCAAGTCAAGTCCATGCTCCGAAATCCAGGATGACGGCTCACTGCATTTTTGTTTACTAGAGGGATAATTTAAGTTCAGCTTTTTAATTCATTTGAAAGGGACCTTCAGCTCTGAATTTTTTTTGTAAGAGTTCAAAATGTTTCTACAGTAGCTTCCTTGCTTTGGCCTGGATGCCAGATAGCTCAAATGTGCTGGTCAAGCATGTTTGTTACAATCAAATTCAGTGTGCAATGCAAATATGCTAAAACTTCAGCTCTTTCACAGAGGAAACCGTATTGGGGTCAATCTCCCATTGCTCCATCAATGAGGCTTTCACACAAGCTACGAGGTACCTTCAATATGTTTTGAGAATTTTTTCGTAGGGACCCTTTTTTTTCCTCGGACGAGCACTAAACTCTGTCCCCTTCAAAGCTTTACCCTCCAGCTGCACTTATGTCATTCCAACAACTTCTGGAAGGCCCCCTGGAAGTCCTCTGGTGTGAATGTGTCCACGACCCTCGTCACAACCTCTTTCATCTCCTCAGTGTCCTCAAAACAACTATCTCTGAGATTTTCTTTGAACTTGGTGAACAAACAATGATTTGAAGAGTGCCAGCCTTTTGCCATGGCAAATTTTCTGCATGTTCAGTTCTTCATGAATAATTGTGTGCACTGTTCCCACACTGACTTTAAACTCTACACTTGTTGACTCTATTGACACTTGACAGTCCTCATCCATAAATGTACAAATATTCCTCACCAGCTCCGGTGTTTTGACTTCCCTTCCCCTCCCACACCTCTCATCGTCTCTCACAGACTCTCTGCCACACTTAAACTTTTTGTGCCAATGGAACACGGACGGTCTGGACATGAAAGTGAATCCATAAGCAGTCTGAAGCACTTCCTAAGTCAGCAATGCGTTCTTTCAGATCTTAACGCTAAATTTTATAGCGAATCACACTTCCAAAGTGTCCTCCCATCCCAACTGCTTCTGCAAAAACTCTGCTGTGACGAGCGTGGTTTAGTAGGTTCACTTAATGTCCGCGTACAGCTGTCACTTTCAATCTGGAATAACAAAAATTGGTATGTTATCTCATTAGACATGTCGTAAAGATATATCAAAATTACAAAAGTGTGGGATGATTATAACTGGCCCTACGAAAAAAGTCTTAAAACTTATTGAAGGCACCTCATATGACGTATTTTCAGAAGTGTGTGATTTGGGGAATGTCTACACTCCAAACAGAACTAAACTGAGGCTGGTTTTCGCACCCACACAAATGGAATGTTACAGCCAGGTAAGTGTCCATGTTGATGGAGCGCTCATATGTTTTATCCATGCACCCATACATACCCGCCTTGTAGGGAGAACATAATTTGGATCCAGTTTGGACACTAAAGTCCAGAATCCAACATCATCTACAATTCACGATCATGGAAATGAGGGATTTATCCAGCTCTCGTTTTCTGGTGGTTTGTTACAAGAGAATATAGAGACTTCCAGAGTTGGGCATTGTACTACAAATTGAGCGTCCGTTACTCGTAATATGTCAGTAGCGTGGTTACCCTTCGGCTGTCCATCATTCGCCTTTTTTCCAGGGGGAAAAAAATAGTAACAACTATAGGCCGGTCCGCCTCTAATTTTAAGCGAGCATTCCGTCGGCTTTCACTGAAGTTGTTCCCGTCATCCGTCAATCTTCAGCAAAACAAGCGTTCGTTGGTGACGGATAGACGGACCGGTCCGTCACATAGGCTCTGCAGAGTACGGTATGTTACCTGTCTGTATTGGCACAATAAACAAAAGTCAGCAGGGTGGTAGTGTGTTTATAATATTATAATAGCTCCAGTTTCTTCCTTATTCTCATGCAAGGCACAGTAAAGCCTTAGCATCAATGAGGTGTAGTTACTATTCCTCAATTCCTTGGAATCCAAAAAGCTCACTTATGAATGAAATAGAAAACAGTGAAAAACACAGTTCTTGATAAGCAAACTTTTATATCTAGCAAAAACTAGCCAGACTCTGAATTGACCACATCTCAAAAACTCACATTTTGAATTGAGCACAAGGGCCAAACAGGCTTGGTGTTTCTGCGATGATCTAATTTGGTTTTGTTTCATGTGATTTGGAGTTCAGTCATTTCATGTTTCTTGCTCATGTTTTGCTTGTAAGCCCTGCCTCTTGTGTCAACCAATCAGCTCTTTCCAGCCACTCACTTCTCATCCAGGTGGACCTCGCCTTGTCAGTCAGTGTGTACAATATTTTGTTCCCAGTTCTCATGCACTTTCTCTGTCATCTTGAACAATTGCGTCTCTTGTTGTTTGTAGTGGTAAGTCCCATGTGTTTATGTTCACTTTGTATTCCAGTTTTTGAAGTTTGGGAATTATTTTTTTTTATCCTGTTTTAACAGGTTGCAGGGACAGCTATGAATAGAAAATATATGTAGGAGTTTTGGAGTATTTGGGATTATATGTGGTTTAGCTTTTGTCCATCACACCCTGGCCTTTGACAATATGCAAATGTCTGGTACCCTAAACATAAATCATGCACCAAATATTGTCAGGTTCTATTCATAAAAAAACATACAGTTGTAAAAATGAACTGTGAATACTCAATAGTCAAAAACAGAACACGAGAAAACACATGTTGTCGTGCTCAGTCAATATCAAGATTGAAACTGCAGGTAATGAAATAAAATATGGACATTTATGGTGCACCATGATAGCAGTTTCCGATTTCCTTAAAGCTTTCTCACCGTTTGTCTCTTGCCATATCTACACATGTTGCATTTAATAAGGCTCCACTTTCCACAGCAAAACCTCAAACTGGATGCTTCTAATTTGTCATCCCGAGTCTGGCACTAAACTGACCAACCACAGAGTGCATCTGGTACATCGCTGGGGGTGGGCAGTGGTTAGCAGAGTAGAGAGTGGGAAATGTGTGGTTACTGGGAGGAGGATGACACTAAAGGCTTTTAATAAGCACTTGTGTATCTGTTTGCATGTGGTAGTATTTTGTGTGAGGGCAACAAGTTAGACGAGTCATCCTCAGCCAAGGCAAATGGCGATTACAGAATTCATCGGCCATGTCGGACTCAATGACAAACAGGAAGTGTGGATAAACACTAATCAGATGGATTATTGTTGACACAAACTGATTCAATACATACTGTAAATACATTGTGAACTAAGAAGAGTACACGGAAGAGTGCAGACCTCCATTAAGGTCCAATGCTTCTGCAAATCAGGCCAGATAAATGCATAATGAATCATTTAAAAAAGAAGGAAGGTGGCTGGATTTGTGGCTGGATTTGTGACACCAGGGTTTCTCAAAAATTGGCGGCGAGATGTGGACAAAAGAAGACGACTGTTTCAGTGTTGTCGACTGGTGGCCTTAAAGGGGTAGACCAAAATATTCGACAGTCGGACTCGTGACCAGCCCAGGGTGCACCCTGCCTCTTAACTAAATGCAGCTGGGATAGTATCCAGCTCTCCCATGATGCTAAGATGGATACGTGTTTATAAAATGAATCTATAATTATTTAAAAGACCCTTAAATATAAAATAGGCAACATACAATCTTGTTAAAGGGGAAGTCAACCCAAACATATTTTTTTTCAAGAATATGTTCTATGCAGGTTCACTAGTTGAAACAGGTTGCTAATGATAACAACTGCTTGCTACTAAAGCCGGAGACTTGTGCCGTATCGTACAATGACAGCGTAATTAACTAGCGGTTTGTTAGCGACCTAAATTCGCGACTGAATATGACTTCGGAATGGCGTTGCGTTGATGTTGGTGGCAAGTTGAGACGTCGAAAACGGAAGTCAAGTTAGCTGTTACGCCACCACGGAGGTCAACTTTAAAGTAAAAGTCTTACTAAGGCAATTGCATTGGTATCAATGACGCAATGTATTATTTGGTAAGCTTTATTTTGAAGTTAGCCTTTGCGGAGGTTGTGTGTTAAAGAACTGTTGTTCCATTAATTCCATCGACATTTTACACATTATTTTTTACTCTGACGATATTACGGGACAAAGTGTGTCCCTTTGCAATTCAATAAGGGACGCGTACTTACGTTCCTAAATACGGGACGATTCTGTTTTTCAAGGGACGGTTGGCAACCCTAGACCTAAATCACTCTGCACACTTTGATGCTGATAGCCTGACACAGATGTTGTTCCTACTGAAAACTTTTTAATAAACCAGGCATGCACAAGTATGTTGTTTTGGCCGGCAAAATCGCTACGTCACTTCGTCTCATAGACCAAAATTTATGCGGAGAGATGTATTTAAATTCTCACTAATGTTTCTAGAGAGGAAAATAAGTACAAAATGTTGATTATGTAAAAATTAAAACCAGTTGGCCATTCCGTAGTGGAACTTAGTATTTTTGTCTTCTGCATCTTTAACCAAGGCAAAAAAAAATATGTTTTGTATTTTTATCCGACCACCCGATAATTTGATTCAAATATTTAGTAGGATATCTGAATAGCAAAATATTCTGTAGCAGCAGCCATACTCTGCTTGACCTTCAACCAATTCAACTAGAAAATATATATGTACTCTATCAGCAAATGCACCACCTTTTACATGGCCATCTATTTTATATTTGGGCCTTTATCCACATTAGCAAAACCATATGTGCTGCAGAAGGATTCAAGGACTTGTGGAGATGGGCACCTTTTATGAAACCTTAAATAATGTTCCAGCTTTTGCTCTCTTACCACAGTATCAAGCTGATGTGGCTTTTAAATATCCAAATTACAACCTCTCCTTCTCTGCTGTGTTATTATAGTTATATATTAAAGTAGAGCAATCCCAAGGTGCATTTGGGAAAAGAGGAAAGCTGCATGAACTCAAAAGAGTCAATAAACGTCCTCTATTAATATTCTAGTGAAGACAAGCAAACGACTCTGATCCTTTCTCTCGTTTTGATGCTCTGGTTCTTTTGATGTTAATTTACTCACAAGCATTTATGACTACATTAACAGGCCCACGAGATACATTTTCTCAGGCCTAATGACCCTATGCTATTCTCTCCCATTTTATTCTTGGTTGAATCCCAGAAACGTGCATATTTTTAAGTTCGAATGGAATACGAAAACTAATTCAGCAGTACTGTGCTTTCCGATAATGATCTGAATAATGAATGAATGAAAACTACTTGAGCCTGCTAGTCTTTCCGTTTGAAGCCTATCTTATCCTCCTGATTTCGACCTCATATATGGTGGGCAAACAAACACTGATCACATGATGGACACTATAGACTGAAATATGTCATTGTGTGTGCTTGACAGTAATTTCATTACTGATGTTCAAATAAGAGAGGGGATCATGATCTGTCTGATCGCAGCTAGGGCTTTAGGGCAGACATCTGGGTGAGTTGAATGTTCTAGCTACGAGCAGAGTGGCTGGTTTATTTAGTGGCTTAAATAAGCGAGTGTAACCACATGCAACTACAAGGCCAAGTGTGAGATACTAATCTGATGTGACTATTATAATTAGCACCCATCAGTATTTCAGGCCGACCCACGTGGGCCCACTCTGTCCCTTGTTGGCAACAGCTAATCGGTGTCAAGAACATAATTTCCAGAGATGGGCACAAGGGATGGAACGGTCCATCCATTCATCTCAAACAACGCCCATTTTGTGGATTTTGGCGGATGGAGGACGAGAAGTCTTTTAAAAAGGACTGAGTAAGCAAGGACAGAGATAGAAAGATACAGTAATTGGTCATTCACCAAAAAACTGACAGAACTAGCCAATTCATCTACTGTATGTTCATAAAGGGTAATATTAGAAAGAAAGAAATATACATTTTCTGTGTATATATACT
This sequence comes from Filicampus tigris, assembly GCF_054856515.1. Classification (NCBI taxonomy): domain Eukaryota; kingdom Metazoa; phylum Chordata; class Actinopteri; order Syngnathiformes; family Syngnathidae; genus Filicampus; species Filicampus tigris. The sequence goes on along the minus strand of NC_141227.1, from coordinate 3,003,827 downwards.
CCACTACACAAACTCAGTCTCCACTAGCAGTGTGTTAATTAAGTGAAGAAACATTAAAAGTGCTTGCGCTTCGCTTACGATTTTAGTGAGGAATGACATGTCGCAAGATGTTACCAAACCTCATTGCTGCAGTGCTGTTTGTGCATATATTAAACTATCCATATATCAAACATTTTTAATTCTACTTGTCCTCACTGGGGTCGTGGGAACCAGAGCCTATCCTGAGATATGGGATACACTTGGACTTGTTACCAGTCAATTACAGAGCTAAATAAAAGTGAGATATTCTTTTTCAAGCTTCAAAAGACTGTATTAGCTCAAGTCATAACCAAACTACTTCTTTCATTAAGTCTTAATGCTAATGCAGGGCAATGATCTTCTGTACTAAAATACAGATGAAAATTGTCTAAATCTTTCCATCACATTCACGGAATGTTGCAAGTGTATTTCCCTCAACTTGTCTTTCATTATAAATGCAAGTAGAGTATTAATAATACTAAATTACTAGGGTTGAGTGTGGTCACCGTAATGGTGCTTGCAGCTGTAACTTCTCTTTTTAGAAAACGGATGATTTCATAAGGTAACCCTAGAAACACGCCACCGTATGGATCACTGTCTCACTGAGGCTGGGCTGGTTGAGGAAACTATTAGCAAATTGAACACACCTACGCCCCATGGGCAGAAATACAGCCTACAAACACATTTATGCGCTCACCTGCTCTTTCACTTTTTACCGACTGAGGCCGGACTCACTTACTGAATGACATGTCAAGCTAGTGCTACTTTATTCATAGAACTAAGTTTACCTTCTGTAACCACCCGTTCTAGTTTATATTTGGGCAACATGTAGGGTAGCCAACCGTCCTTTGAAAAACGGAATTGTCCCGTATTTAGAAACATAAGTACGCGTCCTGTATTGAGTTGTAAAGGGATGCACTTTGTCCCCTAATATCGTGAGAGTCAAATAGTCTGGAAAATGTTGATGGAATAAATGAACAACAGTTCCCTTTTTCAGACGTTTCTGTCAAGACAGAAAGCTCTTTGCCCTTGGCTTTCTAAATTATAGATTAATAAATACATTGTATACATATAAGTGTATATATATATATATATATATATATATATATATATATATATATATATATATATATATATATATATATATATATATATATATATATATATATATATATATATATATATATATATATATATATATATATATATATATATATATAGTGGTCATCTATCAAGCAAGAGGTTGTGGCTTTGATCCCCGGTCAATGTGACCATGTCGAAGTATCTTTGAGGAAGATACTGAACCAGTGGCTCATCAGTAGGTAAATGAGGTACAGTGTGAAGCGCTTTGAGTATTGACAGTAGAGAAGCGCTATACAAGTGACAGCCCATTTACAATATGTCGCAGTTCGGTACACTGCCTCCATCCCGAGCAGGTTGGCATGAGCTCCCCTCCAGATGGAACTCCACTGGCCCAGGGTCATGTGGTTCTCCCACACGTTAGAGTTAGCGAAAGGAACTGTGTTGATCATGCTATACATGTTACTACATGCCCAGGGCAACAACAAAAAACGTGGTGGCCTTACTAGTATTAAAGTAAAAGTTTTGTTAATATCTTGATGTCAGAATACATTTGAGGCCATATCATGCTAAATCAACTTTTTTGAGCTTTTAGCCACGCTGAAAAGCTAATTCCTCAGCAAAAACACCCCCAAATTGATGTTTTGCCTCCATTCACCCAACTCTGAGCATCCCTGCTCATTCCTCCTCTCCAAGAAGCAGCTCCACTCCATCCAAGAAAACGACTGTGTCCTCACTTTTCTACATCACAAAGTGAGGAGCAACCCCCATACCGCCTCTCCAGACTAAACACACGCCCGCTTTCTCATATCAGCCACCAGTAAAACACTTGATTTTTGCACCGGAGTTTTTTACACACGGTGTTCTAATCACTTGAATGAGAGGTCTCCAGCCACCAAAGCGGAATGTCTCTGCTTCCCTGGCCCAACACTTGTGGCTCTTGCCTCAGGGATGGCTATTTTGAACAGCTGCCGACCGGCTTTGGACGCCACACAGTGAAGTGAAGACGACTAGCCGTTGCCTCGAAAGTGTGGCCAAATTAATGACAGTGACCTCGGAGTGGCGTGTGGTGCGGGGCTGTTTGGGATTAATGGAAAAGCGGCACTGCCAAGTGATAACGACTCTTCATTTCTGTTTCGTGCGTGGTGCACGTTGCAACCAGCTTTAGGACGACGTCATGAAAGGGGTGCAGCAGTCATAAGTCTAGAGGTGGGGTTTTAGAGAACTTTCAGGTTTATGGCCAGTCATCCCACTTCCATCTTAGAAAAGTAGCCACCAAATGACTAATATTTCAATTAGATTGCCATTGTGCCAAAGGTAATGTCTATAGTAGTGCTGTCAAGCGATTACATTTTTTAAACTAATTAATCACAAAATTTTCCATAATTGATCTTGATTAATCATATTTTTCTGCTACAATTTTTTACGACCTTTGGAACCAATATTTACTTGAGTAAAATCGTGGAATTTATGTGGAAAAAATAAAAGTACATTTTGATTCAAAGACTATTTATATATTTGTTTTCTTTGATCATTGAATACAATTCTTTTCCTGTAAAATACAACTTTTGAACGATACACCCAAAGACGTACAACTATTATGGTATTTGAATTTGGCTTTGCAAAGTGCGCAAATTATTTTGGAATTCTCCAATGAGCCGATCAACTTTTTAAAGTAAAACTACATAATAGTCCATCTTTGTGACTCTCTCCTCTAAGTTTGCCCGCAAAGTAAGCAGAGATCAGTTGCTACAGGAAGTAAATAAAAACAAAAAATGTGCATGATACTCCCGCGGGAGAGATGCTAATGGAAGAGGTTTATTTAAAGACAATTAGCTGGCTAACTTACTATTCAAACCCGCTGTGGACACGCTTCAAACGCGGCACTTACTCATGTACTTACCCAGCTGTGTGTACTTACTTCCATTGCGACCTGGGGTTGGTTTTGTCGTAATGTATAATTATTTTTGTCCAACAGACGACAAGTCTGCAACCTTTCAACAAGTTACTTATTTTCCACGCTTCCCCTCCTTCACATTTCCCGGTCTTCAAAATAAAAGCATGCCAGCAAACCACTACACAGCAGTTTTGCTACGGCGTATTTCCGGATGTACAAAAGTGCATGATGTGCCATACTTGAGTGCTTGCACGCAGCTTGAATATACTCCCGGACACAAGTTGTTTTGAAAGAAGCCTAAAATGAAGCCTTTCACCGAGTAGGCTGAGATGAAATTTTGCCGCCTCGCGAGTACGTCACACGCATGAGGGCCGGTTAGTGGGCCGGACTAAAATCCACTTCCAGCCATGCTTAGTCCAGCCATTTTTTAAAATGTGTCACCCCCCACCCTCCGCCCCCAAAATGGGCATCCAGCCGGTCTGGAGCAGGGACGGACTGCCCAGCTCTGAATATAATGCAAAAACATGAACGTTTAAATAAAGACGCTCAAAATGAAATAATCACAAAAACTTACTGGATGATGAATATACGGAGCCAGTACCGGTTCTGGCGGAGCCACCACAGCTTGGTTTATGGTGGCCCGACGGGGCCAACTCTCAAAAAGGCTTCACGTCAGACCCTACTTATTATTTTTACGTGACGAGAGAAAAACGGTGTTTGTGAACTGAGTTTCCAATGTCCATATGTATTTCTGAATCTGCCTCATTCTACAGGTTAATAGATAAGATAAGAAGATAAGAATGCCTTTATTGATCCCACAGTGGGGAAATTTTCGTTGTTACAGTAGCAAGGATATAGGTCACACAGGGGCGGCGGCATAATGTGGCCATTAATGTATAACATTGACGGCAAACATTTAGAACCAAACCTATGTAGATATACGCAGTAACATGTGTATATACACATGTGTATACACACCAACCTACATCTACATAAAAAATATGAGGAACACTCATTTCGGCCTGTACATAGTACAGAGGAAAAAATACTCTAAGTGACAGTGCTGCAGTGCTGTAGTGAAATGTAAGGAACAGCATTGGGTAAAAATAAAACTAGACTAACAGTAGTGGGGAATGTTGAGTATTGCACGGTATTACAGTAGTGGGGAATATTGGGTATTGCACGATACGAGCTCAGGTGCAGGACTGCACAATTGCACTAATGACCGCCAGTTTGTAGAGACTACACAATGTTCTTGTTAAAGAGTCTGACAGCAGCAGGCAAGAAGGAACGGCGGAATCTCTCCTTTGCACAGCGAGGGTGTAACAGTCTGTCACTGAAGGTGCTGTGGAGTGCTGTTAGGGTGCCCTGGAGGGGGTGGTCCGGGTTGCCCAGCATTGATGACAGCTTGGCCAACATCCTCCTGTCCCCCACCGAGTCCACAGAGTCCAGGGAGCAGCCCAGGACAGAGCCGGCCCTCTTGACCAGTTTGTCCAGCCGCTTCTTGTCCCGGGCCGAGACGCCGCCTGCCCAGGTGACCACTCCCTGGAAGATGACCGATGCAACCACCGAGTCATAAAAGTTCCTGAGGAGTGTCCCCTGAACCCCAAAAGACCTCAGTCTCCTGACATTGAGCTCATTAAAATGTCAAATACTCTCACGCAAGTCAAATGAAAAAAAAAAAGGTAAAAATATTCAACAGTAACAGAACTTCAAAGCTGGATTCAGACAAAGTTAAGTGTTGTGACGTCTAGTCCATAGACTCCTACCTTGATACTGACAGGAAAGAGGTGACAAAAGTAATTTACCCTATTTCAGCTGAAGCTGTTGTGAGAGCAGATGTCAGATCAAAATTGAAATTATTAACATGATTGCAATAAATGTACCTTCAATTTTGAGGATCATTTTCAAAGAGTTCAAAAGTTAGGAGAATCACAAAGCCAGCTGCCCATACTAATCCACACTGTAATTATACGGGTTTGCAGCACATGTCGCCATTACGCCAAGTGATTTTGGACCAACAAGCTTCCGCCTTTGCAGGCACATGGTATCCTAAGATGTGGCTGACACTGAAGGGACATCCCATGATCCCAACCCATAAAATTACAGTGTAAAGACCAGATTTTATTAGCTATTTATACTGTGAATCCTTCTGTATGGCTCAAATCCATATTAAAAGCTGACAATGAGATTATATAAGGCATATCTGAATATGGATGACTGCTCAATATTCTTATTTCTAAACTGCTGAGAGTTTGCCAGAAAAGCATTCCAAAAGACCATATGTGACATTTGTTGATCGAAATAAAAGAAATAAAAAGGTATTTGAAAAGAGAATACTGTTATTGTGCTTTCAGAAAAGAAACCCACAGTGCCAATTTATGAGGTTAACTTAGTTCCACTTATATGACCATAAAACGCACTCTGCTTACTCACCTGAGACATGCACGGGCGCACGCACACACGCACGCTCGAACACACACACACACACACACACGCAAAAATACCCACAAACAGGTAAGTATACAGAGTGGTGCAAACATAGTCCAGTTGAGCGGCCAGTGTTTTTAATGGGCTGGGAGATGAAGACTTCAAAGGCCACAGGATCTGACCAAAATGTTTTTTGTTTTTTTTTAACCATGGGTAAAACAACTGAAGCGAACTAATCATCAGGGATGGGCTTGTATTCCTTCCCCTTCTTCTTGTTTGTCGTCTCCTCGTAAGCGGTGTGTACCTTTTCAGGCCAAATATCCACACTAACGACAGTAGCAGATTTAACAGCTTTTTCTATCAACTTTAATTAGTCATTTATGGACTAGCCATCCATTTTGCTCACTTATCCTCACTATGGTCGCAGTAACTTGTATCGTGCTTTTCCACCATCAGTGTACATACTCAAAGCACCTATCCTCATTCACCTGATGAAAAAGGAATAATTTGGGGTTCATATATATATATATATATATATATATATATATATATATATATATATATATATATATATATATATATATATATATATATATATATATATATATATATATATATATAAAGAGCTGTCAAGAGATTTAAAAAAAAGAGGGATTCATTAATTATGATCTGTAATTGATCCAATGAATCTATTTTTAATCTCACAAAAAATACTGAGAAAAGACCCAAAACCCCCCATTACCAGCCAGTTGCTAAGCACACATAACATTTGTCTGAAGTCTAATTAAGTCAGAAAACTTCGACACCCTTGATGAATTTGATGAAATTTTCATCTTACCTCAATATGCTTTTTCAAGCTTGACGGCGAGTTTTTAAAAACTTTTAGGTGGTGGCACTTTGCTTTGCAAAGTTGCAGCGCATTTGAAACCAGTCGTTTTCGAATTACTCCTGCAAGTACAACCAGGGATGTGAGATGGTTGTCTGGGTTTTCTCGTAACGAACCTTTTCACTGCTGCTACTCGGTTGGAATACAGACAGGCGGACATTTTACCTAAACGTCTGCACTAGTTTGAGTGCGGCGAGATCTCATTGATATGTTCATTTGTGTCACGTGCAGGTGCAATGCATTGCCACGTACAAACCAATAGTGCCAAGATGGTTTATACTTCTCATACAACCACAATAAGAATCACTCGATCTATCCTAGCGTGATTTGGGTGTTTTGAACAATGATAAATGGGAATGAATGCAATCCAAAATGAAAAAAGTCACACGGCTTGTTTGTGTGTGTAAGGGATGGAAAGTGCAGATGTTTGAATAAAAATGTAAGGATAGAAGTACAAAGTAGGCTGAATAAGTACTCCGCTAAAATAGTTACCCCAAATTTCTTCTTAAGTAGGGTCACCTGTCACCTCTGCCCATTACATTCCTGCTGTGGTGATAAATACAATTGGGGCACATATGCTGCGGTACATAACTTTTTTTTGTTTTTTTAAATATATCTCTGTGATCTGGTACCAAGTACCGGTCGCGGACCAATGTAGTAGGTAGCCTGTACGCCAGTAGCGCTTTAATGCCAAGCAACTCCCCTGGCACTCAAGTGGGCATCAATGGAAGCGCTCTAGAGTGGTTTAGATCCTATTTGGCTGGCAGGACTGTTTCTGTTAGCCTAGGTTCTTCTAAGTCCCGCTCTGCCCCTCTATCGTATGGTGTTCCACAGGGTTATATTTTGGGGCCCTTGTTGTTCTCGTTGTATTTGTTGTCCTTCGAAAACACAGTATTTCCTTCCACTGCTATGCGGATGATGCTTTCTCCTTAGGACCACTTTTGTCCTGTCTAGAGGACATCAAAGCCCGGATGTCACAAAATGTTTTAAATTTCAACAAAAAGAAAACAGAAGTTATGGTGTTCAGTCCCAGTGGCTCTACTACATCCCACCCTGTTGACCTGCGCCCGCTGGTTTTATATCTAAAACCCAAAGTCTCGAATTTGGGTTTCAAAATGGACAGTGATCTTAAATTGGACTGGCAAATCAGCGCTGTTAGGTCCAGCTTCTTTTATCTTGGAAAGCTGGCTGAGGTAAATCCCCTCCATCCTCATGAGCACTTAGAAACAGTCATCCATGCCTATGTTACTTCCCGGCTAGATTACTGTAATGCATTTTATTTTGGAGTCAGCCAGTCCTCTCTCAAGCATCTTCAGTTGGTCTAAAAACGCCCCTGCTCAACTCCTAACTGGAGGTCGGAAGACGGAGCACATAACCACAATTCTGGCCTCCCTTCACAATGGCTCCCAGTGCATTTTAGGATTTGTTTTAAGATGCTTATATTTGTTTACAAGTTTTTGAATGGCTTTGCTCTCAGAGCTCCTCCACTCCTACACACCTTCCCGGAGCCTCAGGTTTGCGGACCAGGCGCTGCTCGAGGTACCGAGGACTAAGAGGGGATTGAGCCTTTTCTGTTGCTGGTCCTTCCCCTTGGAATGACCTTCCATTTAATGTTCGGCAAGCCCTCTCTCTGTCCATTTTTAAAACCCGTTTGAAGACCCATTTCTATTCTTTGGCTTTTGATTCGACGTGAGACTGACTGTTTTCTGCTGATTTCCGGTGTCAGTTGTATATAGTATTTTGTGTTAATTTATTACTTTCACTTATTATATTATTGCTATGTTGTTGTTGTATGTGAAGTGCTTTGTTACATCTGTAGCTTTATATAAATAATGTTCTATTGTATTGTATTGTAATGTGACTTACCATGAGCAGATCAGCAGCAATAAAGATCGACACTTTGAGGTTTCCTCACATGAAGAGGAGAAGGGTGGAGCAAAACACGCAGGTTCCCACAGCCGTCGAAGAACTCGGTACCACTGTTGTTTTTGGCAGGCATTTGAGATTTAGTCTTGTGCTTATGCTTATTAGTTTTCGTCACATTTAGTCATTCCTATTAGTGACAGTTTGAGTCTAGTTTTAGTCGACGAAAACTCAAACAGGTTTTAGTCTAGTTTTAGTCAACAGAAACTCCCCAAAAATGTTTTATTCTGGTTTTTGTAAATTGAGTCAATAAAAATTCAACAAGGTTTTAGTCCATTTTAGTTCAAAATAGGCATACAAGGTTTCGTACATACATTCCGTACCTACAGGCATACATTTTTTAACTGATTCATCAAAAAAAAATGTAAGTACTTTGGCGGCTAACCGCATTGCTAAGTCTAAAAAGTAATTCAATATTGGTGAAATAAAAAAACCTGGGGATTCCCGTTTTTTATTGTACACACACACACACACACCCACACACACACACACACGCACACACACACACAAACCCCAACGCGGACCAACCGGTCCGTGGTAGAAAAATGGTTGGGGACCACTGCCTTAATCTACTTTTAATATTTGACTTTACACACAACAAGTGAATGAATTGACATTAGCCTTGACGTTAGCTCAACCAAAATAACTTATGCCTCAAGTCAGCCCATTTACGCCACGAGTTATGTGGAAAACTTTAAGCACAATGAAATTGATCACAAGCCAATTGTTGAATAACAGAGTGCAAGTAAATGTATACAGTATATGTTAACAGGATGAGTTGGGACAAAATATCAGCGTGGTGAGCCCTCAGATATCGTTTGAGATTTGTCATTCTTTCCACTTAGTTTGTGGCCACATTCACCATTACCTTACCACTTTCTACAATGCATTGTGTTGTTCTTTCTGCTGGGTTGTACAGAAAGTATGTCCATATCTTTCCTTCGTTTCCGACCACCAAGCCCATTTGCTGTCACTGTCTCAATGTCCATGGTCCGTCAAAGGAAAGCGTGTGAGACACGTTTAGCTCGTCATCGTCTGGTTATCGTCATGAAAAAAAGTGGCGTTAACGAAATATTTTCGTCATCGTCATCGTTGACAAAAACAACACTGTTCGGTACTAATGAAACCAAGTTTATTTATTTACCCATGTTATAAGGTGGGTAAATGAATATTACATGCTGTGAGCACATGCTCAAACATAGCGTCCACAGTGTAAAAAAAATTTCATCAATTATGTTATTGTAACTTAAGTGTGTAATGTGTTTCAGCACATCAATAAATGTTTTCAATTGTTAACATATTCATATGTTCAAAGGTAAAAAACACTTTTAAGTGAGTTCCCCAAACAAAGGGTAAATTCAACTTTTGTCATCCTATAATTTAGGAAACACTAGTGAACAAAGGTGGCGACTTGGCGGAAGAACACTGAACATAGAGCTTCGTGACGTACTATGGCGGTGTAGACGTGGGATGCTTAAGAGAAAAGTAAGTACAGAACTCTGTTAGAAGATGACAACAATTACATGAATATTAGTCGAGTGGAAAAAGAATGGCAAAATAAATAATCACTCCAGTGCAACCATGTTTCTCTGTGGTACATTTTGGCTACCGGTTTGGCAACGGACTAGCCGGGCTCTACCCGGGAATATATCGCTATCCAGAAGCGACGCCACCGGCCCTCGAGTGACGTCTGCCCTGTGTTCCCCGACGGTCAGCGACAGAAGCAGGAGCAGGTGAGTAAAAATAATGATTTCTTCCTATTTTGCAATAGCTGGGCACTTGACCCTTTTTTGCCGGTCCGGCCGCGACCCTCCTTGACCTGGGTACCCTTTCGGCCGTGAACCCCCGCCCTTATTCATAAAAATTATCACCCCCGCCCCATTCTGCCCCCCGGGCCCCCCCCAAAAAAAGTGTCTGTGATTGACGCCGCTGCGGGAGAGATGCTGACGGCAGAGGCTTTTTAAGGATCATTAGCTAGCTAATTTACTATTCGAACCCGCTGTGGACATGCTTCAAAATGCGCCACTAGTACTTTACTAGTTACCCAACTGCGTGTGCTTACTTCCATTGCGAGCCCCGGGGTTGGTTTTGTCGTATTGTATAATTATTTGGATCCAACAGACGGCGAGAAGTCGCATTCAACAAGTTACTTATTTATTTTCCACACTTCCCTTCGTTCATGGCCTTCAAAATAAAAGCATACCAGCAAACCACTATACATAGCAGGTTTGCTACAGCATATTTCCGGAAGTAGGAAAGACGCCAGAAGAAGTGCATGAAGTTCACCTTGATGTGCCAGCGTCATACTTGAGTGCTGCGCCCAGCTTAATATACTCCCGGAAACAAGTTGTTTTGAAACAGTTGCGTTCCAAGTCGGGGGGCGCCGCTTCAAAAAGACAGCAACAACAATGGATATTGTGCCTGCTACAACCATAAAGGGACCGAGGTGACTAGACTATGCATTTAATTTTATTGCCAAACTAGTTTGCTTTGCAGCAGCAACGAGCTGCGTGCTGCACCCTCTCTCTCCTTCTCTCCGTGTGGGAAACTGTATGTCATCGACATAATGGACCGATCAGAGCAGCAACAATTCCGGATGGGTGCGTGGCATGTGTTGCAGACCTGTCGCCAACAGCACAATGCATCGGTCACGTGAATCAATGTGGCAGTTGTCGCTCGCGCTGATGCGGGAGTAGAAAGAAGCAGTGTGGGCTTTCTAACAATCTATAAAATCTGACAAATAAGAAAAATGATGGGGGTGAAAGAACTATAATGTTTTACCTAATTAGAATCAATGGGAATCCTTCTGGGTTAATCTTTTAAGTCGTGTTGGGAAAACTGCGTTGTTACAGCTGCAGCTGTGACGAAACATTTTTTTTATTTTATGAAATATCTTCTAATTAATATATAAGTCAACATTTCACAACACTAGTGTTGTGTGTCGTGGAGTACTCAGAGCCATTATCCACCAACATTTTGGTACTGACAAAATGGCGGTGATTCTCAGTCTTGTGCCAGCAAGCTGAACTGATGTTGACAAAGTGATTCATTGTTCTTTCTTGTCTTCTGCTCACATACAGATTATTTTAAAGTTACAGTTAAGTCTCAACATTCAGTATAAGTGTAAGTATTGGTGAATATATTTTTAACAAAAGCAGATAAGACTAACTATTGTTGACAAAGTGATTAATTGTTTTTTTAATGTTACTGTGAAATGACAGTGAAGTGTGAATACACAATGTAAGTACTGTGAATATATTTCTGAGAAAAGTCCTGTGTACTGAACTGATGTTGACAAACTGATTGTTTTCCTTTTGCTGCTTTATATATAGTACAGGTTGTTTTAAAGCTTAAAGTTTAGTTTGAAGATGCAGTATAAAGTGTAAGTATTTGTGAATGTATTCCTAACAAAAGACAACAAGCCTAACTATTGTTGATTAAGTGACTAATTGTTTTTTTTATGTTACAGTGAAGTGACAGTGAAGTGTGGAGACAATGTAGGTACTGTGAATATATTTTAGTGGGCTGAACTGATGTTGACATTGATCGTTTTTCTTATGTTCACTTTATATATAGGTTATTTTAAAGCTGCTGTTTAGTTTGAAGATCCAGTATAACTTATGAAATGCGCTATATGAATAAAATTGCATTGTATTGGATTTGTGAATATATTTTTGACAAAAGCCAATAGGCATGACTATTGTTGACAAAGTACTTAATTGTTGTTGTTTTTATGTTACAGTGAAGTGCTAGTGAAGTGTGAAGACAAAATGTAAGTATCTGCGAACGTATTTATGAGAAAAGCCAAGCTGAAATGATGTTGATAAGTGATTGTTTTCCTTATGTTCTCTTTACACAGGTTATTTCAGAGGTACAGTTTAAAGTGAAGATGTACCAGAAGTGTTAAAGGCTTTGTGAGTACAGTGATCCCTCATTCATCGCGGTTAATGGGGGGGACAGAACCCGACGCGATAGGTAAAAAAACGCGAAGTAGCGTCGGACTTATTATTATTATGATGATTATTATTATCTTGTATGATATTTATTGTACAGTTTTATTTTGGGGGGATTTGCGCCACTGTTATGCTGTTGCGAACCCCGACATGGTTCCCACACTTCTAAATATTTGTTAAACAATCAATTTAACTATAAAAATGCAAAATGAAGAACATAAATACCAAGCTGTAGGCAGCTTCAACCACGGCAGCTGACGATCACGATGGAACGTTCGCTAAAAACTACGTTAACGTTTTAATTTTAATCATAAAATTGACTTACCTTAACTAGAATGCCATAGTGTAATTTATCCAATCCTGCACTTTAAAACGCTTGTCATCGTCATGAAACATGAAAGTAAAACGGCCGCTTCTTATTCTATTTCTTCTTCCCTCCTTTTTCTTTGCCTACTTTTTCTTCTTCTTCTCCTCCTACTTCATTTAAAAAACGAAGACGGAGTATGGCCGCCGGATAGGAATCATGCATTAACTTTATCTTTGCACAATAACATCAATAAAGTCCTTTGGATAAAATGCAACGCGGGATTGTAGTTAAGGTAAGCTGTTTTAAGACAACCTAAGACCAAACTAACTAACACTTTCACACTTTATTTGGCGGTGTCTAAGTCGTCCGTGCTGCTGGCCGGCCAGGAGCGTGCTGCGGTGCGCTCACGACTTATAAACACAGCTGTTGTACTGTACTATCCGATTTTTACAAAACTTTATTAGAGCAAACACATCATTACAAATATGGACGAGAAACGGCTTGACTGACGAAATCAACGGCATAATTGAATAGTGGACAAGACTAAGCAAGAGGCTGCGATGATGCGCACCCAGTCAGCTCACATATAGTACCCAGTGGAAAAAGTAAATCCACTTGTGCCCTCGTTGGTCGAGCTCGCGCTGGGAATCAGTCACCGCCTTTTATGAGTGCCTGCGGGTGTGTAGAACGCCTCCGAGTCAACTCATATCTTTGAAACAATGCGTCTTTCTGCAATATAGCTCCCGACATGGCTGTATTGTTTCATCTTTAATTTGTTAGGAATGCTTCTGAAAAATCTGCGATGCACCGAGGGCGCGAAAGTTGAAGGATCACTGTATATTTCTGAGAAAAGCCAATAAGATGATCTGATGGTGACTGTGATTTCATTGTTGTTTCTATTTAATTTTCATAATATTATGTTATAATATTTATAATCTTATGTTATGTACTATTTTAGGATTTGAGGTACTTAATTTCTGTGTATTTTAATCTAATATTTTGTTATAATTTTGTACTTTTGCTCTTTTTAATAATATTGTGTATATTTTTCCAATGTTACTCGAACAATTTGTATTTGAAAAAAGTTTTGTTTTAAATAAAAATGTGATCTATTGTGGAATTGCATTTATCCTGTTTGTACATGCAGAGGTATTGTCAACTGGAATAAAAATCATACTTTGTTTTAACTTAAGCGGTTTCGTTTATTTTTCGCCATAAACATGTATGTTCTCCTAACATAGTAAGTAGTGCAAATAGGGTGTGCAAAGGTAGAATTTTGTGCCCTAGTGACAAACCTCTGTCATTTTACTTAACTCAAGGGCATTAGTACAACAATTATCCAACATAAGTTACTTTGTCGTCAGAGGCCAAAATGCAGTGTTCTCCTAACAGAAGGTTGTTTGTTAAAATGCATTTCAACTTAGTCGGATGTGTTTAAAAAACATATACACTGGCATTAATATGAAGAAGTAACACCAGTTTGCACAACACGTGTTCAGTGGCAAGAAGTCATACTCTTATGTTGTAACAATTTGTATTTATAAGTAATTTACAACGTATAACGTTTATTGCTTCATTTGATTAAACATAGACTAGTATGTGTGAAGAAGACTATTATGTTGAACGACCTCTTTTTTTTTACAGTGCAGGTACCACTATATTATCAAATAACAGTTTTAATTTGTTTGAAATTTGTTAAAATTAGAACAAATTGAGTGTCAGCCATCATCACACTTGGGATCTGGATGATTTTGCGTGTTGCTTTGGTTCGATGACAGCAGTACAGTCAGCAGACCATCACCACAGCAGTTGCTGGTTTTGCGTCCCCTAAAAATACCCCTCGCCAAGTGCGCACATCAAAGGGGGCTACAGCGTTGCCACGAATCCCGCCCCGGCTTTCAACCTAAAGCCAGCCGTGGAGGAGGAGCGTGCAGTGTGGGAGCAAAATGGGCCGCGGCATCTGAGGGAGAGAGGACAGAGACACTGGTTCAAGTTTCAGTAAGACGCACTGGCGGCAGACCTGCGGCACACACCGCGTTCACTTTAGAAGAGGAGCAACCAATTTACGCGACGCGAGTGGAGCTGAGATGACAACCCTTCCATCTCTCTGCGCTAACACCATCAGGAGCATATCTGACCGATGGGAAGCCACAAAATGTATTTCTTTCCAAGTTTGATATAGTTGCTCACGTGAGGTCATTTGGCGTCATTGTCAATTACTCGCAATTCGTCAAACGCAACAAATTGACAACTTGTGACAAAGCCCGCATTTGCAAGAGATCAAGATTTTCAACTGGTCTCCCTCATCCTGATGAGTTGACTGATTTTCAAGTGAATAAAAACGTTCTTTTAAGTTTAAAATGGAAACGGAACAGAAGTGGACAGCCGCTGGTAAAACGAGTCAAAAGCTACAGAAGAACCCTCCCGAAAAGCTGAAGTGGGACAACTGGAGACATTTTTATTCCATAACGATTTGTATTGCATTGTCGCTGCTAAGTGTTGGAATATGCATTGGAATTTTTGTGCGGACGACAGCGTTGCAGTCAAGGATAGTAAGTCTTGAGCAGCAGCACCTCTCTGCCTGGATGTTGTCCCTGGAGCAGGTGGAGCCCGTTATTTTGGACAGACTGGACCAAATCCTTGACAAGGTGGGTGCTTTTTTCCATTACTTTCACTATGTGTTGCCTAATCTTGTTGTTGAACTTAACAGAAATTCCTGCACCTTCTCAACAAAAGATGCCCTGCATCCATCAGAACCCAATTTTATTTATAAAGTTGGCAATTGGCTGGTAGTCATTAGTAATTAGTGATTATTTAATTATTTGTATTAGTTTATGGAATGGTTTCTAAGATTACAACATAATATTTACGAATTTTAATAGACCAAGTACCCTTAAACCCAATCCGGTGGATTGTCCAAATTAATGAATTGATGGATTTGTAAATTTGAGTGCCCTCAAGTAAATTGGTAAATTAATATGAAACTGCATTGGTTTAATAAAAGGGGCTCTTCCCGGCTTTTCACATCTGTTGCTCCTAAAGGCGCCCTGTGCTGCCCATTTATTGACCACTTCCACAGCTACACTAACAAGCTTTAGCAGAGTGATTGAAGTCTTCTAAAGGCCTGTTTTCTCTCCCTCTGTTTTCTTTGGCCAAACCTTTATCATCCCCCACCTCAGCCCTCTGTTTTCTCCGAAACAGGCATTTACTCTTACTAGGTGAGCAAAGAACCCAATGCCTACTAAGTCTAAAGAGGTTGCGGACCCCAAATTGTCCAGTCAATTGCAGTAATACAAAGACTCGTGCAAAAAAAAAAAAAAAAATTACAATTACTAAATTTAATTTCACACATATTCACAATTTTCTTGTTACCTTCCTATAGTATATTTAAAAACACCAAAAACTGGATTTCATTGTTTTTGTTGTTCAGTGCCAAAAACGTTTTTTTACAGTCCAGCCATTGAACCCCAGGAAGTTATTTATATATTTTTTCCATTTATTTTCAAACGTTACGGTAAAAGAAGGTCTGATAATGTCTGGCACTGAATGAGTTGATGAATGCAATTTGGTATCCCTCTCCAATCAGGGGACTGAAAGAATTCGTTTGTTGCTGTTGAATCAGATGGCCTCTAAGTGTAACTGTTTTTGTTAACTTCCTTGTATTGTGTCACTGGTAAATTTAAGAAGGCATAGTTGTACGTTTTACCATTGTATTGCCAAAATACATCCATCCATCCATTTCTATAGTGCTACAGAAAATTTGTAGATGTGTATTTTTTGGGGGCCAATATTTAATCTGTTGATTCTTGCGCAATTAGTTTTTTTTTTTGTTTAATCATGCAGTCATAATTTTTCATAATTTCATCTATCTGCGAGTTAAAGAGTTATATGCTATGAGAAGATTTTTTTGAAGTTCAATTTTACAATTTAAATGCTATGGAGATCTGTTAGTGAGAGTGACGATGAGGCCTAGAGTGATGAGGATCTCCTTCATCTGCACAGAAATGCCCAGGGCAAGGCAGCAGACCTTTTTTGTTTATCTCGGTGCGTATACATAGTCATTATTAATGGGTCACAACCAGATGTACCCTTTCACAGAGAGAGACTTCACTGTTACTTTCAAATCATTTGCGATTGGTGTATTTTCAACACAGCTCAAAGCTGTCCAAAACTATGTACACAGTACAGAGGAACTCTGTTTGAACGCAGTCTATTGCATGGCGCTGGTCAAGCTTCCATTTATTTGGATTTTTAAAGAATTTTCCATTGAAAATAATGGCAATAGACTGAATCTGTTTTGAGGTAGAACGGTGTGTCACCATAATGAAACCTGTTTTACAGTCAATGCTAGTAACATTTGAGCCCTTTGTGGTTCTTATTGCAAATGTGCTTGACCTATTTCAATTGGTAACATAATTACTAGTAAATATAGCCAAGTTATAACTGTCTCAGTTCAGCCAATGAATGACTGCATAAGATGTAAATGGTGATTGCAGCTTAAATGGAGGTATTGTGTGAGAGACATTCCATCTTGGAGAGGCGACTCTTTGGGTCAGAGGACTGGACTTGGATCAATGTTCAATTTCCATTGCCTGATGCAGGTCAAGCTGTTTTGCCAGACTTTGCAGCACACAGCTGTTGTTCCATAGCCTTATGCAACCTAACATTTCTATGGAAAAAATACTTCTGGTTTTAACCTTTGTAGATATATATACTTATACAACTCTGGTTATAACTGTACCATTTATGGATTATTTTACTACTTTTATCACTTTATTTTTGGGCATTCTTGAGTCAATGCACAGTGGTTAATTGAACTGGGGTACACATGTATGGATTTTTGACTTCTTGACCGATTTTTCAAATGTTAGCAACTCCACACGTTGCCAGGAAAAAGTGTACAAGTGCGTGTTTACTGCTTAGTGTTTGATCTATAGTTGAGATGACCAACACCACACAGTTAATGCTGTACTGGTAGTGTATGGGGTGGTGGACCCAAATGCAGGGAAGCGAGGCAGGAGGGCAGTTTAAGTGATTTAATTAAAAAATGCAAACACGGTACTGGGCATCAAGAGGCGACACGGGCAGCAAGGCTTGACGTGACTTGACTTTACTAAAGATAATACATGAAACGACAGGCCAGGTCAGAACAACACCAGACGTTGCAAAACAGCACTTGAAACCACAAGACACTGTAAGACACCAACATGACACCACAAGACATCACAATGACCCAACAAGGACTGAAAGGAAAACTGACAAAGGCCTTATTTTGGTAGCGGCAGGTGCCAGTGCTCTCTGCATAAAAACGGGCGCATCTTCATTTTGGTGCTGAGGCAAGTCCGGTCTAAAGTGTTTGGGACACCAATTTACCTCACTGGGTGTTGCGGCGCACGGAGCTGCTGCACCCCTGACGCATCTGATAATTTGGGAACAGAAGTAGACTCCGCTAGGCGTTAAAACAGACACATTTTCATTTTCGCACAAGTCTAGTTAAGCGAGTTTGTGAATTTGGCAGAGCTGGGCATCACCTAACCGCCACCAAGTTCCCATCTGCATATTTAAACGACCCACGTGGTCCAAGTCAGTCCGAGTCAGCCAAAATGGCGTCGAGAACGGACTTAACCTGTACCACGTCACACGCAGGTGCCGCACTCCTGACACGTGGCCGACTAAGGAAAAAACAAAACAGTGTTGTGTACCTTGTGTACATGTGCCTCATATTGTTTTTATTTCATCGATCACCACACTGTGCGTGTGTGTGAGTTGTTTTTGTTTGATATTTTTTGATTGATGGAATTTGATAAAGGTGCTATACCTAACTGTGGGCGTTCCAGATGACGCGTCTTCCGGGGCCCCCGATGTATTTCGCAATTTGACAAAAAGTAGACTACGTTTTAAACTACCTAAAAGGAGGTCTTTTGTGTGGCGCAGGAGGCATAATGCGATTTTGGTGGATTTGATCGAGGCACAGGCAGAGAAATTTGAGGGGGGGGTCACACACGGATGTACAGTCGTTGGTGCAAAGCGGTTGCCAATTGCTCACGTCACATCCGCATCTGCCAACATCATCCGCAAGGGGAGATCTTGCAGTTTACTTGCCAATGTCATGCACGAATGCCAGTGTGTCTATTTCCTCAATGTAGATAGTTTTAGAGTTTACATTGGAGGTGGAGATCGGGAGGATAAACTAGGTTTCAAATAGAAAGACTAGAAGACTGACTCTTATCTGCGTCACACAATGACAATGAAGTCTTTGTAGTCTACTCTCTTTATACTTATGCTATATTTACAGCACTTTTTCGTTACAGCTGCTGTTATTTTTTTTCAAGGTCTCTAAAAAAAAAGTTATGAGTCTAAAGCAGGGGCAGCAACCTTTATTAATCTGAGAGTTACTTCTTGGGTACAGATTAATGTGAAGTACTACCAGTTTGATAAGCACTTTTGAATTAACACATTTGCTCAAATTAGCTTTAATGTAATTATTATGGATGGATGGGTGGATGGATGGATATTCATTTATGATTTCACATAATAACAAGGAATCTATCAAAATAGAACCACTTGGGTGTAGTTCCTCTTTAAGGTTTTTGTATAAGATTGTGTAGTATTTAGGTCTGGGCTTTGTATGGGCCATTCCAAAACCTTCAGCAAAATAAACTTCTGGTATAGAAATTCTTTTGTTGAGTTGTATATAGTGTATACCGGTCTTTGCGTCATTGTCATGCTTAAGGGCTGAATGGTGAAATTTCCCTTCATCTTTCCAGCAGGCATCTGGAGGTTTGGGGCCAAAACTGACTATTTGAAGTCTCTCCAGGCTTATAAATACTGTACTTTTTGTGTGGACAGATTGTTTCCAACTTCACTAATGCAGGATTTCTAACCCTAAGGAGGCAGCTGGAGAGTATTTCATATATATTTAAATACCAGTTTATGTCTGGTATTTGCACTTCCTCCCAATAACACTATTTCCTCACTATCACCACCCAAAAACACCCTGACCTACTGACCTTCTCCTGACTCTGCCGCTATCCTGCCCTAAACATGGCCCCTATAACATTTACAATAATCCAAGAAGTGCTCTCTGCAAGCTTGGCAAAAGCCTGTTGCACATCGTGAGTGCAGATGCTGGCTGGGAGCGCCACACCACATTTGAGGTGAAGAAAAGTGAAAAATACAGTATCCCACTGCACTGATTTAACCACACAGCTCCCCGCGGAACTGTCACCCACTATACCGAGAAGCCTGTACGTATGTATGACAACTCTGCTTTACATAGACCTCACAAACACAAATAGTTAGTGTGTGTGCGTGTCTGGTTAGGAGTAGACATGACACATGCTAATCAGAAAGCCGATTGCACACTCAAGCAAAAGTGCGCCAACTACATACCTCTGCACTTCATCAGGAGACAGTTAGAGACTACATGCGCACACACATAAAAACCAACACGAATACACAAGCACACACATACACAAATACACTACATAATAGGGGTCACTACTTTCACCACACAATGACTTTGGAGCATGAGACTAAGCAGGCCCGCTGACAGTTGTAGTTATTGTAAAGGCTTAAAGCGCTGCAAGGACAAGGAATAGAGTTGATGTGACATTATGATTGCAATCATGATGAATCCAACCTATGTCAAGAAATTGGAATTCATGTAAAAATTGCTGATACAGCGTCAGAGCCATTGTGGAGGTCTGTGTGGATGTAGCTGAAGTTCCCATAACCGACAACCAGTCGAAACTGACAATAGTGGCTCGGTTGATTGCAGCCGAGTCTAGAGATTAGTGAACCCGTTTGTCACAGGGGGATACGTTGCAGACCCACCAGTGATCAATGCTGCCACAGTTACCTTGAAAAGGTAACTTAGTTACTTTACTGATTACTTGCTTAGAAATTAGTTACTTTACTGATTACTTGTTTTAAAAAGTAACAAAGTTAGACACCAAGTTACTTTAATAGTTATCTTCAGCAGATACCGACAATCCTGCTTAACATAAAAATGGCACCCGGTTTTGCCACTTAATCTGAAGTGCATTTTTGACAGACACTTAAGAATAAAGTTTGTTTTTAGATAAAATAAGCACACCCTTTTTGACTTATCATAATTATTGTAATTTAAAAAGAATGTGTTGTTTCTCCCTTCAACATTGCAATTGCAATTTAATATGCGATTCGTTTTTCTGAGTTTCACAAACATGGGCAAAAAATGAATCAAAATTACAATGAACTAACTAACTAAACTATTAGATTTGTGATATATACCACATATGTTCACACCAAAATAAATTTAAATGACCCCTGCATTAATATGAACGACAATTTATTTACCTACTTCAATTAGAGCTGTTAATCAACACTTCAACTTGCAGTCTATCAAGCGTTGACTATGACAACTTCACAAATTCTACCAACCAAGTCATTAAGTTACAAGTCAGATTACAACATAATGCAAACAAATCTGTGCTTTAGCCCTTTCATTTTTCATGAAACAATGAGAAGCACTTTTTAAGCAGTGAACATATCAAATAAATAAAAATACAAACAGTATACATAAAAATGAAGACCACCGACAGCCGAAATTAATCTTTTTTTCCCCGCTTTGCAGCCTTTGCGATTTGAAAGTTCTATTCTACTACACTTCGATGTCGATATGAATTCAGTTAATTGTTCAGCCTTAGTATGAACAACAATGGAAGCTTTGTTGAGGACCTTCTCTGCTTCTTCTGCACCTTAATTTAATTACGCTGCATGTACATCCACGAAGCACAGTGCTGACTGACATGTTGCAGCACAATGTTGCACAACTCTGAATTTGGACTTTTCTGTATTCTGTACTGTAAAAACCCATAAAAAGAAATTGCGTAAAAAATAGGTAATATAGCTGTGGCATAAAAAATGAAATCCGACACACCCCAATTTGTCTCAAATGAGAGGCAATTAATCAACAATCAGTTACACACAATTGAGTAAATTCCCTGTTAGTATCAAACACATTTCTGGAAATTATTTTAAATAATTTAAAGTGTTCAGAATGGAAGCATACATTTTTGTTTGTTTGTTGTATTTTAATAAACAATCCCGCATTTGGTTTTGTAATCTTCAAGAACCTTCTTCAAAAATCTTGTGTTGTCTTCTGGGTGAATACTTCAGCTGTTTTTTGGTTCTTTTTTTTAACATCTGCAATCCCTTTTAACATTCCATTACCTTCAACAACATTTGAACCAACACAGTAAGTTTTCATCTGTATGAATGTGAATTGAACGTATTAGCAGCCGTTACTGAAGTAATCTTGTTTATCTAGTTGCCAAGTGGAATTTAATTTTAGTCAGATAGATGCCTTTGAAAGACTTTTTTGAAAGGATTTTGTGTCTCTTTTCGCTCAATGACACATTGACCAAACCATCGTCGTTGCCAGACTAAGATAACAGGCACTGATGTACTTTAACAGACAGTGCCCAGAGGTCTAGGAATGCTTTGAATGACAGCACCTCCATAGCATCCCCTCCAGCACCTGTCGCCAGCCTCTAAACAGTCCATGCTGGCATTCCTCTGCTAGTAACCACTGCCAGTGAGACTGACTGCTATGCTTTGGAGTACTTGCATGGTTTTGTATTCTGCTCAGGGTCAAATCAAAGACAGACATTTGCAGATATAATGAGGTCAACTATTAGACTTTGATACAGCGACAAGGACTTATAGATATGAGCAGGTTTTGTTTAGAGAGTAAACAGTTTGTGCACCCCCCAAATATGAAGAAATTGGCCAAAGTGATTGGAAATCACAGTGTACCAATCTGCAAGTCGCCTGGACAGCTCAGCTCCTCGCAGAGGATAAAGAATATATGATTGTGCGAACTTTTTTTTTAACCTCCACATATATAATATATATATATATATATATATATATATATATATATATATATATATATATATATATATATATATATATATATATTATATATATAGGGAGCTTTAATGTGATGTACTTTGAGTTACATGGTGATGTATTAAAAGCACTGTCCGAATAAAGTTTGATTGATTGATTGATTGGATAAACATATCTATATGTGTATGTACATATATATATATATATATATATATATATATATATATATATATATATATATATATATATATATATATATATATATATATATATATATATATATATATATATATATATATATATATATATGTATATATATATATATATATATATATATATATATATATATATATATATAAAGCAAAGCATGAGCCAGTGGTATTTTCAATTACTGTAAAAGTCTTGCTTTCGGGGTTTGGATTCATTCATTTTTTCTGTTTTTCACACGTGCAGAAACTTGCAGCGCGATTACCAAAGACGCGAGAAGTGAGGGAGGCTCCTTACAGCTGCTTGTGTCCCCCAGGTATGTTTCCCACTCTTTGGCCTTGTTTGAAGAAACTGTAATAGTACACATCAATGTTGGATGCAACCTTTTTGCCAAACTTTGTTCTTCATTTTGTTTTTGTTTATTTTAAATTAAGTTGACTTTATTTTAGTGATGTGGAGGGTTGCTTCCCTCTATTTTCTATACATAACAACCAGTGCAGGGCCATCAGTGCATTGGAGTCTATCACAGTTGGCAAAAGTTGGTCCCTCATGTCCAGTTAGTCAAATTGACTACATTTTTATGGCATGTGGGCATCGAATCTTTATTCAGTCAGTCAGACTCAGACAAAGTCTCTGTATCTGCGCATGTTAGATACACATAAACACATAAGCCTGATTGAAACCAACACCACACAATACCAAATCGATTTTTTGGAGTGATTTAATGCTGAAAGGAGACTCCTACGGTATTACAGGTAAACATAATTCAGTTCCCCCTCATGTGCATGCATACTCGGACAATGGATGTGCATAGCTCTTCACTGGGTATAATTACATTTTTAAATGATTTAATTTCACACAGGCATAGGAATAAACTGAAAATGGTATGACATGCATGCCAGACACGACGAAGGAATATACATACCTATTAATTGATCATTCCATCTTCTGGGTATTTTGCTAAACTGTGCACAGCCAGGCCCACCCAGATTGACATGGCTCCGCCCCTGATGCGTGCGTATGCATGCGTTCCAATACATCAACTGTTGTACTTACTATTCACATTATGTGGTACACAAGCATTCCCATGTTTATGGCTTGTGGGGGTTAAATAATTGCGATTGTGGGAAATATCAATAAATATTCATAAATCCACAGTGTGCTAGTATTACATTTTACAAATGACTAAATCGAAGAATGTACTTAAGAAGAAATGATCAAGTACAAACAGTTCTGCTCTTTGTGCATTGCAGTCAAAATATATATATAATATATATATTATATATATAATAGTATATATATATATATAGAATAGATAGATAGATAGATAGATAGATAGATAGATAGATAGATAGATAGATAGATAGATAGATAGATAGATAGATAGATAGATAGATAGATAGATAGATAGATAAATCATATAGTCACATAGTCCCTAAATGTCATTTGATGGAACGCTTTAGTCATTTCCCACTCTTGTGTTTTTAAAAGCGTTGCATGTGCGTGTGTGAATGTATGAGTCCCGCAGCGCTGTGGGAACAGCAGGAGGTGCCCGTCACAACACATTAGTGCTAATTAGTCTTGTCAATAGGATGTGAGTGTTCCAACATGGTGCTAAGTGTCTGTGGGTCGGGCCGTGAACGCCCATTAATGTAGTAATCAGTTTGTAGCTTCAGAGGAGAGTCTCCACTTGCTGCTGGTGTGGCAGCCTTTCAACTCCAAGCCAACCAGATGGTCTCACCCTTTTTACGGCTTCTTGTGACTTTCTGTGTCCCCCCAGCGAAACAATAGCAATCATGGGAGTCTGACCCCCCCAAAAAGTATCGTGTTGTCTGGGTCATTTTAACAGGTCTGTCAACATTGCTCATGTAAGATTATCATTTTGAAACGACCTAATATTGAGTACACTTTGATAGTGTCATGACCTCAACAACACACACACACACATATATATATATATATATATATATATATATATATATATATATATATATATATATATATATATATACACACACACACACACACACACACAGCCACAAAAGAGGTCCAAAACAGCATAATGCTCACAAGTAAAATACTCAGTAATAGTGCTCAGTTCATCCTAAAGTGCCTCACATGAAAAATAGACTTACACGGTTAAGACTTAACAAACTAAAGAGTTCTCTTGATTCTCATAGTGCAGTGAATTGTAGAAAGTGCTGCCCACCTGGCTCCTGCCAGTCATCACCAGGCGCACACTCTGTTCACATGAATGCCATACTTTTGATTCTTGGCATTGCCTGGTGACTGAGAGGGCAGAACTGCGGTGCCTTGATGGAGACAGGATCCTCAATGAGTCGTGTGTAAAGGAAAGAAGTAGTTCCAGTGACAGATGATCAAAACTGGTAACATCATCTAGGACTATAAATGTAGCCCCGTGCAAAAACACACCAGTTGTGGGTACAATACCACACATTCGATATTCTTCAAGACATATTGTAATACATAGTGGTGTGCTAAGTTATTCACAAGAAAAATCCCAATTTTGATCATCATAAAACTTTAAATGGCTTCATTTTAGGGTTTACTGTATATTTCTTCTGCAGGTTGGGGGCTTTATTGGGGGTTATCTACATTTTATTAACATACATCATTCATTTCAAACATTTTTATTTAACAGTACAACAAATGTAGAGTAATATAAAATAACACAGGGAATTACTAAAATTGGACCCCTCAGGAATAATGAATATGTATTAAATGTAATCTTTTGAAGTGACTTTTTAATTTTGAAGTAATGATCCTACATGCGACGCATCATCACTACAGGAAATCCTCAAATCACGACATACGTGACTTACGACGTGTCTTCCTCTTCTCTTTTGTCCCCAGCACCATAGTGACTATGTTTATATGCGGTCAATATTCGGGTTAAAGTACAAATTCCGATTTCTGAAACATTCTGAATATCCCGTTTTCATGATTGAGTGGACAGTGTTTCTCCGGCATTTGAATAACCCACTGTGTACGGCGACACACGGCGTCATGACTCAAACAGACGTCATTTCCACTTGTTACTTTCAACTGTCAATAAAACACTTGATATTCATGTCACTCACCACATGAATGAAGCAGCCGGTTTCCTCCTCGCTGCAAAAGTGTGCTTTTGTGCTGCATCTTTGAGCTTGTTTACTTCTGCTTGTGTATTTGCGCGCCAATCAACGCATTTACGCATACAGGCATTGTATGGCATGGCTAGTAGGTAGATGAGGTACAGTGTAAAGCGCTTTGAGTACCCAAGGTAGAAAAGCGCTATATAAGTGACAGCCCATTTACGCATACAGGCACTTCCTGTACTACAAAATACCTTGTGGTTGAGCATACGGAGATCATTTCAATCGTGTCTGCGTGTCTGGAGTATCTTTTAGTATCTTTTCCAAATTAAAAAAATGGCTAGACTAAGCATGGCCGGAAGTGAGTTTTAGTCCGGCCCACTAATCGGCCCTCATATGCGTCTGGGTTTGGACGATCCCATTATCGTACGCGCAGAGCTGGGCAGTCCGTCCAGCGACAGGTCTGCAACACATGCCACGCACCCATCAGGAATTGTTGCTGCTCTAATCGGTCCATTATGTCACATGTTGCGATGACATACAGTTTCCCACACGGAGAGGAGAGAGACGATGCAGCACGCAGCTCGTTGCTGCTGCAAAAGCAAACTAGTTTGGCAATAAAATTAAATGCATAGTCGAGTCATCTCGGTCCCTTTATGGTTGTAGTAGGCACGATATCCATTGTTGTCGCTGTCTTTTTGAAGTATGATGCTGGCACATCAAGGTGGAGTTCATGCACTTCTTCTGGCATCTTCTACTTCTGGAAATACGCCGTAGCAAACCTGCTGTGTATAGTGGTTTGCTGGTATGCTTTTATTTTGAAGGCCGTGAACGAAGGGAAGTGTGGAAAATAAATAACTTGTTGAATACGACTACTGGCCATCTGTTGGACCCAAATAATTAAACAATGCGACAAAACCAACCCCGGGGCTTTCAATGGAAGTAAGCACACGCAGTTGGGTAAGTAGTAAAGTACTAGTGGCCAGTCAATTTGACGGCTCTACTTAATCTTAATTAATCTTAATCTTATGCTGGGACGTCGCCGCCGGGTTTCTACAGCAACCATTGAGAAACACTGTTACTTGTTACTTTGCTGCTTCTTCTTTTGTTTATTGGTAGATTCTGTTTACTTCAATTTGCAAACCAAAGTTAGAAGGAAAAACTGGACTGTGATTGGGTGTAGTCATACGCATTTCCATCGTGTCTGATGGGGTGAATTTGCTCACAAACACCCCCCCCCCCCAAAAAAAAACCCCACCAGTCTATGGACCAGTGGTCTGGGGACCACTGGTGTAATGTGATTTTGTTGAATTTGATGAAGGTGCAGGCAGACACGAACATTTGTAGTGGATGTCATCTTATTTAATTCATAAATATGACAACAGCGTGCATCAATTCATTTAACATATTATTATTAATATTATTATAATCTTCTTTATTGTGGCGGCACAGCTATGTGAGGTAGGTCTCACATGGACGCGAACAATCGGGGTGGAAGGCGGCCCCCAAATGCCCACTTCACAGATCTGGGAACTTTTCATCATCTGCTCGTGGAGTTCTGTTCTCAGTTCCTATAAATGTACTTTGTGTGCTTAGACTTCCTGCTTTGACTCCAGCAAATCAGTTTTTGCTTCCACATTACCAAGGACTGCGCGACTCTTGCCCACTTTTGAGGAAATGAGTAAAGCTGCTTCGTTTTGCAGCGAATCACATCAGCTGTGTTGACACCCACTATTGTACAAAATGCTTGTTTTTAACTGCGCCAAGATGTATGCGCCTGTGAAACTACCAAAACCTAAATGCTCCTGTGCAGATTTAGACCCCGCCTCGCGCTAGACTTGCACCGGCCACTAATATATAGTGGTATATATATATCAGTATACTACTGATGTAGTTATATAGTAGTTACTGCAAATTGTGCTTTGTATCTGTGTATATGTTTACATCCTGGATGCCTGTGCTTGAGAGGAATTACACTGAAAAACATAGGGTACTCCTCATTGCCTTCCTCTTAGTGCTTGTTTCCCCTGGCATGATGATCAATGTGGAGAATGAGTGCTGACAGGTTGACAGTGGCGTTGCTGGGCTGTATTCCACATGGGTTTTGAGGTCAAAGGGGCCCAACATTGCACACGCCAATAGAGGACAGAAAAAAGCCCAACAAGTAAAGAATAAGTAAACCAGGAATAGACCATGGCAGTGATTAGAATTGTAATAGCTGCCTTGTTTTATTGCCATCTATTCCCACTCTTTCCCCAGACCCTATAGAAACAGGAAAATTAAATAAATAAATAAATAAATAAATGACATACATGGCCGCCATAACATAAATAACAACATGTAAATATTTTTCCCAACACAAACCCGATACAAATAGATCCACAAAATAAAATTATAATAAAATAACTTAAGGTTGTGCCCTGCGACTGGCTGGCGACCAGTTCGGGGTGTAGTCTGCCTTCGCCCATTGACGGCTGGGATAGGCTCCAGCAACTCCCCGCGACCCTGTATAGGATAAGCGGTTTGGAAGATGATGACTCTCTCTCTCTAACTTAAGGTGTCATTACACTCCAATGACATGTCATATCAAAACTTTCCCAATATACAATACACAAAATAAAACTCGACCCATATACCCCCAACACAATGCAGTGGCCCAGTCTGACGTCCGTGCTACCTGCCTCTGTGAGGGTCAACCGCGGCAGCATTACATTAAAAAAAAAAAAAAAAAAAAAAATTGACAAGAAGGCCCATGGATTTACAAAATCCACCAACCCTACGTCACCTACGCCAGTGCAAGGTTGATGTTTATTGGTAACCATGGTAACCATGTTGACAGTCTCTAAGCTTTGGTTAATCAATAAGAACTTTGCAGACGTCTTACGACCTTTTACAAATACTTACGTTTCTTTTGCAAACACTTGCCACTGCTAGCAAGACAATGGATTTGCAAGGAAATTTTGAACGTGTTCAAAACTTCCGTAGAACAACAAAAAACGTTTGCAACAAGTAGAATCGTTTGCAAACATATTTGCAACGTTTTATGAACCCTGATGTTACCCAAAATTCGTTACGTTCACAAGCTTTCGCCGCTCAGTGAGGGACAAGCTGTAGGGATTTAGTGCTTGCTTAAAGGCTGAATCAGTTACTTCCATCCATCCATCCATTATCTGTACCGCTTATCCTCACAAGGGTCGCGGGGCGTGCTGGAGCCTATCCCAGCTGTCTTTGGGCAGTAGGCGGGGGACACCCTGAACTGGTTGCCAGCCAATCGCAGGGCACACAGAGACAAACATCCGCACTCACAATCACTCCTAGGGGCAATTTAAAGAGTCCAATCAACTTACCATGCATGTTTTTTGGAACGTGGGAGGAGACCGGAGTACCCGGAGAAAACCCACGCAGGCACGGGGAGAACATGCAAACTACACACAGGGAGGCCGGGATCGAACCCACGACCTCAGAACTATGAAGCGGACGTGCTAACCTGTGCTGCCCCTAATATATATATATATATATATATATATATATATATATATATATATATATATATATATATATATATATATATATATATATATATATATATATATATATATAGATAGATAGATAGATAGATAGATAGATAGATAGATAGATAGATAGATAGATAGATAGATAGATGGTTCATTGGGCTTTCTTGCAGTCAGTGTTAGATATGTTTCCACACATTGCCTAGTAGTTTGTCATTAGTTCATGCACAATGTGTGAATATGAGCGTGACTGATTGTCTGTCTATATGCCCTGTAATTGAGTGCTGAGCAGTAATGGGTGTAGTCTTCCTTTGGTTGACTGGGAGCTGGGAAAGGCTCCAACCCTCCTCAACCCTTAACAACAAAAGCCTTCTTGAAAATGGATGTTTCAATTGAAGGCTAAGGACTTTTTAAATTGAATTTTAAACATTTTTACCATGTTTTTTTAATTCACATATATATGAAGCACATATGTATTTATTGCACGCTTGCATATCCCCAAAAATCAGATTAACAAATACACAAATTTAAATTGTTATAGTTGATTACAAAATAAACCCGGTTGACATTCTGAAACAGGTAACATGATCATCAGGGTTTTTCAGAGTTGGTACCTTCCTGACCATGCACCATGACGTGCATGTATTTTGTAAATTTAACTGACTCACTTTCTATTACAGGGAAGATACTTTAAGTTAAGACTTCCAATAAGAATGCCTATTATCACGTTAAAGCATTCATTTCCGGACCGGTCAGCCTCTGACGGAGGCCCATTTTGGAGGCGATAAACGACCAACGGGAAAGTTAAAAAAATAGTTGGACTAAGCATAGTCCATTTTTTTTCTCATTGATTCTTCCAAGAATACTATCTTTCTTGTAAAAATTGTTGAAGCTAAAAATGAACAGCAATGATGGTCTTGTATAATACAAGAGGAAGAGGCTTCCTCTAATCTATGCAGCTGACACGGGGCCGGGGGGGTCTCAGGGTCACGGTGTTGGTTATTTAAGGAGTCCCCCAAGTTCACCTTGACGTGTGTGCTGACAGGAAGAGAGCACAGCAGATCCCCTTTCTTTACTCATGATAAGTTTACAGTGCAGCTGCCAGTGTGTGGCCATAATTGGAGGAATGTGGCAGGCAGACATGGGGAGAAGGAAGCGACTGGACAGTTATACAGACAAAGGAGGAGGAAGGTCATTGAAGAACTAAAAATGATAATGGCACTAAAGCCCGATTTCCACTGAGCTGTACAGTTCAGTTCAGTTCACCACATTACATAATTTATTGCATCCAGTGTTGTCCATTGTAAAAGGTTGTGAATAATATATCAATACTGTACCACATTTTGGTTCCCCTTTGTTGGTGGTGCCAGTTATAAGCGATAAACACTTCAGGTCATTGATTGGTTGACAGGAAATGTGTACATATTAGCTTTGTA
Source organism: Filicampus tigris (assembly GCF_054856515.1). Taxonomy (NCBI): domain Eukaryota; kingdom Metazoa; phylum Chordata; class Actinopteri; order Syngnathiformes; family Syngnathidae; genus Filicampus; species Filicampus tigris. Next base: position 2,973,186 of record NC_141227.1, on the reverse strand, counting down.
GGGTTGGAAATTTGAATTTCCATGTATTATGGAGCTTCCACAATTGACCACAAGCTGTTGTGCCTTACATTTTTGGGTAAGTACCTAATAATTCTTCCCATTGAAATAAAAAACATGGAATAATTTGTTCCAGTCAAACTGTCAGCGTCATAAAACTTGTACAGTGGTGGTTTGAGATACAAGATGATTTTCAGCCTTTTTTTGGGGGGCTTTGACAGGGTATGGGAACACAATGGGCAATGCATATATACCCCTTAAAAAAAGTGATATTTGAAGGTGACAAAAGGTGCAGCAACACAGTTAGACATTCTATACAACAGCAGTCACGCTCACATGTTCTTTATCCTCTCCTTTATATATATTAGGCATGGGACGATGTCAGATTCAGTCGGTATGATAATCTTGAGCACAAATATCTTGGTATCGAAATTTAGCTCTAATACGCTTTTTTTTTTATTATTAAATAAATAAAAGCACCATGTTTTCCCATTAAGCACAATTTATTTTATTTAATCATCTACCATGTATTATTTCAAAATATCTGTGTAAATAATTTCCCCCCATCATTCGTCAGGACTGGATTTGATAAGGAAAGCGTTTACAAAAACAGCAAACGATGCCAAGAAATTGAAACTCTGGGAACTGGTTCTCAACAAGAACACGTTTTTGATTCCCATCCCTAATAACAAGTGTCGAGCATATCATCACTGTCCTGTGAAAAACATATATGTCAATTTTTTTCAATTTTCTTATTTTTACGTAAATGGTGTTTCCACATTGCAGACATGGCTTTAATGTGAAAATTATTTTTTTTCCAAAATTGGACATACGTGTTTGTCACAGGACAGCGACGATATGCAGCTAACTGTTTTTTTAACTTACTAGCAAGCAGCTAGTGCGTGTAGCTAATGTAGTAGTCCACCTCTTCAATCACTGCCCCTTGAGATGTGTGGTTGCCGGCCTGTATTTGTTTACCTGCCTTTTCTGTCTTTTGGGGGCTTGTAATTTAACTTTAGCTTGAGGTGTTGAATGTTAGCACAGTGAAATAGGATGAGTCACTCAAAGTATATGTAAATACTGCAATGACATCAGTATTGGGCAACTTTGGAGTGGATGGATGGATGGATGGATGGCTGGATGGATGGATGGATGGATGGATGGATGGATGGATGGATGGATGGATGGATGGATGGATGGATGGATGGATGGATGGAAATCAAGAGATTACTCCCTAAAACATGAATATAAATGAATGTGATCTGGCTGTGTTGCGCATGTAGCAAGGATGACGTTGGAGGACGTGAGCTGCGATAGATTAGTGAGGAAAACACACCATCTGGTTTCCTCATAAAAAATGTTGTAGTGAGCATTCCGCCACCTGATCTCTTGCTCCCACTATTGCAGCTCTCTTAAACACGACACGCCATTAAACTTGTTAGTATCTTGTTTGGAGAGTGTTCACAGCCAACTCAGAGAGAAATGTTTTTACAGACCCTCATGGGCACCGTCTCAGATTTTTATTTTAGGAAATGCAAATTAAATGAGTCTGAAAGCACATAATGAATTTTCTCTTCTAAATATCGTAATTGTGAATCAGATGTTTCATAATGCAATTTTTTCCCTCGCTGACTTTATGAATAGATGTTTATGTTCATGTGATTCAGAAAAAGCATAGTTATCAAGGTGACCAGAAGCAAACAGGCAGTTCAGCTACCCCCCGCGCCCCCAAAAAAGCATGATAGTGAATACATCAAGGTGAAATTAGACGTAACTGAGTCTGACATTCCCTGGTGCACACCACTTACTGTAGTCCAATTATGGACCTTATGGGACAAGAAGTTCCAAATGGAGACCAGCTGTCTTGGCACACTGGTCTGCAGCCCTGCAAGCTTTCAAAGTTACTGACAGACGTTTTTCTGTGTTTTGTTGGGTTTTAACACTAGGACCACAGTGGGTCACAGAGGTTGACTGGAATTAAAAGAAATGGCACTTTAAATCACTGGATTGAGTTTGTTTACTATGGTGTAAGTAACTGTCTCAGTGTTGCAATTTTGGTCATCATAATTATGAGTGTGCTGACCGACCCTTTTAGCACGATGCCATTCTTATCAGAAACTTACTTCCATTTCTAACTGCCAAAAATGCACTGTGTCAGGTCGTTGTGAGTGATGTTCACTTTTTTTTATTTTTTTTTATTATTGTTAACTTCTCAGTGTTAATATCGCACTTGTGATTTCATTCATTTACTACTGTACTAAACGCTAGAAATTGCTGCGCTGTAATTAGTTTTTAAAGGTGTAACTCAATTCAGTCTAAAGGCTTTTTAATGTCAGCATACTGTTAATGAGCGTGTTAATGAGGAATATGGTAGGTAATATGGCTTTTCCGGTCACAGTCATGCTGCACCAAACGTAAAATGTTCTTGAGAAGCGCAATAAGCACAGATGTTATGATAGTACAGTGTTCAGATTTGATTCTTGTGACATAAGGTGCGCAAGCATGCCAAGACTAAATATTTAACATGCAGTTGCATCTTCCCCTATTTTCAAATGTGCTACAGTGTTGAGACAGGGAGATTGTTTTCACCTCAATTTATGAAACCTGCTTTCAAAAGTCATTTTTTAAAGTAAAAAATGCCACTTTCTTGTCTTTAGTTGAAAGGAAGCAACCAAAACGATCCCCAAAAATTCTCAGTTTTCACATCGTTTTACAACAGTCCTGTGTAAACGGCCGCTTTGGGTGAGAGGTAATTCACACCCACATTCTCGCCTATGGCTTCACTCCTGCGTCTTGAAATAACTTTACAAGCATACTGTACATCTAGATTGCGCGAGGAAGTCAGAGTTCCCCAAGAGAACACAACTGGGGGAGAACACGTTAACTCCATACAAAATGACACGATTGGAACCCAAAAACAAGCCTGAACCGTGTTGCTGTAAAAAGTGCTCACCATTCCTCCACTGTGCCAACCAAATACATGTTTGCAGATCACACTTCTCTACTGCTACTCTTAACACTCATGTCTAATGCATGTAGAATCCTATGTCTTACTATTACTCATAAAATAAGGTTGACGTTTGTTAAATTACCTTGTCATACTTGTTGTAACTTTATAATAGATTTATATGATAAAATTGATCATCTGTAAATGATTAAGAGTGACTGGAATTTACGTTCTGACAAATGCACGCACATACAAGTGCGCAGATACACACACACACACTCACTGTGTGAGACCGAGTTGCTTTGCTCCAGACATCCTGTGGCTATCGAAGCAATTTACCAAACCAACAGGGAGCACACTCTTATGTTAACAGAGCTGGGCTGCCTGCCAGAAACAGCATATTTCATCTGCATTTTTTTGAACCAAAGTCTCGTATCATTATTCTTTTCTTTATTTTTAAGCCTCAGCTGGCTACTTGAGAACAGTAGTCATGGTAGTTAAAATTGCAGTAGCTCATTTGCAGGTCATGTAGCACCTTTAGGGTTCAAGTGTAATTAAGGCTTCTTGAATCAGAGGGTCAAGAGGTACCACAACTCAACCACAAGACACTTTGCTCTTTTTAAGGGGCCATAGTATGTACAATTGAATTTTTAATTGCTAGTTATGTGAGTAGTTGCGTCTCTCGAGACTAGCTATATCATCGACCATGTTTTGTTTTTAAATTGCTGCATTGGCTGCCCGTGTGTTTCAGGATCGATTTTAAGGTACTTTTATTGGTTTATAAATGTCTTAATGGTCTTGGCCTATCTTACCTATCTGACTTGCTTTTGTCATACCAACCCTCGCGGATCCTGAGGTCCTCTGGCGCCGGCTTTTTAATTATTCCTAGGGTGAGGACCAAAACCCATGGCGAGGCTTCATTCAGCCATTTTGGTCCTCAACTTTGGAATTGCCTGCCAGAGGACGTCAGGTCCGCAGAGACTGTTGATATTTTTAAGGGGAAGCTCAAGACATACCTTTTTAGTTTGGCCTTTGGAACGCGGGAGCGGGTTCTCTTTTTATGCTGTATTTGACGTTTTTAATGTACAGCACTTTGGATTGCATCCTATGTGTGAATAGTGCTATATAAATATAATTTGATTTGATTTGATGTTAACATTTGATTTTCTATTTCCAATTAACGATATTATAACGCGAGTATGACTTTGTGTTATCATGACGATTAGCAGAGTTGTTTACTTTTGAAGAAAAGTAACCTAAATGCCCATAAGAACAGCAAAAGTATCATATTTTCACGCATGTTGTTTGCGGATTTACGTGGGGATCAGTGCATGTGATACATGCCACGGATACATCGCAAAAGACAAATCATTCAGTAATGGACACAAATAAATTTGAACCTGTGTGTATTCGATAAAATAAAGGAATGAATAAACTTGTGCACAAAAATCTTGTTTTCATTTTTTAAATGTATAATTGATAGTGTATATTGTATTGTATGTATTTTGTTAGAATTTGCGCCGGGAGAATTGGGCGCAACGGGGCATTTGCGCTTTTGTGCTCTGTTGTGGGATGGAAGTAGACTTTTCCCAGCCAATCCACGCAGTGTCCCTCATTTGCATCAAAATCAGGGTGGTTGAAGCGCAAACCCAAGTACACCGTGTCTGACATTGCAGAAACAAAAAAACTCCCAACTTGGGGATCGCACCCGGGCCCCTGGCTTGGAAATCCAGAGCATTAACTGGTGAGTTAAAACTCAGGGCTGAGGGTGTGTATGTGTGTGTGTGTGTGTGTATGTGTGCGTTGGTGATGATGAAGATGATGATTAAAATAATCCGTTCAATTAATGATTCAGAGGGATTATCCATCGCTGGTGTCATATTTATGAATGAAATGCATGACATGACGTCCACCACTCACCAATTTGTCTGGCTGCGTCTCGATCAAATACACAAAAATGGCGCCTCAAATTAGACTTGCTTTTCGCGAGACTAAAATCGAGTCTACTTTTTTTAAACTAAATTTGCAGATGCGCTGGGGGGGTGAGGCAGAAATGCCCAGTGAGGTGTAGCTAACACATTCATAAACATGCCAAACTAAACCATTGTCCCTGCACAAAAATGACGATGCGCCTGCTTTCACGCCAAGCGCAGACCACTTTCTGTCACCAAATTATCTGGGGCGTCGGGGACGAGGCTGCTTCTTGCACCGGCATGCCCAGATGAGTGCAAACACACTGGCACAAAAATGAAGTTACACCGTTTTTTACGCACAGGTGACAGTGTCCCAAAATAGGGCCCATAGAGATAAATATGAATCACTATGTATAACTAATTTTCAAAAATAAGATAAAAATAATAAACAAACAAATTCACAAGAATATATTTTTCTTGCTGTTATTCAAAGAGCCACAGGTTTCTGACATATGGACCACACAGCCAGGATAAAGTTAACTCAAATTATCAGCACACTCAGTTGTTTTTCTTTAAAATAAGTGTGAAGGTAAGTTATGTGTGACTGTTCTGCAAAGTGTGAATGATTGATTAGTGAAATTAGTGAAAAACTAGATTGCTGAATGTTAAATGAGGAACGGCCATCTGCTCTCGATCATGGTCACGCTGGTCAGAAAACTAAGACTGTGAGTAATATTATGTCTGCCTGTAAAAATGACTTCCTCTCCAGTAACTAGGAAATGTTTCCATCTCTCTTTTGCCCACATTGAACACCAACGCCGAGATGAGGGGGAAACGTTTATTTGCCGTGGCCATGTTGATGGATGTCCCCCTTCTATATTGGACAGCAAAGTAGTTTTTCAATAGGTTTGCACTTCTAACACAACTTACCTGTTGATGAGAGAAATGCAATGAAAGGTTTGTGGTTTGAATAGAAGCTGACTTTGTGCTCTGTACAGCACATTGCATATTGGCAGTTAGAGAACTTAGTTTGCTTCGGAAGTATGGATATCCCACTGTTATTGAATTTCTGCAGACACTATTCCATGTTTATATTTGGTTGCTGGAAGAGGACTCCACATATTTGGCTTTGTGAAAGAAGTGAGGAATGTTGAAAGATGAAACCTGCAACCTGGAATACAGGAAAAGATTTGGGCCAAAAATGGCTTCAATGTTGAGCCACAAGTGTTGTATGTTGTATTCTTGTGAGGTGCAGCTTATATATATATATATATATATATATATATATATATATATATCATAATATATATCATAATAATAACAATGCTCGTGTGATCTTAATGACAATAATGATCTAAAATGATACAGTACAGCAATAAAACAATTATAAAAATAATAACTTCAAATTATGTAGCATACACAAAGAGGTACTTAATTACTTTATTGTTTCTGAGTAAAAGACCAACAGACTGCAAAGGCATCTCCAGGTACGTGACCCCACATATTTCAAAATGGGCTGGACCATTTAAACAGTAGTGGTTGCACAGTTGACTTTTACACAATAAACACTGGTCAACTATAAATTAAATCTTTCCCTGGTTCTTCTTGTTGTTTTGAAATTCAAAAGATGTTTTTTAGATAAATCAACATTGGGTTAAAAAAAGAAAATACACATCGAAGAAATTTCCTGGCCTGGGGTAAGAGGATCGATTCTGGGCTGACTGTCGAAGGACCTCTGACTCTGACCGTAAAATTGCCCATGACAATCTGGGAATGTGTAGGACAGCAGTGTCTTATGTCTGCTTTGTCTTTATTAAAATAAGGATTCTTCATTTGAGAATGTGTTCCCAAGCGTCGTATGTGCCGTCATCAATCTATCCTGCATGAATTTCCACTGGGGATTAGATCACTCAAAGTTCTTGTAAATCGGCGTTGTAAACAGGACCTTTGCTTGTTTATTTGTTGTTATCGTCTAATGCTACCACATATACACACACCTCAGTCATTTCTACACACCTAACTTGTGCACTCTTGGGTCTCCTATGATTTGGTTTATGCAATGACAACATACAGTACATATTTACCGTAAGCATGCCACTTTGATTTATTGTGTGATTGTCTAGTTGAAGTGATTAGAGTTTTGGTTGATCAAGACTGCATGGGATTCCACTTGTGCATTTCAGCATCGGACTTTGCTTCTTTGCTCCATGTTGTCTTGTAAAGACGTTAGTGCGTCAGGTCTCTGAGGTGAGCAGAAGAATGTAGCCGGAGCTGTATGGCTTTTCCAGAAATTCTCAGTCCTCAACTAGTCAGAGCGATGCAAAAAGGTGGAGAAATAGAGAGGGTTTTTTTTGTCAAGAAGAGAGAAATGCTACAGACTTGATTGAAGCACTCAAGTTGCATTGTTACCTGACACCCCATGAGTAGGTGCCTCATTGGAGTGGCCTAAAAATGGAAAGTTGAGTTTAGTCTCTTACACAACAGACAGTACATAGATAGTAGAAGATAGTGGCACTAAAATACAAACTGTTGATTAAAAACAATGCTCATGAATAAACCAAACTCATGTTAATTTGGGATTGGGCTTGGTTGCTACTGTTTTGGACTTTGACAAGACAAAAAAAAAAACCCTAGCCAAACAAAGTACAGTGGTACCTCTATTTATGAGATTAGATGGTTCTGGAAGAAATTTCTTAAGTAGAAAATTTTGTAAGTAAAGACGTGTTTTCCATTTAAACGCCCTAATCCGTTCCAAGCCCCCCAATATTCAGAAATAAATGTTTTATAAAGCATAAATGTGCATCAAACATGTAAAAAATACATGTTACAATTAGATTATTGCACAATAAATGAGAGTTGTGCATAATGTCAAAAACAAAGAATTGAGTAAAGAATAAAAATGATGGTCGTTTACCTTTTAATTGCTGTCCTCATTGCTATTTGCCCTCTTTGGTTCATGTTCTCTCTCAGGAGTGGCTTTTGCCTGGCGTTTTGAAAAGAACTGATTTAATAACGTGGCGACTGTCGATACATTACGGTCGTTTTCTTTGGTGAGATCAACCAAACACATCCCTTTTCATACTTTTCTATTATCTCTTGCTTTGTTTGTATGGACAAAAAAAAAAACCAGATCCTCTCCTTTTTTTCATTTCCCTGTTTCTAATTCACGTAAAACTAGGGGCGAATGACGAGGATGCCGCATAGACATATCTATCTATCTGCACACATAGACACATACGGTAGAGGTCCCTCTTAGCCAATGGGATGCCAGGAAAATGCTAGGTAATAGCCAATGACAGAGCAGCTATGAGTATGTTGCTTTCAGGAAACTCTGGCGCTGCAAGTAGCAGCCCATACTGTATTTTAACCTTTCGTGTCCTGAAATTTATTTCGTAACAAGAGGCAATATTTTCCTGTTGAGGCCTTTCGTAACTTGAAAATTTCGTATGAAGAGACGTTCGTAAGTAGAGGTACCACTGTAGTGGGATGACTTCATTTTTCTCAGAGGCCCGACTCATCGAGTACAAGCATCAACAGTGATCTGTGCCCTAAGAAATGACTGGACACACCCTACTATGTATTCCACCAACAGTACAATCACCTTTCGTCATTTTTTCAACTGTTTTTGAAATGTAACTCATCTTGTGGAACAGTAACATATATAACGTAAAGGTACAGTGTGTACGTACAATTTAGTGCCATCTAGTGGTGAACTACTAGAATGCAACGACCTAAGTTCAATTGGCGTGCATTTTGAAGCATGCCTCAGAGAGACCACACTTCGCCAGCCTATCACCAATTTCTTCAGCAGAGGTGCAAGAAAAATGTCATCACAAACAACTTCTAGTATTCCATCAAGTGACGATGTAAGTGCATTGAATTTTTTTTACGCATACTGTAGTCATGATGTGGAGGAACTACATTCGTAAGTTTTTCTCCTTTGGGTATCTGTAGCAGAAAGATGCAAAACATGGCAGCCTCCTGTAGGGGAGCCAAACCCTATGTAATATATTTCACCTACAAGTGCATTTAAAAAAAAATGTGTTGATTTGACAAAACATATATATTTTGAGCAGTTTACTGAAATAAATAGTAGGTTTTAAAAATAATGAGCATTGAAAAATCAACACATTTTTACACACGAGCCTTTTCAGAAAAATGTAATTGACAAAAGTTCCACTAAAATCTACTCATATAAATCCAAACCAGTCAGTGACAGCTGTATACAGTACATTGGGACAATTTGTTTCAGGCATGGATCAGATTGATTTCCTCCTCTTTTTTTCTACTATTTCTACTTTTTAATACAAATCTATCTCTGAATTAACTTCTGTATATACTCCATATAGGGATGCTGTGACGTGATATAAGGGGTGTTTTTTTCATTCCACTACAGGAATAAAGTGTACATTTACCATGAATAAGGCCACTGTACTGCCCTCTGAAATGGATGAGGGGATGCTCTCTTGCTGAGTATTTCAGGACATAGGTCAAACCTGTTGCTGGCTCACCCCTGAGTTGTCTGTGTGCGTTTGTGTGTGAAGGCAGATGATGACAAACAGCATCTGTACACAATGACTTCCCCAGCTGGGAATGAAAGTGCACTAGTAAAGGGGGAGGTAATGGGAGGGGGATAAGTAAAAACAGATGAGCGATGCCCTGCTGAAAGAGTGGGACAGTTGGTTTGCTCACGAGCTGTTAACCAGCCATTTGATGTTCCTTACATAAATAGGGTTATTTATGGTGCAGGAGGCGGTAGTGACGTGCTGGAGGTGACGGACACTTTCTCGCCCTTTGCTGAATGGCCTCCTCAGCAGGTCAGCAGTCTGATGTGTGTTTAAGCAGTGTGGTTGTGTATTGGCCCAAAGAAAGTTGACAGCACGCCATGCTGTTTTCTAAGCGTGCCTCACATCCACGTGGGGGCTTCCCACTACAACCACACCGTGAAGACTATTTGCTTTAACAGATGAGGGTGTTTTACTTTGCATAGTGCCACTTCACACTCACTTTCCTTTACAATATGCACTTTCCTTGACAAATTCAGCATGGCCCAAGCCTCGAGTCGAGACTTCTGTGTTTTGATCATCTTAAATTGTGAACAACTTCAACGAAAGGCAACATAGTTATTGTTATTTTATGGTGCAATACTTCCCTCAAAGCCAATTTTGACTGATTATGTTCAGTTAAATCATTGCCACTTGGAGCCTTACATAATGTGGTTAGACGCGTACAATAGCAAATTGGCTGTGATTTCAGGTAGGACCAGGGCCCTAATAGGGCCAACACCAGCAACATTGAGGGTCCTATTTTGATAGACAGGTGACTCGGTGTAAAAATTAGCGCATTTTCGTTTTCCTGCCGGGCCAAGTCTAGTTTATCATGTTTGGAACCGCGTTGCGCCTCATGGGTGTTCCAGTGGATAGAGGAGGCTCACCGCACAGCACCTGTGGCTCAAGTCAAACTGTGGCATGGTTTTTAATTTTTGGACTTGAATTTCCCATCTCTGCTGGACAGTACTCCATTCTGGGGACTCCCTTTTTCTGCTCTGGAACTTCTCACATGGGCAATGACAGTAACACTTGTAAGGGTGTGATTTGTTTCACTACACTTCGAAGAAGAGAAAGTAAATGGGAAGTACGGCACACAATACAACTCCGTCCTGATCGGACACTGGAAATCTTATTTTTGGGGGGGATTATGTCAACAAGCACTACATAAGCTCATTATTGTATTTATTTCAACTGTCTACCCACAACGTCATGACTATCACATCTAACAACCTATTTTACCACACGCAACATGGCTCCTCCTCCTCACCAGGGGGACTTTTTTATACTGACTCGCTGTGTGTCAGTCGGGCAATTCATCCTCACAGTCTGGCAACTCATCCTCAGAGCCGTCAATATTTTGAAGCAGATGTAATGAACCCTCTACTCTATAAGATTTTTTTTTTTAATCGATCATGGTCACCAGCAGGGTTAGCACGTCCGCCTCACAGTTCAGAGGTCGTGGGTTCGATCCCGGCTCCGGCCTCCCTGTGTGGAGTTTGCATGTTCTCCCCGTGCCTGCGTGGGTTTTCTCCGGGCACTCCGGTTTCCTCCCACATTCCAAAAACATGCATGGTAAGTTGATTGGATACTCTAAATTGCCCCTAGGTGTGATTGTGGGTGCGGATGTTTGTCTCTGTGTGCCCTGCGATTGGCTGGCAACCAGTTCAGGGTGTCCCCCGCCTACTGCCCAAAGACAGCTGGGATAGGCTCCAGCACGCCCCGCGACCCTTGTGAGGAGAAGCGGTACAGATAATGGATGGATGGATGGGTCACCAGCAGCATTTCTCAATGCAACCGCTGGTTACTATTGAAACCCGGCGGCGCCATCCCAAGATCAGAACCGTCAACTTGACTGGGACGCCCTAGTTAAAGGAATAATGACTTGTAGCTACTTTTATATTGTTTAATACCATAAAGTTGCACCATGGTAATGACATATATACAGAATTAGGAAAAGTCAAACATCAAAATTTGGAAAAAAGTCAAAATGACTGCTCTCGTACTCCTAGTATTAACAACATTTACTGTGTGTTCAATCATAAAGATGTCCATATGTCCACTTGGCTGCAGTTTGTTGATCGACTTTGGTGCCATGTCTGGCCTTCAACTGCAGCTTCGAGGAAATTCTTGTCAACCATCTGCTGTCTCAGGAGGGGGAAGCAGTGCGCCATCAACACTGTGAGTAGGGGGGATAGGCTGCTGCTGACCAAGACTCAGGACATTGTTAGTCTGTAGGAGGATCATTTGAAGACCGGCTCAGTTCCACCAACAAGCTTTCTATGTGATATCCGAGTTTGGGGTCTCTGAGCTGGGCTCTCCTATCTCTGGGGTTGAGGCCGCCAAGGGTGTTAAATATTTCTTGGTAGCAGGGCCCCTGGGGTAATGAGACCTGCCTGGCGGAAGAGTGAGCATGTGTCAGTGGGATGAAGGCTGACGATCAAGAGGAACGCTAGATGGATATTTTGTTTGGTGTCATCAAACTTTCTTTTTCACAGTAAAGAAGTTATTGACCGATCACCATTGTCTTTCCTCTAAGTAATTCTGCTTAATATTGTGTTTGTGGAATATGAGTTAAGCAGTAAAGTCTACCCCTCGACTGAAAATCACGGTTGCTCCGGGCTTAGCTAACGACCAATCATGGCTCAGCTTCAGAAAAAAAGGTGAGGTGTGGTTGGTCGTTATCTGAGCAACTGTGAGTTCATTTTCAGTCAACAGAAATGAAAAATGGCCGCTCCTAGTTAAAAACAGGTGGATGTTGCTGCTTAACTTATATTCCACAAACGCAATATTAATCAGAATGCCATGTTTAGACTGGTGAATGTGCATAGAACATATTACAAAAAAAATGGGGGTGACTTCCTCTTTAAGGCTGTTTGTCAGATAGCGTTAGTGGGTGTCTTTTCAGATGGGAATACATTTATTATGTTTGATTTAGTTGCATTTTTTTTCAATGACCCATTACAATCTAATTTTTGTGAAATATTTCCATGAGCTTGAGGCACAGCTGCTATTTGGTTGCACAAAATCAGCACCTGTTCAAATTAGTGAAGATTCTGTACTGCTTGATTAGAAGGATCAGTGATTGGTGAACGATGTCAATCTAAAGGCCTAGATAGACCAAACCGACGTCAGAGGTCGTGAAGCGTCGTGGCGTCTGAATGCGGCATCTGATTGGTGTAGTGGCCACCGCCGTAGCGTCGTAAACCGTCAGGAAGTGTCTGGTGGGCGTTTACGCATGTTGAATTGGCTTCGCCCGTCGTCACATTTGGTCACTCTGATTGGCTGTTAGCGAGAAAATCAGCGCTCGGAGCACCAACGGGAAGTGACAAATACGGATAAACAGTGAGCACGCCTTAATCTTCTTACAAGTACACGAGCGAGGGTTGACAAATAAAGTATTTCACAATATAGTATCAAGAACGTTATGGTTTACTTTGCGTGGGAGTGGGAATGCATTGTTTACATTTTTACAATCCCCCCCCGGCCAACAGCTTTCCGGTTGGATTTTTCTAACCATGAGAAATGTTGACTACCGCCGCCGATGGTATGGAAGGGTATTACATCTTGTGCATGCGCAGAAGATGCTTTGATGATCAGCGTTGCTGTCTGTCGTTGCGGTGTATTTTTCAAGCGTGCCGTGCCTACAGCCGGCCCTACGCCACAAGGGGTAAGCGTCTGTCACTGTTGGCCAACGTCGTTTTGGTCTAGCTGGGCCTTAAAGGTAGCTGTTTGAATAGTGACTCAGTTATACTAAAATGGTCCCGTGGCTGCATCACTGTGTCCAAAAATGACCTGCCAAGGTGATCAGAGTTGGATTTGTTCAATAGGTTTTATTCTGGTGAACTGAAGTGCAACAATAAGCAGATTCTGCTTTTTCCAGTGTGCTTACCAAATGCTCGAAATGTATGTCATAAACCGTTTCATTTATAGAATTTCATTGTGTATTCTTTCATAATCTGTGATTCTGACTTCTCCATTTACACTAGAAAGAATGTGCCATGCATTTAATCTCATTCATTGTAACATATTGACGTTGTTCTTGACTGTTATATGAACATGAAACAAATACAAATGTATTTTAGTGATGGGCTGTCCTCCACATAAGAGAAAGTACGCTTTTTAGGCCCAAGCAGAGCAAAAACTGTCATTCATCATGCTGTTGTCAGTCATCACGAAACACTTTTGAAATCAATATCCTTAATTGGATTTTCAGAAGTCTTAACTTCAGTTTTCTGTAGTTTAGTTATGGGGTGACTTATAGAGAGGTGCATGGTGTATGTGTGTGCCTATGTGTGTGTTGGTGGTGGCTTTGCAGCAGCCAATCTTATAGGCAGATCTCCACAAAAATCACATGCAAATTGAGGGAACATTTACTGTATGTTTTAGAAAGAGACATGTATAACATGATGAATAAAAGTATTTTTGAAGGAATACGACATTTAAGAAAAGCATTGTGCTGAGCAGGATGCAAATCTCAATCTTTATTCGTAAACTGCATATGCACACACTGTAGAGTCTTTACATTGTGGCCTGCATAGTACTTAGAGATTTTCCTAAAATACTTTGTTATCAGATTTTTTTTTGGGGGGGCGGGGGGGGTGCAAGATGGGTTTAGAACATATGGAAGTCTAGAAGGGGCCACTAATGTTGAGATGAAGAAATCTGAGAAAGTCTTGTCAGTCATAACTCTGCCAAGCTGGAAAAAAATGAAATTTTTGTGGCTAAGCCTGGTTTCCTCATTTAGGACTCCGACAAATGAAACCTGATTCCATCATATGATTGAGCTTTTCATTTTGTTTGTCTTTGCTGTGAACATACTATCCTTCATCAGACATGACTGCTTATTTTGATTGGCTGTTTTGGAAGGAGAATGAGACACTCCACAGAGCATTGGAGTAGAGGGTTTACCACATGAATCACAATGCGTCTTTTTGTATGTTTACCATTATGATGATATAGCTGCGTCGAGCTAAATGTAATACTATGAGATATCCAAAAGATTTATGGTGATTTCATCTGATGCAGTTTTTAATCCAACTCTTGCTTAATTTAAATGTTTGGGAATTTTAAGTCATCTGTGACAAATTATTTTAATCACTTTCCCTTTTGTGTGCTCCATGTGTTATTAACACTTTGAAAATTTCAGTAGCCCCATTTGATTATTAATGGCCCACCCTTAAAAAGAAATTCCCAAATCCAAATGGTGTTTTCTCTATGATAAAGGTGATGCTCCCCATACTATCTTTATATTGTTTCCTGAAACTCTAGTGTAATACATTGCACTTCTCTCCATGGTCCCAGTTTACATGTTCTGGGTGTAATTCAATCTTTGAGCTTTGATCTGCCCTCCGCTATAACCTCAGGTGATTATTTTGCTTAGTTATGTCAAATTAAAGTAATTGGGGATGGTTAGTAATCAAAGCAGTTGTGCATCTTAGTCTGGTTTAACAATTTATTTACATTTTTGTACAAAGAAAATCTGCCTTGGTTTGTGTGGTAGTGGTGGTTTTCAAATATATATATATATATATATATATATATATATATATATATCCATCCATCCATCCATTATCTGTACCGCTTCTCCTCACAAGGGTCGCGGGGCGTGCTGGAGCCTATCCCAGCTGTCTTTGGGCAGTAGGCGGGGGACACCCTGAACTGGTTGCCAGCCAATCGCAGGGCACACAGAGACAAACATCCGCACTCACAATCACACCTAGGGGCAATTTAGAGTATCCAATCAACTTACCATGCATGTTTTTGGAATGTGGGAGGAAACCGGAGTGCCCGGAGAAAACCCACGCAGGCACGGGGAGAACATGCAAACTCCACACAGGGAGGCCGGAGCCGGGATCGAACCCACGACCTCTGAACTGTGAGGCGGACGTGCTAACCAGTCGACCACCGTGCCGCCCATATATATATATATATATATATATATATATATGTATATATATATATATACATACATATGACAAATGCTTCTAGAGTGTGATAAGAATATTCCACTTTTTGTTGGAACTCTTTATTGTCCAAATCAGGTTTTCTCAACTTGCCTCAGACTGGCACCGCCATTTTCCAAGGTTAAGATAAATGTTATCAGTTTGTTGCCAAGAGTGATAGATGTATGGCCTTCTTAAATATGAATTCAAATAATTACATTTTGCAGGACACTAACTTGACTCAACTGCAGAGTACAGTAAGAGTTACTACACAAATTAAAATTCGGAAATATCTTATACAGTATTTACATATTCAGAACAAGAAGTGAGAAGGAACTTGACTACTCCATGTATAAGTCAATAAAAAGCATGAAGACTGTGTAAACTGATCTGCATATTGCCCTTATAGTGCCACAGTGAGCACTAACTGATGAGGAACGGGCTAACTTCTCAATGTACAAAAATCCACATATCAAAAACAAATATGCTAATTACGCTTTGCCGTCTTTTCTCTGAACAGCAGCACAAATCTGCACTAAAGGCCTAAAATTGTTGCACATGGTGCTAATATTGAAAATAAAAATATAGGAGAATCCATTCTATGTTTAACAGTCTTTGAATGTATGATTGACTTGCTTTGCACGAACTACCCAGAATATGGTCTTTTTATCTTAGAAAAGCCCTTAAAATGGACATTGGGCAGTATTAGTATCTCAAAACAGGAGCAGCCTTATAAGCACCGTGCTTGACGCTTGCCATGTCCTTCAGAGGACCTGGACGGCAGGCTATGAGTGGT
This sequence comes from Filicampus tigris, assembly GCF_054856515.1. NCBI lineage: Eukaryota > Metazoa > Chordata > Actinopteri > Syngnathiformes > Syngnathidae > Filicampus > Filicampus tigris. The sequence continues at coordinate 2,957,041 of NC_141227.1, read as the reverse complement.
TGTATCGTGTCATGTTGCAAGGCAGGTCTACGTATTGCGACAAGATCCTGACTGACTCCCTGGCTCCTAAGGGCCACACATCTGTCTATGTCTCACTCTAACTACGTCTCCCTGCTAAGTACTCGTAAAGAAACACTTGGTCCATTTTTCTCGGCTTAATTATCATATTTCTCTTGGGTTGATTTCACTTTGAACCGCAAGAGAAAAACTCAGTTCCTGTGTGCTGTTTAGAAATCATTGTTTATACCCATCATGTCTGTGTGTTTGTATGATTAATTTGTTATGGGCGGGGGTGATGGTGGGGGGTCGCGCCAGCTGACTAATGTCTATGATGACAGCACCCATTCTAAGCCTGGCCATGACATTCAAGTGAGTTGAAGTATGCCCTGCTAAATACAAACGACACACTTGGATATGATGATAGCTTATCCAGTCTGAACACTACAGCATAACTCGTCTTTAAATCACTGTATTTGATGAAAATGCTTCATTTTGGCAAACAGATCTTGAAGAGGCTCCTAATCTCTCATCAGATTGTTTCAACGGATAAAATCTAGGCAAACTTGTATCACAGTAAAGGGAAGCAAAATGTATGGACACTGAAAAGAACGGCCCATTATCCAAAATGTGTCACATCACACCAAACATGATGGAGACAGTATTATGACCTGGGCATGTACCGGTACGTAAAATTGCAGATGGAATTGTTTCATTGGTTGGTTGGTTGGTAGGTAGGTAGGTAGGTAAGGAGGTAGGTAGGTAGGTAGGTAGGTAGGTAGGTAGGTGGGTAGATAGATAGATAGATAGATATATAGATAGATAGATAGATAGATAGATAGATAGATAGATAGATAGATAGATAGATAGATAGATAGATAGATAGATAGATAGACAGATTTACAGTAATGTAAACTTCATCACAATGTTATCCGCAGGAAAGATTAAAGTTGGTAAATTGATTGATACTGATGCAGAATACGGCCAGCGTTATTTTAGAGTTGCTGAAACTCAAGCTATGGTGGGCTCCTTCAATCAGAATCTCCAGTTCATAGAGTTTCTACTCCTTGGAGCCAAAGAAACACTTCAAGGACTCTGTGGACAGTGGTAGTTGCTAAATACCTTTTGACTGCAAGGGATGAAGAGGTGGATCCTCAGGTTTCCTTCCAGTTCACAAATACAGGCCATCTGATCTATTCATTTCATGGGTTAAATGGTTTAATTTTGTTTTCACTATGATGAAAGTCAGACGTTTTTTCACATGAAAGACATATAGTATGTTGTTTGTGAGGTGTGAACTTGGGCAAATACTGTACCAAACCTCTACAACAGATGGTATAAGTGTTGGCGTGTCTTCCATTTATTGGAGTAATGGCTCTTCCTCTCTCTGTCTGAGCTTCTGTTTTTATACCTTGCAGAGTGTGTAGTGTGCCAGACTTCTCCTCACTGGTAATGCAATGAAAAAGTGAAGTGCCTTTTAAAATCTTCACAAAACCACATTCTTTAACTTGGCTGTGGGCTGATGTGAAGTCAAACAGGGGACTAGGTTTTTTTGTCCTCGAGACACATCACAAGTCATGACAAAACCAGACTGTCAACATTTAAACCTGTCTCCCACTGAGGGGCGAGCGATGTTGATTTTTTCCTTGCGACAAGAAAAACTTTGCGACAATTAAAACTATTGGCAAATGTCTGACGAACATCTTTGTGACCGTTTGCGACCATGAATGAACCCTGAAAAATCAACATCCGCTATCCTCGCAAACACTCACAAACTTTGACCACCCAGTGGTATACGGCCTTTACCTCACTTACCACAGTTGCCTGGCACCAATTTTTTGGCATACAATCACATGACGGTCAAATGACATAGGAAAGTGGCAAAAGACTAGTGTATTTTTTTATGTGCATTTTGACCAAACATGCCTTCTACCAAATTTGTTCATACAACTTCTCAATACACTTATATCCGGTGTTGTAAATGTATAGTCTATTAGAATGCTTTATAATATGTTACACGTCACCAGGACCCTTTGGTTCCTCAGAATTATCTAAATGAAATGAAATGAAATGAAAAATGGCAATTTTATGTTTCATAAGTATTTCTAGTTTCTACCACAGCTTCTCAGGGCATTTTGACACAATTATTTGTCATTATGAGCCCAAAAATTCAACCATTCAATGTCAATCAGTAACAGACAATATAACATTTCATTTTTGCCACAATCGTGCCAAATCTGTGATCTTTAAAGTCAGTCATACACCAAATGATGCGATTGAACTGTGTGGAACTGGACAATCTGCAACAAATTACTGCCGGTGACTGACCCTCACACACCTACTGAACTAACAATCCTGAGCTGTGACAGATCACACCTTGCCACTAGAAACGCAGATGTGTACGCAGTGCTTCAATCAGTTCACTGTCTTCTTCCGGTGAGGTAGCCATTTTTCTTGTGAAAGGTCACTTGATGCAACCAGACATTTTGATAGGTAAACATCCGTCCTGTTGAATTGCGTGGTAGAACCCCACACACCGCTCAACGCAAATGAATAGTTTAGATGCATTTTGCCGTGTTGCTCGGTATTAGGCCAAAGACAGTGGTATCTTGATGTGCGAGTGCGCCAATTTGCGTGTTTTTCTAGTTATGTGCTGTTGTTTGTATTGCGAGCCAAAATTGTAATTCTGAGAGATCTTCAGATATGCCACTGCTCAAACTCAAGTGTCAAAATGATTATTGCAATGGTGTTAGGTTTTTATATTCCTACAATATTTTACAACACAGTGCTACTTTTCTGTATCAAAAATGTAACAAAAAAAGTGGTGTTTTTTTGAGGGGCTGGAACGAATGAATGGCATTTCAATTTATTTTAATTGGGATTTTTTTTTTCGTATGAATCAACAGAGTTACAAGCTTTGTTATGGAAAAAATTCCAGGTACGACTACTTATTATACTTATTTTTGATGTGACTAATATTTCAACCAAATTATGAACCAATTAATACAGGTTTATCTTTTTAATTTATATGAACTGTTTTTAAGACTAAGGGCATAGTTTTCCAAAGATTTGCACGTGTAAAAACGGTCGCAAATTGATAGATTATCAAGCACCCGTGGAAGCTGTTCTACTAACCAAGCGCACCCAAGAGTGCGTGTATGCCAAACGTGCAAAATGGCCATTTTGTATACCATTTTGTTCGTTCAAGGAAGAGTGTATGATGATGAATTTAAAGTTTCCCGTCATTCGTCATTCACCTGCAAAACGGGCATCCATCAGTGACGGATTGACGGACATTCCGTCAGCACTGACGGAGTGGCCACCTCTGATATACAGTAAGTCTAATGTTTGTTTCTCTTTCACTTCCAACTTCTCCACCTAAAACTCAATTTTGCGCTTGCGGTGCTCTCCCAAATGTTCACTGGTGAAAACTGTCAGAGCTACTAAAAGCCCACTTTTAAATAAGGCATTCCCCACCACTTTTACCTGTTGCCAAAACTGCACGCACTCTGTTAGACTGAGCGCACATGCAATTCTGCACATTTGGGATCTTGCTTAACTTCTTAATAAATCACATGCAACACGCGCAAAAATCTTGTACAATCCGGTGTAAACACACAATTTAGTGCCCGCTTTTTGGGACCTTAGTAAAGCAGACCTCAGCAGTAGTATTTTTATCAGGTTCTGGAAACAACAATTGACTACCGTTTAGATAAAGTGGACTGTGAAAAGCACGGAAACACCCATGCGCACATCATGAACAAAAGGTGGCATAAGGGCAGCTGTGCAACCAAGCACAATGCAAATGCTGTTTCTTTAACCCATACGCAAAATACAGTGTGGGTTCATCTTGGTGAATTTGTTGTTTTAACCTTAGCTGGGATACCATTTGTCAAGGCAAAAGTAGTGTGCAGGGTTGATGGTTCAGTCAGAGGTGGGATTTTCCTCACAGTCACGCTCACAGTCTGCTGCTAAAGCGTGGCTGACAGGAAGCGAATGGCGCCTGGATAGAGCCCCCTATGGAACTGCCACATGCTCAGCCATTTATTGCTCCCAATGTCTGACTAGGATGTTATCATGAGCTCAAGACTCTGTTGATTGATTCAGTGCAAGGGCATGGGCCGTAAATGTTTCGTATCGGATGAGCACTCTGGTCTTGTCTTGGTTAAATTAATGGCAAAATACATTTTTGTTGGCTCACAAAAATTTCATATTGCCAACATCAACACATGTATCAGTTATCAGCCATACAGAACGTTAAACAATGCTGTTGGGAGAGAGGTGTTCTTAAAGATCCAAAAGATGGTGCTGTTTTTCTTGCCTCTGCTCTTTTGAAATATATTTGAAATATATTTGTATAAATATACAGCAATTGGGGGGAGGGGTCATCCTTTAAGTGGAAGTCAACGCAAACATTTTTTTTTCAAGAATATGTTCTATGTAAGCCCACTAGTTGAAACAGGGCACTCTGATAAATATTGCGGTTGTGGAATAAGAGTTAATGCACTCGTTTTTAGCCATCTCTCGGGGCGGCCATTTTGTCTTCTGTCGACTGAAAATGACATCACAACTGCTCACAACGACCAATAGCGGCTCGGATTTAGAAAACAGGTCAGCCGTGATTGGTCCTTGTGAGCAGTTGTGATGTCATTTTCAGTCAACAGAAGACAAAATGGCCGCCCCAAGAGAAGGCTAAAAACGGGTAAATTTTGCTGCTTAACTTATATTCCACAAACGCAAAATCAACCAGAATGCCGTGTTTCAACTAGTGGGCCTGCTGGGAACATATTCTTGAAAAAAATATGTTTGGGTTGACTTCCACTTTAAAGCCGATTGCGCTTTAAATTGAAGCGCTTTTTTTCATGGCCTGAAAACACCAGGCCAGGAGCATCTTATGTACGCATCATAATAACTAGGACTGTCAAAGTGTTAACTATGGAGATTAATTAAAATTTTATAACGCATTCAATTTTTTTTAACTCAGTTACCTCAGTTGTATTTACTTCCTGTAGCAGCTGACCTCTGTTCACTTTGCAGCCAAACTTAGAGGAGAGTTACTGTCACAAAGACGGACTTTTACATAGTTTTACTTTAAAAAGTGGCTCGACAGCCCATTGGGGAATTCCAAAATAATTAGCGCACTTTGCAAAGCTGAATTCAAATATCATATTAGTTATACGTGTATCATTCAACAGTTGTATTTTCCTGGAAAAGAATCATATTCATGGGTCAAAGAAAGCTATTAGAACAGTCTTTGAATCAAAATATACTTTTACTTTTTTCTGCATTAATTCCATGATTTTACTCACTCAAGTAAATATCGGTTCCAAGCGTCGTAAAAAATTGTTGTTGAAAAATACAGTTAATCACTAGTAATTATGGAAAATTTGGCGATAAATTAGTTAAAAATAAAATTATCGCTTGACAGTACTACTAATAACACATCAAAGTTTGAAAACTGTCAAAATGACTGCTCTTTGTACTCCTAGTGTTTAACTGTATATCTGTGACATCAAAGCACAACCTGTAAATACTATGTGTACCATTCTCCGACATTGCGCCACAGACAGTAAAAAACAGCGGCCAATTCTGGATCTACCAGACTTTGACAACTACTGCACACAAGTTCACTTTGTGTGGCCTGTACATTATTCCTGTCCTTTAGATCAGAAATCTATTAAATTGGGGCCCATTAAATCGAGGTTCCACTGTTCTGTTTTTTGTTGTTGTTGTTGTTTTTAACATTCTGAGAGAAATGCATATGGCAGAACTTCGGTTACTGTGTCTGCCTGTTCCTAACCCTCTCGTCCTGTCAAGCTCTCACTTTCAACTCCCACCTCAGACATCCACTACCCCACCCACAACTTCAGAGGAATTGTTCCAAAACCGACCGGATAGGATTGAGTCAATCTTGATGATTTTAAAAGCTGGAGCAGATGAATTGCAAATACTGTCTCTCTGTTTCCCCTGCTCTCTCATTGACTTCCCATAATTCTGCTACTTCCTTTTGCTGATGACATCGAACAAAGGAAGTTCAACCTGGATGACATATAGCTTTTTGGGATAGAGGCCGGTGGACTTTTGATGGTTATTTAAGAGTGCCGGGACCCCTCCTCGATTACCGCGTGGGAGGCGGGTGCATCCAAAGGAACCGAGAAGTCTTTTCCAGTGGGTCTTTTGTTATGACTGACTTTTTAAAAAGTCTTTTTTCTCCCCTCCAGTGTGAGGATTTCCATGTAATTCCTCTTTCTTTGTCTTTCTGTCTATCTCTCTTACTTGGACACTTGAACACTTTTATGTATTCCTATTTTTTTTTCACCAGAAACACATCCATATATTCATTTTCTGAACCATATCTCTCTCTCTCTCTCTCTCTCTCTCTCTCTCTCTCTCTCTCTCTCTCTCTCTCTCTCTCTCTCCTCTCTCTCTCTCTCTCTCTCTCTCTCTCTCTATATATATATATATATATATATATATATATATATATATAAATATATATATATATATATATATATATATATATATATATATATATATATATATATTATATATATATATATATATATTCTATGCAAGCCTCATATATATGACAAAGATATTCTGACAAAGATCGTTTATGTTCTTCTAATATTCCTGCACTAAGACAGTTCACAATGTACGAAAAAACACAAAACCTGGAGAACTCACAATGGATGAATGCAACCGGACCATTAAGTCGGTGAAAGAGTAGCCCAGTACCTCATTTAAAAAAAAAAAAAAGAAAACATGACTTTGTATTTCTCATGGTTAGTTAAATTAGTCAGTGAATAAAATGAAATCCCGCATCTTGTGCCACTTATGTTTAGCCTAATTGTTTATAGTCAGGTTTAAAATTAAAACTATTAATTGACCAGGCTTATAGGAAGTTGCTATTGCATGAGAACTAATCTAACACAATGGGAAAACTCATAGATCGTATAACACAGAATACCTAAGAATTAACAGACATTTAGGGACAGAAGAAACGAGTAAGTGTTTTCCTTTTACATTGCTAAGATATCAAAAATGTCATCATGTCATCTTCCAAACCGCTTATCCTATACAGTGTTGCAGGGGGGCTGGAGCCTATCCAGCCGTCAACGGGCGAAGGCAGACTACACCCCGAACTGGTCGCCAGCCAGTCACAGAGCACCCACACACAACGTCACTGAACGGGAATCGATCCCACGCTGCCCGCACACAACTCAGGCGTGTGTACCACTACACTATCAGAGACTCCGATATCAAAAATGCTCTCGCACTAATCACTTTGTAATATTTACAAGTGCGGTTTCACAGAGAAACTCCATTCTTTAGTATTTATTCAGTTTCCTTTTGCGATATTATTAATCAGACTTGTGCTAGTTTTTAATAATTTAGAAGGATAATTTAGCAGGGTTATTGCAAATCTTAAATCCAATGCACATGCTTTTTCGAAAAATAAAAATATTCTTTGATTATCATTTGCATATTAATGGGGCTCTTCCTGACACATTGGATAGTATTATTAGTACTTTAGTATTTAATCAGTTTCCTTTTGCGATATTATTAATCAGACTTGTGCTAGTTTTTAATAATTTAGAAGGATCATATAGCAGGGTTATTGTAAATCTTAAATCCACTGCACATGCTTTTTCAAAAAATAAAAATATTCTTTGAATATCGTTTGCAAATTAATGGGGCTCTTCCTGACACAATGGATAGTATTATTAGTACAAGGTTTTTGTAAATTTGACAACACCGATAACAATGTGACAAAAGAGCAATGCAGCATTTCTCTTTTGTGGAGACTACCATGAGAGAATTTCAGTTCAAGGTTACAAGTCCCCACTCATCACCATGGATCAATTTAGAAAGCTTGTTCTCTGCCCAGACTAAAATGTAGCTGGTTTATATCATTGCCTTTCCTCCTCTTTTTAGAGACTAATGAGTTAGTCAGGCTAATAGAGCCTTTTCTGGCAAAGTTACACTGTCGTCTTTGAAGTAATATACCATAAAGCCAGCTGTGTAATTACTTAATTCTACATTAGGCAGCCATGCTTTATCTGGGCTGAACTTGGTTGAGAAAAACTACAGTCAAGGATTTAGAATCATGCGGAAAACTGCAATATGTTTATTATCTGAGTTTTTTTTTTTTTTTTACCCTGCAATCATGATGTTCAGTTGCTTTATTAAGGTTTGCGCATGCAGAAAATGGGGCTCAAATGTGATTGCTCATGCAAGCACATGTTGAAGCTGATCTAGTGCACCTAAGAACAGTGACAGTTACCTTGAAAAAATAACGTTGTTACTTTACTGATTACTTGCTTTAAACTGTTTTTAGCCATCTCAGAGGGCTTCCTTCCATTTTGTCACTTCTGTCGACTGAAAATGACATCACAACTGCTCAGGGCTCAGGTAACGACCAATCAATCAATCAATCAGAAAACAGGTCAGGTCATTGGTACTCGAGTACGGCAGCCTTGTATTAAGCATATTGAGTACGACTACCTTGGCGTGGTTTCCCAAGATGCGAAACCCTCTTATAGGCATAGCGGATTCCACTACTTTTACACCTGTTCCCAACAGCATGCGCAGTCTTCCAGTGTGAGTGAATATGCAATTTAGCTTATCTTACATAACCATCAACAGTATGATAGAGCGAACGTGTTTTCATCATTTTACTGCTTATTTGTTTATTTGTATTGCACATTTTATGTAGAGTACAAGACAATTCAGACTGCTTTACATAAAACATTAAACGCATTACAGAAAGAGAAACAAAATATCTAATATCATCTAAAGCAGTGTTTTTCAAACACTGTGCTGCGGCACACCAGTGCACCGCAAGATATTGTCAGGTGTGCCGTGGGAAATGATCTAATTTGTGTGCCTGTGCAGTCTAGGGACTGGCAGTGTAATCATTGTAGTACTCTTCCATACCAGTAGGTAGCAGCAGGTAGCTAATTGTCTTTGTTTAGAGACAAGTGAATTAGTGACGCATCTTTATCCAAACAGGTCCATGTTTCACACTAAGTATCAATATGAAACATTATAAAATACTTTTTTCTTTGTTTATCTAATTCCCATTCAAGATGTTATAATATAACGTCATTCTTCAATGTTAAAAAATGCTTATATGAGCAATATAACACTAAGATTTTTTCACAATTTCAGCCGTTTCACTTGCTTTGGTTCAGGTTCTGGGAGAACACTATAGACCTGTCCCAGACGACCTGAGGGGTCTGGATGCTTTGTTGGGTACTAGTACATCTTGCATCTATTTTGGGACAAGACCATTGAGTGCTCTATAGACCAGCAATAAGATTTTAAAATCAATTCTTTGACTCACAGGAAGTCATTGTCGTGATTTGAGGACAGGTGTGATGTGATGTTTGTAAGGACTCTAGTATTAGCATTTTGGATCATCTGCAAGATTTCCTTTGCACTTGCAAAAGTAGTTGTGACAATCACAACACTAAAACAGAAGTGTTCAAATGGATGCTTCATGAACACAAGTGACCTTGTTAGCGTCATAGAATAGCTTGACAAGTTGTCGCTCCTCCCACTGGCAGTAAGTATATAATTCTTCTCCTTCCCATATAGCATTTGTGTTTGCATGAGCAGAACTAAGATCAAAACGGTCACCTGTGCAAACTAAGAAGGTAAAGCCACACTAAATCTATATTAACAAATCTAAAAAAGAAAGAAAAAATATATCTATATTATGCACGGTATTAGCACAAAAATGTAGGTCCAGACATTATCTGTTTAACTTATCTGACACCACAAAGATATCCAGGGAGTGTTCTTGGAGTATGTGATGCTGATACTATGTAGGAATGCGATTCTTGTTGCAAGGAGGTTTAAATCAGCCGAGTGAAACCTTTCTTTTTTTTTTTTTAATCCTACACAGCTGATTCATGGAGTTGCTTTGAAGCCATATTTTGTTTTCGCTACGAATCAAACACAGGGGTAATTTTTCAGTTAGCGTTTTCTGCTATATTGTTTTGTTTGCCAAGAAATGAATGACCCCCAAGACTTGGCACATATTGTTTGGACTGATATGACAAAAACTGAACTTTTTAGAAATTGCGCAGCTCATTACATGTGGAATAAAAATAACAGAGCCTTTAATATTAATAAGATCATGCCAAGAGCCCAACATAATGCTACCCCCCTCCCCCCCACAAGAAACCAACAACAACAACAAAAACAGCAACAAAAACTTATAAAGAAACTACAAAATAAACCAGTAGAGTAAAAATGAGGTTTAATAAATGTAAGTTTTGCAAGAGGTGCAGATCTTTTTTCAATTTGGTGACCGCGTGTGATGATTATTGTATAACGGTTTTTGTGTGCCTTGAGGCATGTTTTTTCCACAAAATACATAGTTGAACTTCAGATTGTTCAAATCAAGAAGCATCTCCAGCTTGGCCCTGCACTGGCCTCTAATGCGTGGTTACAAGAGCAACTGTTGAGGCAGGCAATTTGAGAGAACAGGACGGCGGCTCTATGATGGGTTTTAGGTTTAGATTCCACAGGTTATTCCAGGGACCGTATTATTAGACTGAGCTGGGTTAGTTTTGAGATAGCAGGTGATCTGGCTCCGATACTGTTTGATTATTTGTAATTTAAAGACTCAAGTAAACTGAGATTAAAGGGCACATATCAAGCGATATTTGGAAGGTTTATTGAAATCGTGGATGTTGAGATGAAAGCATGATCTTCTATTTGAGTGGAGCTCTGGACTATGCATGTGTGGGCAAGTGTGCTTGATTTGTTTAAATTGGGTGCACATTAGGCCTGGGCGATATATCGTTATCGAGATATGAACTTCCAAGATATTAACATCGAATTGAGGACAATATCAGTCAAGTGAACTTGCCACACTTGTGTTGCAGTTCAACCAACCACACTCCTCCTTTCAAGTTTGGCGTTGATCGACAGCTAAAGTCAGCCAATGACACTCATCTTGCGGAGGGAGCGGGACACACACACACAGGAGGAGCAGGGGACACACGCCACCGCTGCTGTCAAGACAGCACACACACGCGAAATCCACCTCCATGTTAGCGACAGTTGCGACGCACATAGATTGTGTTTTAGAACATGATGTGACCTTATTTATAATTTAACAATTAACAGTGGATACCATAGCGGAGCTTGTTGTAAAAATGTCCGAGCAGCTCGCCCCTCGGGACATTCAATTGAATGGGAGTGAGCCTCGCCTTTCAATATATCCAGACCTTCCTCATGATTATCGCCCACAACCTATTTCTGAAGGAGCACAAGTCTTCTTTTTGGGGATTAAAAAAAAGTCATACAACGCAACATATTTTATGGGGAGCTCAAAACACGATTCAAGTTGGCATAGTTCATAGTGTCCATGCCGCCCAATGTGCGGGAGTGGCCAACTGTTTTTTTTTCCAAGTCACACAACACATCTATCCAACTATCCATCCATCCATCCAACTATCCATCCATCCATTTTCTGAACCACTTATTCTCACTGACATGTTATTCTCATGGACAAATTGGTTCAGAAGAACACACACCTTGATGCAGTTAACACACAAACAGAACATGTTATCTATCATTAAAGCACAAGTCCAATACAGTGTGCATTTAATTATTTTTAATTTATTTCAGATTTCGGAAATGTTGATGTCTGTCAGTAAGTTCTAAAAAATCATTTTGGTAATATCTCACAGCCCTACTAATAGCACTAAATTTAGTGACTTATTCTGATGTGATTGGACACTCTGAGACTCCCTCACTGATGTTGTCATATTTTGAAACTGTTCAAATGAAAATTGCTTGTGCAAAACTACCACTGGCTGGTTTGACAGTCTCATCAAACAAGTGTAATTGTTTTTCGTGAAAATTGCACGTAAACAATATTAAAGGTGGACAATGAAGAAAATAACAAGTGTTAATGCAGATGCCACACAGCTGTACATCGCCGTGACTCCTGCTGAGGCAGGGCCAATTAATACCCTCTGTATTTTACACATTAAGTTATGGATGGCAGCTAATTTCCTACAGCTCAACATGGACAAAACAGTGGTTTATGTCATTGAATCCTGAAGGCAAGAGAGAACATTTTTTACCAAGATTACAAGACTTTAAAAAATCAAAATGTGAAAAGAACCTCGGCTTAATTTTTGACTCTGATCTTAATTTCATTCCACCAAAATAGGTTTTTACCATCTTAATGTAGAATATAGCCAGAGTCTCAAGCTAATACAGAGGTACTTGTGCATGCTTTTATCTCAATAAGAAGCTGAGGTGGGCTGGCTGCACATATGCAGTAGTGATGTCAAGTGTCACTAACTTGCAATATTAACTAAAACTAACTTGTCCTCCTTCAGTTAATCATAATAATATAGATAATTCACATCTGTGGCCCATGACATGTTTTATTAGCTTCTGTATGTCAAACATTTTTTTTCCTTTTATTGGTAACAGTTGCATTTCCAGTAACAGTTCCAAACAGTATTCATTCGTTTCCACTTCACAGACAAGTACCTCAAATGTCAGTCTCAGAGATTCTCTCCGCCCTTTTTGCAAAGCTTCTGGATTTCTTCAAGGTATTGCTGTTACTATATACTGTATCGTCAATAGCCGTCATCTCTCTATGTAAATGAGGCTAGACATGTGCGAGCATGGCAGTTTGCAACAGGAGGGAAAAATCAACACCCGTTACTTACCGCTGTGCGTACAACAGGTGTTTGTGCATTTGATAATTTCAGTCATACGAGCGAATTTAGAACCTGTTCTATGCACTCTGATAAACGAGGCCCCCGATTCCTCAGTGCCTTGCATCTCTCCATGCATTCACTAAAATATGCGTTGGGTGTGTACTTTTGTGTGGGTGTGTTGGTATGAATGTGTAGGTGTTTACATGTGGCGATGGAAGGGGTGGGTTCCTGTGCATTTGTTGTTGTTTTTTTCTTTCGATTGATTTTGTTTACTTCTGTAAAACACTTAGTGTTGCATTTTTAATGTATGAAAAGTGCTAGACAAATTAAAAATTGATTTGATTTGACAATTGATAAATGTTTGGTTTGGTTTGCCTGTAATGAGAGCACGAAGCAGGCAAGATTTCGGATGTTAGCGTGCGAGATTTGGTTTCCATTTCCGGGCACATCCAAGCGGTGCCCTTACATAACTGGAGACAACAGGTGTTAGCAATAGTTAGACAGCATTAATCCCGGGAGAGGGCAAACTTCGCATACATGATATGAGTGCAGTCAAACAACATCCTCCGGTGTTGTGTGTTTATGGCTTTGCATTTTGTTTCATGTTGTGCCCACTGCTTGTTGCACACAAAGCTGTTCATCAGGCGCCACGTTCTGTACTATATTTGAACCCTGTTGTCTTTGGCCTCCCAACGTGCCTTTGGATCAAGATTCTCTGGGTTGAGTCTCCTCTGTGAACAGCTCTCGCCAAAAGGATGTGAAGGCAGGCCCAGAATGTAGCGGGAATCTTGTGTTGATGTTTGTTTTTACCAGCTTTGCTTGCAGAGAGAGCTGCAGCGGAACTTTACTGTCGCTAAAATATCTGCCCATGTAGCTCAAAAAGTGTAACATCAGCGCAGTGCTGACAGTTGCATCTCACCTCACCTCAACAGAAACAACAGAATGGGGGTGCTGAAATATAAGGCAAGAAAGAGACCGGAAAAGTACGTAGAGAGGATTATTTTTGAGGGATCTTCGATTCAGCAGCAGCAAATTTGAAATGGAACATGCTCATCACTCCCTAGCCCCCATACCTAACCCAAACCATAATGATGTGCTTCTTACATTCGTTGTCTCAAGACAAGGAGCTGGAGGCTACTATTAGTGTTGTTTTTGGTGGCCTGTTTTAATTTTAGACTAGTCTTTGTGTCAAGCTGTAATTGCAGTTTTTATTATCAATCAATCTATCCCATTTTATTTATATAGCACTTTTCATACACAAAAATGCAACTCAAAGTGCTGTACAATCAAAACATCCAAAACACAACATAAAAAGAAGACCCACTCCCTCCCTCCCAAACATACACAAAGACATATATCCACCAGTACATCAGCACTCACACACACACGCATGCACGCACGCTACATTCTCACAAATAATATGCAGACACATTCGTCTCATCAAGGGTTTCCAGCTAATGTCTAGAGCTAGCGTTAAAATATAAAACAATAACCACAGCCTCAATGGTTGGCAGTAAGCTTTCTAAAATAGAAACTAACATTACATTATTACATTACAAGACACACGTCTTGACTTGCCTCAATTTGATAATGTAATGCTCTTCAGATTAGTGATTTTGTGGCCACATTTCCCCATCTTTTTTGTTGTTTTTCTGACAACACATTGCGTTTTTTCGGAACTCCTATGGAATGAAAATGTGTCCAAATGTCGTTTCTTCTCTAAAGACAATCCCCTGCTGGCCGGCCGTCTGTCCTTTTCTCTGTGTTAAATTGTGCTTACCAAGTCCTATCCCAGCACATTCTTCTTCTGATCCAAATACTACCACTAGTCGAAATTGAGGAACAGACGTTGGGACCCAGGAAACAGAATGACATTTTGGGACATTTAAGACATTTCGTGGCACCTCGTTTGCGTTAATGAAAGTGAAGAGACATTTGAGCATAGTTTTTCTTTGTAAACAACATTTAGGCTCGTTTTTATTCGTCAATAATATGGCATTACAGATTTAATCATCACTATCGTCATGTGACCAGCATATTTCTTGCGTCTCGCCTCCCGCATGTGATAAAGGCTCGTTGACGAAGATATTTTCGTCCTAATTTTTGTAGACAACAGCAAAACTAGCTACCAGAGCTTGGCATTCCCATTCCACCATTTTGGCGATAAACGATGGAAACTTTAAAAAAGGTCCGACTAAGCATTGTCGTAAGCCCATTTTTTTCCGTCTATCGTCTATTTTCCCAGTGAGGTCCCACCTAGGTATCTTATGGGTCAAGCAAAGTGAGTTTAGTCGATGTTCAGGCATGGCTCTGCATAGCAACATCATGTTGTTTTATTTCAATCCAGGTTGTATGTGTTGTGTTTAAATTTCATAGGAAAATGATAAGTTCAAGTTGGCAATTGATTGAATTTTGGTTTCAATTGCAAAATGTTAATATACAGAAAAAAATGTAAAGTAAACTTCACATTTGGAAGGTTCTCCATTGGTACAGATAAAATTGTAAATATGGTTAGGTATTGTTATAAAACAACATATGTGTACCCTATATACTGTGTTTATATGACTTGGTGGTGTTTGCAGTGGAGCTCCTAGCCACATTGCTTGAGAAACACCTACATTTGCCGGCCAATCAGATAACAGTGGCGTCATGACCCTCCTCAGCCTGCCTGCATTTTAGAACCACCTAAAGGAGGTTCTGAAAAGTGCTTCCGTTGTTACTGCATGGCCCCGAAAAAGCGGAATGGAAAAAGCGAGCACTCAGGGCAGAGCGAGGCCATTCCGGCATGGAACTGCTACAATGGAGAAACAGCTTGGTATTTGTTTGTCCTAAATCTGTAAAATTATAATTTCGTCTAGTTTAGCTCACCAAAATACATTTAAGAATGGTATACCATGATCGTCAGCAAATTACCGGTAGTCTTTGAAGTACTGTAGTACTGATCATAAAAAAATATATGAGATTAACATCTTGAAGGATAAAGAGAATGCCAGACTGCTTCATGATGTTCTTGGTCTGTCAAGCAAAACTGACTTTGGAGGAGTGGCCATTTCTCCAAACCGAGATCATATCTTGCTTAGAAATGCTGCACTACTTTGTTAAAGACTCACCATTCACTGATTCAAGCCCCTTCCCTAAAGTCTCTCTTTACTGTTCCCACGATTATTTTTTTTTGTATTTCATGAAAATGGGAGGAAATTGACTCGACACCCGGATGAGTGATTGATTGATTGACCTGTCTAAAAAGTAAAACCTCCTTAGCACTGCTTAGAGGAGCTTTGTGATTAGTGATTTGTCTCCATCTACTTCATTTACTGCGATTGATGCAGCAACTACAAGAACATGTTGGAAGCAGACATTGTTTTCATTAAAGGTCTGTTTCGTGGTGCTGAAAGTGTCATGCGCTGGTTCTAGCGATCCATCCCTCTTATGTGTTTTCCATGAGGCTTAGTAAAAAGCCTGGCACAACTTTCACTGTTATAGTAGAGAATTTTTCTTCATTTTTTTTCTTTTATCTTCTTCTATCTATCTATTGGGGGAAAAGCAGCAACTTTCAAAGTACAGGATACTCTACGTGCAACAGCTCACAAAATTAGAGCCTGATTAAAAAAAGCCTCTGCGCCCTAGCTTTTGATGACTCTTGTGCTTGGTTGAACTGACATGTCACAAAGTTTTTTTTCTTCTTCTTTTTTCTTCTTCAAAAACACAGTCCATAGTTAGTGCATTAAGATCCCAGCAATGTTTTTGCATCAATTTCTCATGAGGTAATTTACTAACAGTAGACAGAAATTAGGTCATACGTTTATCCCTATGGACATAGTTTACTCTTATATGTGTGTTAGATATTTATTTTTAGATTCATTCTCATGTAATGATGAGAAAGTTAGTCAGAATGTATAGAAAAAAAGCATACATGTGGGCTGCCTATATTTTATACGCACAATGGTAACCTCTGTGTTTTATGCCTAAATGACTGAAAGCAACAATCTTGATTCCATTGGAACAAAAAAAGATCTATAGTCTCTGACTAAATGTATCACTAGTTTATCTGAATTCTAATTGTGTCTTTCTCCATCTCTTTTTTGTTTTTACAGGACCTCCAGTAAGTAGACAAGACACCTTGTGTGATCCATGTGGGGTAAAGTAATTGAATATCTCTGCATTTGGGTGGGCGTGAAGTGGGTGAACTGACTTCTCAAACTGCCATTACTATGTTATAAATATTTTACTATATATTGTCACATTTAGGTCACTGACCATTTTTTTCATTCCATGCCATCAACTGTTGCTAATGTGATCATCTCTACAATTGTTTACACCCAAACTGACATCTGCCAAACTACCATATTGGTTTCAGAGGCAATTGTTGCTTGTGCTCAGCGAGAAAGATAAAGAGTCTCATATGAGTATGCAGAAATAGACGTTTTTTCCAGCACTGTGAAGGTTTTTTTTTTTTTTTTTTTTACATGGGTGTAGAAGAAAATTAGAACCTTTTACATGCCACCTGGAATACTTGGACCTTAGAAACTAAAATAACTGATTGGTTTATATATCAGTATAAGTACAGGGTGCCTTGATTTATTAGTTTAGTTCGTTCCATGAGCACCCTTGTACTCATAACACTCTCAAATCATCTTTCCCCACTGAAAAGAATACAATTGCCATTAATCAGTTCCAGTCCTACATATAACATTATAAAATGCAAATGTTCTTTTAATTAAAAAAAATAGCAGACAACAGTAACATAATCAAATGAAATGTAAACAATGAAAAACAGTTTGTGCATCATAATCTCATGCTTTATTGTTTTTTATTTATTGTGTGGTTTCTACTGGTGTGTGTACCATAGCCACCAATACATATGTACATATAGGCAGTGTTGGGGGCAACTCGTTACAAAAGTAATGCTGTTCAGTAATATATTACGTTTAGGCAGTAACGACGTAATACAATAACAAGTTACTCCAATTTTTTTTGTAATATTATCACCGATACTGAGATTGGTAATGCTACAAATTTCAGGACCACAACACAAATATATTCAAATCACTTAGCCAGTAGACAGTTTATTACATCACTTAGATTGTAAGCTATTAATTCAAGCAATACTCAAATACAAAGTTTGTTGTCACGCTTTAAACATCACACAACAGATGTAATAAAAGTGCTCATTTCAACTCTCTTTCAAGTAAATCAACTGTCTTTACAACCATTGACAACATTCTTTGAGACACTAATCACTGTCTCTGTTTCATAAAATAAAATGCTAAACATAGACACAAAATACAAGCAGGAAATAACATGCAAAATAAATAAGAGCCACAGTGCTTTTTAGATATAATTTTAATGAACTTACTGCCATCAATTGCCGTATGTAAAACGTAGTAATTCTGGCTGTTCGCAATCAAAATGCAAATCATCTGCCGGTGGCCGATGACGTCACGCTACGGCAACTTCAATCGGACAAACTACAATCGACGCCATTATGCGCTCGTTTCTTATCTACTTTTTTTTTTCAATTCGCCTTGAAACTGTGTCTCCATGTAGTAAAAGAGAATTACAACTAATTGAACTTTCAATTATTATATACAGAAAAATAATAATGAAAAGGGAAAAACGTTTTAGTCAGGTCAGTTTTGACTTTATCAAGTCAACTCTTTTCTTAAAGAACTGTCCATTACCTCTAATTCAAAAAACACATTTTCCACAATACTGTGTGTCACATTTAAGGCATTCAATAGCATCGTGTAATGCAAACCCAGAAAATTAGCTAAACTTGTAAATATGATGACATTTACCTGGCATCTCATCTGCCTTTGGCTGTGGCTTTGAGGAAGGTTTCAGAGCTACCTCACCTGTCATGATGATGTCACATCACTGAGCAGGCACCTCAGCTTTCTGCAACATCATTGCAGACACGTGCAGACTGAGTGTGTGATATCTTTTTATGAATGTGACTGATGTGTGAGTTGATTTGTGTTTAGACTGTGATAGAGCCAAATGCAAATAGAGATGTAATGATACGTTTTTTGAACGATACAATACGTATCGATATGAGGCCTAATGATTCAACACAAAGCGATATATCTCTTTTTCTAACGATACAATTCGATACGATAAAGGCAATTTTGATACTATCTTTTGACAGAGTAACAATGGCTTTTGTAAATAAACCTATACTAATTTAAGGTAACTATCAGGGGCAGTGCATGGCATTGGATTAAACGTTATTTTGATATGCGGAAGCAATTTGTGATGATTGGCAATTATCGCTCATCATTCTTGAATTTTACTTGTGGTATCCCACAGGGGAGAGTATTGGGCCCAAATTATTCACTATACAAGTTTACAGCAGTGACATCTGTAATGTGCTGGAAACAATGAATCTGGTACTTTTTGCAGATGATACAATCACTTTTTTGTTCAGGTAATGATTTAAGTCAATTACAGCAAACAAGGAATTGAACATGGTTAAAATTTGGTTGGATTTTAATAAACTATCATTAAATGTAGACAAAACAAAATATATATTATTTGTAAATAACATAGGCTAACAGAAATTCAGGTGCATATAAAATAAATGTGTTTGAAATTGAAAGGGTTCAGGAAATTACATTTCTCAGGGACATAATTGATGAGAAAATTAACTGGAATTCACATCGGCCATCTTGAATCTAAAATAGCAAAAAAATACTGCCATCATTAACAGGCTCGATTGTTCGTCAATCCACTTTCTATACTATAATACCATAAGAACCATTCTTAAGGTAGGAGACATGGAATACACCAATTCGCTCTTCGTAAAATCAAATCTATTAAAATTTACATATATTGTATAATTTCAACCAGCACAACTTGTGTACAAGGTAAAACACAACAAACTACCAGAAAATATTCCAAATCTATTTCGGAATACGGATGGGAAATATGATTTAAAGCTCAAGTGTGAAGTAATTTCAGAAAATGCCAAAGGTAGTCCAAGTAAAGTAACTAAACATAACACAAAGAAATAAAGCATGAAAAAAATCATTTTGTGTTTGGTATATTCAACAAAGTAATTGTTTTTCCTAAGTGAGATTCTGGCGAGCGACAACCCGGAAGTGAAACGTCACGTCAAGACAACAACTGCAGTGCGCAACATGGAAAGTGTACAAAGCCAGTCAGAAATCGACTCGGAAAGCAATATTTTAAACTCATCTGAGGCGATCCAGGTGTTTGAAGAGTTGGAGGAAGAGGAAGTTGTTGGCATAATGCACGTTGGACCATACGTGTACGAGTCAGATGCTCAGGCGAGGAAAGTGTTGTGCCCGAACGACCGGACATAGAGTAGAGACGAGACTTAGATTGGAAGAATCGTAATATATATAGGCTACAGTTATTAGCCTAGCATTATTGTTTGAAATTCGATGCTGTGCCGTGCTGTAAATTACACATGATGAAATAACTCACTTGGTCCGTTTATTCTGCTAGCACTGAGAACACACGTCATAGTGGGTTGTTCGCCCACATTGTCAAATTAGTAGGGGTGTAACGGTTCATAAATGTCACAGTTCGGTACGTACCTCAGTATGGTGGTCACGGTTCCGTATGGGTTTGGTACAGCAATAAGTCTCAAATGCAAGACTAGGTTGTTTATTTTAAATTTTGTTTTAACAGAGAGCAAGCTACAATTCAATTTGCTATGAAGCAAAAAAACACTGCCTGCTATAAAAGAACAAAATAGAATAAAAACTTGAGCAGTAGGGTTGTTCATAAATAATAATAATTATAATAAAAAAGACTAAACACAGGAAAACACCCTTTCTTGTATGGATAGAATGAGGTTGCAGATAAAGTCAGGTAGCACTTGCCAACTAGTAACTTTAACGTCATTATAAGAGCAACAGAGGACAACTTATGCCCCACCACGGCTCTTGTGCGATTGTATATGACAGGGACCACGGTCTTGCTAATATGCGCCCCGGGATGGAACATTGTAACGGAGCTCCAGCATGTTTAATAAATGTTTGAAGCCCGGCTCCTAGACTAAAGCATATGGGCGCATAAATGTTGCTATGTATATGCCGATTGCTTCAGTAATTACTAATATATTTGGCTCTGTCTGCTTTCACTTCTCCAGACTGCTTAAAAGAAGTGGGGTTAAGTTGTTGGTGTTGAGTAGATTTTTTTTTCTACCCCCGGTAACTGTATCGGGGTGATGCCGTCTTACATGTGTTAGCATGTTTGAAGTGTTAGCTGCAACATATCGCACGAAGGTCGAACAACGACGACACACAGTTCTTGGTCGCTACACCGCTCGCACTCCATGGCCGTCGTACTCATATTGGAAGCAAAAATGTTCCCAAACGGCTGATTTGTATAGGGGGAGACGGCTCCTCTAGCTCCATGCTTTCTCCCGCACTCACCATTTTCTTCTACATTTGTTTTGATCTATTTCTTCTTCGAACAACAAATGTGGCGGTCCCTTGGTCTCATGCACTGACGTTTTTTTTTTCCATCAGACGCATTCATCGTATGACTGCGTGCACCAAACTGTGAAGCCCGTACCGTTACACCCCTACAAATGAGTATTATTTCTTGTCACATTGTAATAGTACTAGTAGGCATAACAAAGGTATATTTAATAAATCATGAATCTGAATGAATGCTGCTGCTTTTTTCCTCTTTGTGTCATGCGTTCAAATACCAGTCTCCTACCTTTATATTGTTATTTTTTACTATGTTTACAATTTCTTGCAGCCAGTTGGGCGTTGTAAACGAGATGTTTTGTTTTAAGTGTTTATTGCAGAATTTAACAGTTGAACAGTTTCAACCATACATCAAGTTTGGATGGTTTCACGGCTTTAAATTCCCCGAGCGTGTCGTCTATATTACTGCCGTGACTTATAGCAGAGCTCCCGCGATCGACTGTGCCACCATTACTCCTCAAAAAAAGTTGTCTGTGGTGAAAACTAAATTACTGGACTGGCATTGCCCGAACTGCCACAGCTGGAATCAGGATCCAATTACCGTATTTTCCGGGCTATATATATAAGCTACACCCACTCTATTTTTAGAATATTTTGCGGAAAAAAATTAAATAGGCCGCACCTTTATATAAGCCGCACCTATCTATGTTGAAAACTTTTATATTTACTGCATTTACAGAACGATTATAATAAAAGTAATAAAGTCAGCCAATCACACGACGTGCTAAATCAACAATAGCATTTCACATCGAAACAACAGAACAGGCGCAACATCAGCCAATCGCATTCATGTGCACTTCAGGTACCTCTAGTAAAACATAAAAGCAAAGCATTACAGCACATAATGGAATAACCTAGTCTATGGCGCCCTCGCCTGATTAAATAGATGTATTGTTACAGCCTTAAATGCAAATATGCATCACTAAGATGAAGTGCACTGTTAATGATGTTTTTTGCCAATAATCTGAATCTTGTTAGTTTGAATGAATGGACAAATGAAAAAATTAATTCATGAATCGTAAAGTGGCAACATTCGCAACCCTACTATTTTTTATCATTATCGTCGCCTTTCATTGATTGGGTGAGAGAAATGACGGGAAATTAGGCACCCCCATTCAAATAATGTATTCTGATTATAGAATGTAACATGGAGTTTAATTTTTTTTTTTTTGCCAAAGATGAGATACACCTTAATCATTTTGGTCTTCAACAGCGCTTAGAATTTATGCATTAAATACAGTCTAAGAGAACATTAAAAGAAAAGTTCTGGACAAACATAGTAAGAAATGCGCTTGCTATTTGGTATATTTTTAATTGAAAATTATATTTATGGGGTTCTAGGGAGAAAATATGATCCTGGGAAATCCTGTAATTCTTACCCAGTCACAGTTATGTACACGCACAGTATGGACAAACAGTAGAACAAAACTTTATTGAATAACTGTCGTAGTAAATTTTCTACACATTTTGATGGAAAAAATGTACTTGATGTGCAATGCTATGTTATTCATGGAAATTGAGGGTTTTTTTTCTAACATTTGGGGGGGGGGGTCTGAAAATGTGCAGCAGGGGTCTCAAATTCCATTTATGTGTGGACCGCTGGAGATAGAGTTAGAGTGTGTCCGTACTGCATTAAGTATTCCAAAAAAGTACAGCAAAATTTTGCATACTCCTCATCAAGTCTAGTTGAGTAATGACGTGTGATTTCTTGAGCACCGCAACTTTCTCTGTGCGTTCAAGACATGTACATGTGCCCTTGTGCTCTTGAAATTGCCTGTTCTCATCATTTCTTTGGCAGGCTTCGAAAAAGACATGACTGAGACTGTGTGAAAGGATATCTTTCCTTCAGTTTGGTGTCACTTCAGAATTATGTTTCGCCGAAAGAGGTCATGAACCTTAAAGCGGAAGTCAACGCAAACATCTTCTTTTTAAGAATATGTTCCCAGCAGGCCCACTAGTTGAAACGCGGCATTCTGATTAATTTTGCGTTTGGGGAATACGAGTTAAGCAACCAAATGCACTCGTTTTCTACCCATCTCTGGGGGCGGCCATTTTGTCTTCTGTCAAATGAAAATGACATAACAACTACTCACAATGATCAATCACGGCTGACCTGTTTTCTGAATCTGAATCATTTTCAGTCGACATTAGACAAAATGGCCGCCCCCAGAGAAGGCTAAAAAGGAGTGCATTTTTCTGCTTAACTCGTATTCCACAAACGCAAAATTAATTAGAAAGCCGTGTTTCAACTAGTGGGCCTGCTGGGAACATATTCTTGAAAAAAATATGTTTGGGTTGACTTCCGCTTTAACTATGGTAGCCCGTAAGTGATTAAAAAACCAAAACGCTCAGGGCATGACACGACACAGCAAAACAAAAAAACATGGAGGCCACACTAACATTAAACGTTGATGTCTCGTAAGGAGTGGCCCCCGAGTTTGAGACCCCTGATGTACAGTATGTAGTTTCAGTTTATGAAGTAATCGTTCATCTAACATCAAACGTTCCCACAAAGTTAATCGGAAATTAAAATCAACAAAACCTGGTTGAAACATGCCTATATGCCGCCAGTCTCACACAGACACGTGCATACAGATTGAACATCAACACAAAAGCACAGGCGTGTATCACTTTCCTCAGTGAACCATCATTGCTTTTGTAGCTTTTTAGAAATTGTCAAGAGTTCCTGTTTTGACTTCCCCCCAATTAGCCTTACATCCTTCCCTTAAGAGCTGTTTGGACAAAAAGCACTGATTTGTGTTCCGCTGGGAAAGAATAGCCACTTCTCAGTACACAACGTGGAAATCATTGAAAGACATTGTATTCCAGCTCCTTTTGTTATATTTGATCGAGGCTACTTTGCTGACGCGAGATGTATCCGCTCTGAGAATATATTCAAGTGATCTGGCGTCAGTTAGTTTAGATGAGTTAAGGGCTCATTGTGCAGGGGCATGAGGGCATTAAGAAAAACTGTGCATGCTTCCATCCAAAACCAATCCTTGCATGAGACTTTGTACTGAAACAAAGTATTCTGTTCTTGAATCGAATCATAACAGAACAAAATACTGGACTGTTGTCTAAATTGCATGTCATTCTGAGCTGGAATATTTTTTAATAATGATTTGAATGTTACACAGTCTCCTACATTAGTTATTTTGGTCTGGTTCAGTGCATCAAGATATTCTTCATAATGTTTACTTCATCTGTATGATTCACTCTTCCTTTTTTGTACCATCATTTCTCTCACTCCTTTTTCAGGGTCCTCCTGGACGAGCAGGCTTTCCGGTAACTTGTCTTTTTTTTTTTTTAACAATTGTCTTTGTGTGTCTACATTTGCATGAATGCATAGCAATCATTTCTCTTTATTCACCCTCTATGAAGTAGCTGCAGCTTCAATACTAAAAATAGATTTACACCCATTTACATTAGAAAAAGAAGTGCTAAATCTGCACACGTAAAACACAAATGTGACTCTTCTTTAAGTACCTTATTTTTCGGACCATAATGCGCACTTAAAATCCTTTAATTTTCTCAACAATTGTGACAGTGCCCTACTCCATGTATGGATGAATGTTGGCTTTTCAGTTCGTCGTCCTTAAAGTGACTTGAAGTGTTGACTTCCCCTTTAATTCAAATTGCATCCTATTACGTTCACGTTGTCATTCTCATTCGCATTTAATCGCTAGCAGGCATCTACATGTTTTTGTCAGACCTAGAACTACTTAATCCTACTAGCCTAATGTGAGTTATTTCTGCCTTCGTTTCCAATGTAACAATGTGGGACAACATCATTGCGGTCTGTGAGACAGAGAGGTAAACATACATTTCTTCCTTTACTTTAATATTCATGTTGGCGTTCTCATTCTCATCCGCGTCTAATCGCTAGCAGGCGTCTGTTTTCATCATGCCAGAAGTAGAACTATTTCCTGCTTTTGTGTTGAAGAATCATGGGAAATGTAGTCCTACTAGTCTCATGCTGCAGTTTCCAGTTCAATCCAATGTAAGGCGAGCTTCTCTGGCGGCATATTTCCAATGTTACAATGTACGAGCGACGCGAGGGAAACAGCCCAGCCAGCATCCAATAGCTGCCGGGACTGACATGATTTGCCTTCGAGGGCCACATAAAATGCTATTGCTGGCCGGATCTGGCTCCCAGGCCTTGAGTTTGACACCTGTGCTGCAGAGGCAAAACCTCTCAATACACTACAGTGACCAAACACTAGGTTAGCAAATATGATGTAGTGAAAAAGCTTGCCAACATTGTACAAGTCAAACCAGTCAGTGAATTTGTTCCCAGCTAGCAGCTAATGAGAGGAAACAAGAGTAATATGTCCTTCTTTTCACAGTTCTGTGATGGGAAAAAAAGGTTTGTCTGTGAAGCAATTTTTAGATTTCAAACAAGGCTTCAAATCTCAGCAGAGTATTTTATAGCTGAGCTGCTGTGTCATTGTTTTATTTTATCAAGCGGGAATGAATATGATAATTTTCATTAATTAAACTCCTCATCATCATGTCATCTATGATTAAATTGCTCTACTGACGTATTAATTTTTTTTCGTGATGTTGTTTTTGTATCGTTGTAGCTCTACTGACGTATTACATTTTTCTCATGATGTTGTTTTTGTATCGTTGTAGAGGCACTTTATGCTGGTATAGTATCAAAGTCCGGATTTTACTATCATGACAATGCTTTGCTGTTTTGACTTCCACTTTTTACAATCCACGCGAAGATCGTCACTTGTTCTGCTATGACTTCCATTACCCACAATCACACAATCTGAAGAAAAAACCACAACATAGTTACACTTTTTTAATCTTTTTTTTTTTTTTTATCTTTCCAACAAATTACGACCTTGGAACAGACATTATTTTCTTAGGGCACCAGTTCCAGTGACTGTATTGAAATTCCTTCTATGGAAAATGATTGATTACACACTTCAATCTAAAGAAAATCAAATCAGATGTGTGCGATTTTTTTTTTTAAACCAGGAAACCAGATTTGGTGATTTATCTTATCTTCTGTTTTTTTTTCTCCCATAATCATGTAACATATGAAAAAGTTACGAACACATTTTTATATTCACACACACACACGCATCCCCCCACACGTGCATATACATGTATGTGTGTGTGGCCCAGTGGTGATGAAATCCATGACTCCACAAAGTCTGAGCACAGTGACCTGCCATGTGTGTATGTGACAAACCAAGTTTATTTATAGAGCAACTAATCATAACAGACCGCACTCTCTCAATCTTCTTCTTTATGCATTCGATTGCATTGTTTTGAGAGGCCCATTAATAAGACAAGGATATTTAAATACCTTTATATTCCCTTGCTTTCTAGAGTGGTTTGCTGATACCCTTTTCCGAGAACAGTTCTTGAAAAATTACAAAGTTCTTTTGTTTCACATAGTCATATTAAACACTTGGTAGAGTCCGAATTTATGGTTTTTTATTTGTGTATTATATTTGTCCGAAAGTCATAAATTAAATCCTTTGGACTGGGTTTCAAAAAGACTAGCTGTACCCTTTAAGCGGGAGTCCCTATCCCTCCTTGCATCACGGACTAAGGTGTGATGCAATGAAGATCACATTTGACTGGTATTCAGAATAAGACTCAAAACTTATTGTATATTGATCTGCATATTTACCATCCCATTATCATGTTATGTGTCTCAATGAAACTATTGTTCTGTAAACATTCCTCCAATGCATATGTGTCAAACTCCTGGCCGGTGAACGTCATTGGGCTTGGCATGACATAATACACCCGGCTTGCGAAACCATTTGATTATTGGTGTAGGATTGGCGCTGTATAGCAAGCCTAAAAAATGCATTGATGTAAAATTTATTTGCTATTAGAGAATAATTACTCAATATGTGAATCAAAAAAATCAAAAAGAGAGTCTTAGTATGACACTTACATTTTAACCTGAGATTCCAGATCCACCACCCCCAAAAGTGGCAATAATTAAACTGTACATGACAAAAAATGACACCACTGTAACTATTACATCATGTCTGTTAAAAATACACATGAAAGATGCATGATAACTACAGCAAAACATGCTGGGCAACGCCTCCTCCTCCGATTCCATACTACTCCACAATATCTTTTTTAAGTGGTGCGATATGAAGCGCCGATGACACACAAACTACAAATCCCATGATTCAGTGCAACAGCTGCTTTATGGAGCGATAGGTGACACGCAGTCTTTCTGTAGCTCCGTCTACATGCAGCTTGAACACAGTGTATCTTTGGGAGCACATTTCTGTGGGAGCAGCTGCTCTCTGTGATAAATACTGTAACGATGGATGGAATTGATGCTGGATTCCCCAGCATGCCTAGCTGAATGCTTTCAATAGTTGTTAAAGGAGAAGTCAACCCCTCAAAAAATCTTTAGAATAATATGTTCTATGCAGCCCCACTAGTCTAACCATGGCATTCTGATTGATATTGTGGTTGTGGAATATGAGTTGTAAAATCCAACCATTTTTGTCCATCTCAGGGGGCGGCCATTTTCTCACTTATTGTCGACTGAAAATGACATACCAGTTGCTCAGGTAACAACCAATCATGGCTCAGCTTCAGAAAACAGGTGAGCCGTGATTGGTTCTTACCTCAGCCCTGAGCAACTGCGATGTCATTTTCAGTCGACAACAAGAGACAAAATGGCCGCCCCCTGCGTGGCTAAAAACGATTGGATTTTGCTGCTTAACTCATATTCCACAAATGCTAAATTAATCAGAATGATGTGATTAGACTAGTGGAGTCGCAGAGAACATATTATTATTGTAAAGGAAAAAAAAATGGGCAGACTTCACTTTAAGAACTAGCTATTTATCTGTAATGCTAGTTGCCGTTTATTATTCCTCCATTGATTTAAATATGTTTTTGAGTTTCCTGATTTTTGTGCTGGTTTAGTCAGTTTGGGAATTTGACAGATCGCTTGACGCCATGGTAGGCATTATAGCATACCAAGAATGTTTCGGTTGACATGTGTCAGGCACTCCTGAGAATTTGGTGGCTGAAAGTCGACTTAACTAACGTCTGATTATTGGCGCACGTGGTGTAACGTGATTTAGGTGAATTTGATCGGGTCGCATGCAGACAGATTTGTTCCTCTGCACACGTGTGGTGGATGTATGATTGATTTTGCCACCTGCACTAATGGCTTATGGTTTGGTTTCATGTGACTATAACACAGGCAATACATTTCCTGAAGAGCTCTTTCTCAAAATGCTATAAATCTTTACTATTCTGAGGGCAATAAATGTAATAACACAATTGCCTCAGAGTTTAGAGGTTCTTAGTTCGAATCTGTATTTAGGCCCTTCTGTATAGACTTTGCTCACATGTGTTTTTTTCTTGATACTCTCACATTCCATAACATTTGAATTAATTTGAAGACTTTAAATTGTCCATAGGGGTGGATATGGGTTTGCATGCGTGTTTGTCTGTATGTTCTTGGCCTCCGTGAGACGACAAGCACTATACAAATCGGATGGATGGGTGCAATTATTCTCTGAAAAATGGATTCTGTTTTAATTTTATCCTGGCAGTCTGAATATTGAAGAAAACTTAATAGAGTGTGTCCAAAAACAATGGTATGGCAATATTGATCTATTTTTTTTAGATTTGTATTGACTATATGCACGCAGCACTTCTGCATCCGATGTCATAGGGCGAAGCTTCCGGTGCAAGGTAGACGCTGTAGCACAGCGCGCTGTTCATGTGATGCAACTCTAGCCCAAGTCCGTAATAGAGACAGGGATCTCTCCTTTGTTTAACTCTAGGACCACCCGAATTCTAAAACAACTTAGATCTCGTAGAGCTGTTATTTTTCTTTGATGGGACAGTTTAAAATTTGTAAAAAAAAACAAAAACAATATGGCTTAATGTAAGCAAACTATGACCGATCACTACCAAAATACTGTGGCGATTGCTTTGATATTTGCAGAGATTGAAGTGGGCATAAGTGGAGACGTGCATGTGAATTTTGGTGGCGATTGGTCGTAGTTTTCAAACATTAAGCCACATTTAGCTTTTTGACAGGGTTTTAGATGAGGTTGCAGATAAAGTCAGGTAGCACTTGCCAACTAGTAACTTTAACTTTATTATAAGAGTAGCAGAGGACAGCTTATTCCACCACAGCTCTTGTGCGATTGTATATGCTAATATGTGCCCGGGATGGAACATTGTAATGGGGCTCCAGCACGTTTAATAAACGTTTGAAGCCCAGCTCCTCAACTAAAGCATTTGGGCGCATAGATGTTGGTATGTATATACTGATACTCTCGGTTAAGAATTTTAACTGTGTCGCCGTGAGCAGCTCGTCACTGGACGGAGGGCTACTCTTGCTCGGATTCGCTCTCTCAATCCTTAGACTCAGCCTTGTCAACATTTTGAAACAGATGTAATGCTTCTCCTAATGTATAACAGTTTTTTGTTTTTTTTAATTGACAATGATGACTTTTCTCAAAAATCAATGCTGTCGCTCAAAAGTGGTTGCTATGGAAACCCGGCGCAGGAATAATACACTCATAAATGTTTTTATATTTTGTAATACAATCAAATGGCAGCATGAGAATAATATTCATATAGACACAGGAAGAGTTGAAAGGCTAGGAACATTGTTAATACTGTATATGTAAACAGAGTAAGAGTAACAACACATCAAAGCTTGAGAACTGTCAAAATTAAGGCTGGGAGTTCTAGTTGAACAATGTAAATTGATTTTTATTTTACTTTTGGTTTTGAGAATGAGCTGACTGCCCTTCACAACTAGCATGATGCAGCATGGCTACTTGACACTGCAATCTTAATGCAAATTATGTGTTTTAGTTGTTGAATTGATTTCATGGCATTGGGACTAATGCAAACTCAAAAAAATATGGTTGCCATTTATTTCTCCAAGTAATGGGTCGTTCAGATGTACTAATACTACTATTACTAATTCTATGAATTGAGGTCAGTAATACTCAATGTCTGTACAATGGCTCAAAAATGACACTGAGTTGGCAAGTCCAAATGTCAAGTTATCTCGAAGAGAGTCTACCACTGTGTTCACTCTTACTTGGATATTGAACCATGCTCCTTAATTTACATTGGTCAGGGTGACAAAGGAAGTATGGGGATTCCTGGAAGAATGGTGAGTTGTTTTTGTTATTTTTAGTACAGAGATTGAAATCTGTCAAATAAGGCTTCATTTCATTGCTCTATCCTACATTACATGACAGTAACTATGCTATGCTCTTAGCAATGATTTGTGGCTAATTCCAAATGTTTCATCAGTTCTTGCATACCAAATCAAAGGTGCTGTCTTTCAAATATGTGGAACAATTACAGTATTATTATTGATATTAGTAATAGTATTAGTATTTACTGCTAGTTTAACGTTGCCTTGATTTCTTTGTGTAAAGTTTACAGTAACAACAATTTACAAGGGCATTTCTCTCAATTGGCTGTATAACTTGTTGCTGAGCCTTTCTTGGCTCTTGTTAATAATCCCTGTCGCCATGACAGTCAAGAGAATGTGTTTTAGCTGAAGATGCGTCACAATGTTGGACGTTTTGGAAATATTTGAACATCTTTTACAAAGCCAATCTAATCTAAATCAAATTGGATTGCTGATGCAAAACATTATAGGCTTGATTAACTACAATCGCAAAAACAGGCTCTAAATTGTGTTTTCACTCTAGATCATAGACTGTTAGTGGCATGCTGCACATGAGCTATGGAGACTGGGGTACACATGTATTAAAAGTAGTTGAGATTGGTGGGCACCGCCAAGCACAAAATAAAGTGTGATGTGATAGATGAAATTGTAAGTCTGAGTGGACAGGGCAAACTAACGCTGGATATTTTGCCACATTGTTAGCTAGGACCTGTTTTGTATCTGCCCATCCTACCTAACGTTGCATTTAAACATTTAACATTGCATTTAGGCGGCATGGTGGTTGACTAGTTAGCACGTCCGCCTCACAGTTCAGAGGTTGTGGGTTTGATTCCGATCCAGGCCTTACTGTGTGGAGTTTGCATGTTCTCCCCGTGCCTGCGTGGGTTTTCTCCGGGTATTCCGTCTGTGACCTATTGACAGCACCAAACTTTTGTCTTATTATTTTTGCAACTTTCTCAAGAGCCTCTTTCAGTTGTTAGTTTTGGGGGGATTCTTCCTTCTGTCTCCTTTAGTGGGTCAAATGAAGCCATTAACTTCACTCAGTTTCACATATGAGATTGAGTTTGGTATCATGAACCGATTCTGTCATTCTATACGTTTAGCCTTTCCATCCCTTTGGCAAAGGTCAATGTATTATCCTCATAATTTTGAGGCAAGTCTCTGTGTTTTTTTGGGGGGGGCACATTCCATCCTTGGCTCCCCATTCCTCTTTCTAATAAGTGATTTAGCCTCTGTTCTCTTCTTCTTGTAGTCTTCTGCAAACAGTAGACTGTGATAACTTCACTCCTGTCCCCTGAAAGCTGTCGCTGAACTTTCTTACTTTGGGACCTTCATCAACTGTTCCTGTTTTTCTTGAGCTGCCCATTCACAGTATCTGTGTATTGTGCTTTTCTTCTTAAGGGCATTCCAAATGGTTGTGTTGCTTGTTGCCAATGGTGCTGTTTATCATCTTCTACATTGTGTGGCCAATCTGGATAAAACAAACAAAAACCAGGAAACAAAAGACAAACGGTGTCTCTTCTCTCATATTCAGATGTTTATGTCACTTTCACTGTTGTGAAAGTTTAACTGTTAGCCATCTGTTATAACTACTGATAGTCTATTGATGTTGCTATATGGTACTTTATTTTAGGATATAAAATGTAATTAGTGTTACTGTCAAATAAATTAATTGTAGAATAAAATGCAATACTATCAGCTGCTACACATATTTAGACACTACTAACGCCACAAGATTTTGATTATGAATTTATACATGAAGGTGTACTTACAGTCACCCCTGAATGTGACTGCTGCAATTCTTTTCAGGCCACCCAAGCCGTACTGTTTTATTCACTCTCATCAAATAGCATGTTATTCATTGTTGTGCAGTTTGTGCTCACTAGTCTTGATAATTTGGACTATTTTCATCCAGTTCATGCGCTTTCGATATGAAGTGAAGGTCTGTTAGGTGCTATATTGTAATTACTGCATATTATGGTTGTATTTTACTGTCAATATCGAATTCTATCATATCAAAATAGGTTTTGGGATGTTTAACAAAAGCTGTTCAGAGTCAGACATTTACAATATGCGTTCTTGTGTTGTTACCACTTATCTGTGCTGTCATTCCCAAGACTCGGTTTGTTCTATTTAACCATTACGTGTACATTTTGTTAACCACACACACACACAAGTACATTTGATTGGCCCTGGAGGAGGAAAATGTCATGTCATGTCATGTCATCTTCCAAACCGCTTATCCTATATAGGGTCGCGGGGGGAGGAAAATGTGTAAGACTTTTTCCTATTTGTTGTCCTGTAGTGTAGGCGGTCACCAACATGGTGTCCATGGGCACCAGTTCATCCCAGAGGCCACATGAGTAGCTTTTCTAACAAAAACAAACAAACAAATAAGCTCACCGATGAGTGGACAATTCCTAGAAAATGCTGTAAAAGTGGTCCTTTTAAATGTAATGGGTTATTTCAGAAGTGTGTACCAAACTTGTATCCCTTAGCATTAATCAGTACCAAAGAAGTAGCTCTCAGTTTTCAAAAGGATGGTGACACCCCTGCTGTAGTTTGAAATGAAAAAAAAAAAAAAAAAATCAACTTGGATGCATTAAATACTGTAGTTTCAAAATTTGAACTCATATTTCCATCCGTTTCTTGACAATTTGTATCATTCATAAAATATCCTATCTTCTTGAGTTAGATGGTTCAAAGTACATTAGAAGCCTTCAGCACTTTTAAGTCCGAATGCAGAAGCTTCCCCACCCTCAATAGTTTTTTCATCCATTACCCGTCCTTTGGTTTTTGCATGCCCCAAACCCTCTCCATGTCTTTAACACTGGTTCCTCTCTCTTCTGTGTCTTTCTTCACACCTTTTTGCATGTGACTGCTGTGTTTGATACCAGGGCTTTAAAGGACAAGCAGGGGAGAAGGTAAGTTTAGGACATTCCATATTTTTGTAGCTGTCGATAATTATTAATGTCATTTACTGGCTTGGATTTGACATTTTGCCATCTGCTGCAGGGTCAACTTTCCCTACTGTCTTTTTTTTGCAAAATCTTGAAATAATGAAAGAACAAATGGGTTGTCACTAGATATCACAAGGTTATTGTTGGTGATGCAGGTTAGAAGTCCATAGCTGAGTGCAGGGCTGTGTGAAGGGGTAGCGTACGTGATTTACCAGAGACTGGCATCGGTAGTTGAAAAAAAAAAAAAAAAAACTACGCGCGGGACACATTCTGTAAATGGTTTCCAGCCCTAGTTGGATTACCTGAACTCTTTACACCACAAGTGTCAAACTCAAGGCCCGGGTCCAGCCCGCGACATCATTTTATGGGGCCGCGAAGGCAAATCATGTGTTGACTTGACATGTTTCTTTCAAATTGTCTTCACTTTTAACACTATATATGAGATATATTTGTTACCAAACATTTGTTACCAATCCCTCCTTTAAAATAAATTGAAAAGAGTTGAACAATCTATTTATTGGCTTCTGATTTCAAAACTAGTTATCAATCAATATATTGTGTATATGTGATGAATACATTTTTATGGGTTCACAGTCGTAACGGCCCTCCGTGGGACACCATAACTATTATGTAGCCCGCGACAAAAATGAGTTTGACACCCCTGCTTTACACCACGAAATATAGTAACGATCCATCACTAAAGTGTCTTTGAATTCTATTTTAAACTTTCCTAAACAAAAAGGAGATGCATTTTTTAGACTACAGTCGACTACATGAGAAGACTGTAAGAGAACTTAGTATTGTAATAGGTACACTCAAGGTACACTCAAGCCAAGGTTTGCATAATAAACGCCTTGTAAAGTATATTGGGGAAAAAATCAAAAACAGAAATGAGAATTAATGTACGTTTCTGAAAAAAATGATATCACATAATTTATAGAATTTTGAGGAATAAACTACTCTGATGTTTGCAACTCGTACAACTCTTAACTCTGGTTCGGAGGAATGTCTTAGATGCATTGTGGCAAGGTCACATTCTCATGTTCAAGTGTGCAAGCTCCGCTTTGCAGTAATACATAAAATCATATTTTTCTACCTTTTGAGAGATCACAAACGCATGGCAACATGTTACTGTAGGTTTGCGGCTGTAAGCTTGCATCCATCAGCAACAAATGGTCGACACAACCGAGTTGGTTGACTTTTACTTTTTTCCAAACCCAAATTTTTGGTTTTTTTTAGAATTAATTTTCTCATTTGCAAAACTGCACATATTACACAGAGAGGCCTTAGTGCATGAGAACCACCTGTAGCAAACACATATTTTAAGTCGTACTGTCGATATTTCCTCTTAAATGCAGATTTATATTTCTTGAAAGTTGTAGGCTCTTCATGCCTAAGTGGAGGCACCTGATTTTTTATTTTTTTTTAATGATACATCTTTCAAACGCTGATGATCAATAAAATGTCTTTGTTCTGTGTCGCTCTATCGGTGTCAAATATCCCCAGCACTGGCACTCGTCCACAACCCGGTTGTTAGGGACATTTGGATTATTGGATATGCCATTAATAGGTGCGGCTTGGCTCAGGTTTGGAGTGTTCATCTGTCAACTGGACATTTGCAGGTCTGATTACACACCTCATTCTTGTTGAAGTACACTTTAGCAAGATAGAAATCTGATAGTGACCCTTTAGGGCACTTTGATCTTAAATTTGGTATTGCAGAAATATGGTAAGATGAGTTTGATAGTAGATCCAGTGTCTAATGTTTTCTGTAAGTAGAGATATCTGTAGAGCCAAGTAATGCGGTCTCATCTTGCGTCAAGCTGTTAGCCTAACTTTCTGCTGAACTGAAGTAATTCATGCAGTTTGTGCATTGTTGTTATTTATGTGCTAGGAGTTAGGCAACTGAGAAAAATTTGAGTCCCCCCTCATTTTGCAATATGAACCTCAATAGGCATTAGGCGAGCAAACCATTTAAATGTTCAATTTGGTTCAAATAAATTATTTTTGATGTATCGGGATTGCCATTATACAACCTTTTAACAACCTTTTAACAAACCTGGTCTGACAGTAGAAAGCAATAGACCATTTAAAAGCAAACTAAAAAAAAAAGAACCAGACTGAGAGAAACAACAAGACAACATATTATTATAGACCCACAGCAGATGTATATTGAGCTTTTCAATGGCTAAAGAATTGTTAATTTTCAAGGAAAAAACATCTGTGGTTCGGTCCGCTTGTGATTCCACGGGGAGGTGATTGTCTGCAATACACTTTCCCTAAGTGGTTTCTGTGTTTAGTTGTGATTCCGACTTTACCTTGGTAATTTCACTTCATTTATCACAGGGTGGAAAAGCAAGTTACAAGTAACCTAATATTTTGCATTAGTGTGCCTGTGCTGCATATCTTCACTGGTCTCATTGACTGGAAGTTGTGGAAAATTAAAGTGGTCACAGAAAGTTGTTTAGCTCTAAACTACACTTAAACATCTATATTTCCATCATTACCTATGCCCCTTTTTGCTCCTGAGTGATGAAAGCAGACATTTACTATGAAATGCAAAGAGATTTGCATTTGATGGATGATTATCAAGTACGTTCTTTTGGTAGGGTTGCCTTTGGAAGCAAAGAAATGATTAGCAAAAGTGCTGCGAAAGTGAGTTTCGACAAATGTATCAAAGTTATTGAATTGTACAGGCAGGGTGGGTGAAGCTGTGCATTAATGAGATCCTCTCATCTAAACTACTGGAACATTTGCGCAATATCATTACTTAAGACAGGCACTATATTGACAAAAGAACTGAGAAGCCGCGTTTAATCAATGAATGACTCAACTAATCCTTAGGTCTTCCTGAAGTTTTAGCAACATTATGGGAACAGCTTGGGACATGTCTGCCTCAGAGTTAAAAGATCTGCGTTTGATCTCTATTGGAACATTTCTGTGTTCTCCTTATGCTTGCGTGACATACAAAACTCATGTATGTTTTGATAAAGAGAAGTCAACTCAAAAATCTTCATGACACTGATATGTTTTATACGCCTCTGTTATTCTAAACACGGCCTTCTGATTAATATTGCGTTTGTGGAATATCAGTTAAGCAGCAAAATCCACCCGTTTTTAGCCATCTCAGGGGGCAGCCATTTTGTCATTTCTGTCGACTGAAAATGACATCACAACTATCTAGGGCTCAGGTAACGACCAATAACAGCTCACATGTTTTCTGAAGCTGAGTCATGATTGGTTGTTACCTGAGCCCTGAGTAACTTTGATGCCATTTTCAGTCGACAGAACGTGGCAAAATCGCCGCCTCCTGAGATGTTTTACATTTTGAGCAGGCTTCTTACACCATTTAAAAAGTGATGTGACATCATGAATTATTATAGAACATTTTCTGACTCTCAAGCTATTGTATTGAAACATTTTCTTCAGTATAGCTTTTTTGCCGTAGTGTGTAACTATGTTTTGTTCTCCAGGGAGCTCCCGGAGAACCTGGTCTGTCAATCATTGGACCAAGAGGACCTCCTGTAAGTGCCTTCTCTTTCGCTATTCTGTGTTTCATTCAACAGTTTATGAGTTATGCTGGAAACAGCTTCAGGTTCAGAGAAAAAAAAACAACTTCTGAATGTTTTATTAAAAAGAGTAATCTTCATATGTCTGCTTGGACAGGGCTGTTGTTGCTTGGGCACAAATCCAGAGTGGGGAAGTGTTTTCTTGTGACAATGTAATTGAGTGGAAATGCAATCAGCTGATCAGAGTGTGGGGACGGAGTGACCTGTCTGAGTATAAATAAACTTGTGACCAGCACCTCTGTGGTTGTATTAGGGAAGTCTTACAAGAATGCATAATGAGCAAGGTTGGAAGGGTCAGTTTAAAAATTCATGCCGATAGTTACCAGTTCATTAGGGGCTTGGGTTAGGGTTACTGTAGTCTGAAATGTAGTTAGTAACGTAATCCAAGTACCATAGTATTAAGGAAATGGAACTTGATTACTTTGAATTAATTTCAGAATACTCAAATACCAAGTATGCTAAAAAAGACAAATTACATTTAATATTAATATTGTATTTAGACATGTATTTATACACAGTATGTTTGCTTGGTATTTTCTGTCTTATGAATGTTTTCACATATTTGAGAAAATGACTAAAGCAAAAAACACAGGTACCTTTATCTTCCAATATATCCGCTCAACAACTACAAACCTCAACAGTAGTTCAAAGTAGTTCATAGTTTGTACTTAAAAATACATTTTTATCTATCTAAAAGCTTTAAATAAAAAAATAACTCAGCACAGAGTTTAATGCAGAAGCTCCTTCCTGCCTGCGTATGCTAACTTGTCCACTCATACATAGCTACTCTGAAAGTGCACCCCCAAAAAATTCTGGATTGAAACAAGCCACTCAGCATAGCAGTGTTGGTTTAACTAGCCTCATAAAGTCCAGTTTTTGTTGAAAAGTGCACCTTGAAAGTGAATTTTTAATCATGGTCTGATATCATCCTCTATCATAAATCAAGCTTCGGTGCACACTAGGGTTGTCACAATACAAACATTTCTAAATCCATATCGATACTCAGTAAAAATCTCGACACTTGATACCATTTTCGATACCGCATGAAAAAAACAAAACAAATATGTTATTAACCCTTTAAGGCCTAAAGCGCCTGGCTCAACAGCTCCCCAAAACCTAAGGTTGCCTTTAGAATGACCCTTGAAAACCTGAAATTTTCCCAGATATTCAACACTTAAAAAATAATTAATATCTCAGCCCCTGTAGCAGACCTTAATGGGTTAATATGAACAAGACTGGCTGGTTTTGCCCTCGTGCCGCTGCCGCACTGGCCATACTTAGCAGCAGTAAAACGTGGAACTGCAAGCGGGTCATAGTGAGGGCTCTTCTGTCTACCAGGTAGGCTGCGCTGGTTGCAGAGTGCGCGCTGTGGGCGTGCGCACCATAGTATCAATACTGTATGTATATTGTATTCGGATACGCTGCGTAAGTATCGAAACTTTTCAAATTAGCGATACTGTTGACAACAGTAACACAGCTGAACCAATCAGACGGGATAGTAGCTGAACCAATGAAACTCACCAGGCAGCCGTGATGGGGTTCCGGACGTGAATCTCCAATCTGAGTGGCTCAAAGAAGTACCAGGCATTCTTTTGTGTGTTGCCAATGCCAATATGTACATGGAAGCTAGGGTTGCCACCGTCCCTTGAAAAACGGAATCGCCCCATATTTAGGTACGTCAGTACGCGTCCCGTATTGAGTTGTAAAGGGACGCGCTTTGTCCCGTAATATCATTAGAGTAAACAATAATCTGTAAAATGTCGATGGAATTAATGAACAGTTCCCTTTATATGACAATTTACGGTAACGGTCCTAGGCCCTCCCCTGCTCTGTGACCAATGAGGTGACAGCACATTCGTGCATATCATGGTCTGATGGACAGAATCCTCTTCTTATTGGTCTTATTGGTCGAGGTAATGTCACTTGCCAAATTAGATAGCGGAAGTCAACAAAACAGCATGACAAATTTGTTGTCCACCAGGCAACGCCAGAGATAGATATGGTATGTAAAGAATTATATATTTTTTTTAACCCTGCGATCAAGGTTAATATGGGAATGTGCAATGAATGTCAGCATTGTATGGACAAACAACATATAATAATTTGGGGGTGGAATAAACAAGTACAATTGATTGACAAGTACGTTAAATAGATTGATAATACATAAACGTAACGTAAGATGCGCGGCCAAGATACACGCTCTGAAATGAAGACAGAATAATTATTACTATTTCATTTAAGCTGGAAATGTAGGTTTGCGCTTCTGATCGTATTTGGGCCTGCACAGAATGCTTTGAAGGCCCTGACGGCATACCACTGGTAGCTAGCTAGCTAGATAGCTAGATAGCTAGACAGATAGATAGATAGATAGATAGATAGATAGATAGATAGATAGATAGATAGATAGATAGATAGATAGATAGATAGATAGATAGATAGATAGATAGATAGATAGATAGATAGATCACAGCTCACAGTTTTCTTTGTAAATGTTATTTCAAATGAATAAGTCCTCCAATGATTATGATCCAAATAGTCACCCTTCCCGTAGAGTTGCTTCAACTGGCTGCTCTCGGGAAGCCCAGCACGTATCAAGTGGCGTTGTCATTTGGCTGAGTGGCCTATAAAAACTTTCCAGAGGGCAAATAATGGCAGTCAATTCAGGGCAAGCCAGCTTCATTTATATAAAATTGAATACAGTAGGCAACTTAATGTGCTTCACACAGGCAAACATACAACACCTATAAGAATTTACAAACACAGTTAACAGTTAACGACATTCAGAAGCAAAGCAGAGAAAAAAAGTACAAAAGTAACTTACAAGAAATACTAAAAGAACACGCACTGGCAACATTTAAACACATTAACACAAAACTAAAAAAGAAATAACAAAGGAAAAAAATATTTAAAAATACTTAGAGGCCTGAATCAATGGTATGGGGAAAAAAAGCAGTTTTTCACCTGGATTTAGTATTTACACTTGGGGCTGACTTGTAATATGAGACCGTGTGAGACCGCTAGCTGATTTAGTACAGTTAAAAACCACTCTCTCGACAATCTTTAATAAGAAGGTAAGTTTGAGATGGGTCTATAAGTTGCTAACAAGGAGACATCCAGCATTCTCTTTTTTTAGAAGGGGCTTCACGGCGACTACATTCAGCGGCTGGCTTGACTGAAGTGAGCAGTTGATTATTTGCTGCAATTCGGTTTGAACAGATTTCACAATAGTTTTGAAGAACTCAGATGGTATTGAGTCAAGACAGCTAGTTGATGGTTTCAACTGCTGAACCAAATCTGTTATACTTTTTTGAATATATAAAGAAGAGGTTTGCCGTTGGAATCCCTGACGGAAGCCTGGGTAAAATCAGAGGTGGACCGGCCTATAGGCGGGTAATGGACTCGAGTACTACAGCCCTGCTTCAAAGCAGGTATTGTTAGTATGTGCTGGGAAGGCTAGGCTCACGCATTAACCCTAACTTGACTAAAGAGTGTATGTAAAGAAATCATTTTCCATTTTTTGATTATTGAATGCCTTAATGTCTAGGCGGTGGATATCACATCAGACAAAAACACTAACAGCCTTGGATAGTCATATTGCTTCACCTGGACAAAGTAAGGCCTTGTATTTCCTGGCATCTGGGTTATGGAACTCAGGTTTACGTTGGCTGGACTGGGTTCTTTATTCAAAACTAGGTGAATGGCCTTCTAATGATAAAATGATTGTATATAATTACAGACAGTGTCCGGAAACAGTAGAATTATTCAAGGGGCTTGAATGTGTAATTTGGCCATGATTCAAATTAGGCGAAGCAGAAACGAGACCAATCAGAGGTCAATGTCAGTTTTCCAGACCTCTGCTCAAATTCAATATTCCTGTTGAGATTCAATTATTTTCCAATGTACTGCATGTTCATTTTGAGGAGTTGTATATGACATGACCTTTTTCTCTTCTTCTGAGCAAAACCAAGTCAAGACCACCTTAAGTAGAACATCTGTTGTAGTCATTGCCTCTTATTACAGTCTATATCTTTGTGTGCCCACTCTTCCTGAATGGTAATAGGCATCCCTAATGAATAACAGTCTGAAGGAAGTTCCTCACAGTAGGAGCCAAGTCCAGAACATAGAGGGCCAGACAGCTAGTAACACTTAGAAGGTGGTTTACCACAGGGATGAGGGATTCATGAGGGAATGACAGTTTAGGCAAGTGCATAGTTTAAATGTGAAATGGACCTTCCATGACAGTTCACAGAAATGTATCTGACTGATAAGTCTGGACCTTGCATGCATTATTTTTGCAAAAACAGTGTTCCATATCCATTTTCTTTCGGCAGTGTGTACAAAGTATAATGTGTCTAATTTGTAATTGTAATCTAAAAGACCAACTTTTTATTTTCTCTTCAGGGTCAGCCTGGAACAAGAGGATTTCCAGGGTTTCCAGTGAGTAACACACATTAAATAATTTGATATTGTGCTGTTTACTTTTGTAGTGATATTTGTGATGGAAAGTATTGTTATATTAATTAACTAATTTATTTATTCATTCATTCCAGGGTCCAATTGGGCTGGATGGCAAGCATGTGAGTTTCTTTGACAACATTTATGCAAAACTCTTTCTTACCATGAAATCAAAGTCGTACTGAGGAAAATAGTCCAGACACAAGCCATAAGTACATACCATTTCAGCTCTGGAGATCATTTAAAAAAGGTATGAGGGTCAATGTTTTTTTTTTTTCTGGAAGCTTAATTGAGATATATGTTAACTTGTTACAGCACGTAATAACCCACGAAGAACTTAATTTATGTAAAGTCATATTTCATGCATTTCCATCGGAAAATTTGTTCAGTACAACGAAAGGGTCTTAATCCTAATTTTACTGTTCCCACAGGGACAGAATGGGCCCAAGGGTGATATGGTAAGCATTATTTAAAGCTGTCCCAGTACTGTAGTTGAAAAGCTATTCCACTATTACAATAAAAGGTAACTAAATCCATGCTGTATAGTTGAAATCTAACACGCGATTGCACTGCTCCTTTTTTGTTATTGCAGTGGTCCTTGTTTTGCTATTAAGGTCAATTTAGCTGTATGTTTTTTTAACGGAGGGAAAAACGAGAGCCGCACTTATCTGATGTGAGCAGCGTGATCATACAGTGGTATTCATGCATCAGGGAAATCGCAGAGACCAGTGCTTCCAAGCAATTATTGAGCCAACACACCCATTTCACATGTCTCACGGCACACCGCCAAACAAAACTGTCAACAAAACTGACTTACTCAGTACATAAAGTATGCGCCTCTTAATTGAACACAATCCTGATATATTCACAGAAGGCTGTGACTTATTCAGTAAAATGAATGGCAATGCATGGATACACTATTGTTTGTTCTGCCACCTAATGGAAGAAGCATGCACAGGTAATTGTTCTCCCCAT
Source organism: Filicampus tigris (assembly GCF_054856515.1). NCBI lineage: Eukaryota > Metazoa > Chordata > Actinopteri > Syngnathiformes > Syngnathidae > Filicampus > Filicampus tigris. The sequence continues at coordinate 2,914,735 of NC_141227.1, read as the reverse complement.
CATTGGGGGTCAGCATGGCTCAGTGGTAGAGTGGTCGTCTGGTTTGGGGGGTTCGATCCCCGGCTATTGTGACCATGTCGAAGTGTCACTGAACAAGATACTGAACCCCCAGTTGCTCCTGATGCTGCGTCATCAGAAGGTAAATGAGGTAACAGTGTGAAGTGCATTGAATGTAGAAAAGCGCTATACTAGGTTGATAATTTCCCACATCACCTCTGATAGTCTCTCATGGCCCATTAGGATGGCATTGCAAATGATAATCTGTTCTCAATTTCCTGACCTGGAAAAACAAATGGTAAATTAATAAATAACAATTTCTCGAGTGTGCCACGTCACCTGTTCAAAAAGATTGGAGGTTTTACCCACATTTTCTCTTCGAGGGCATGTGAACTAAATTCTGACTGCTTGGTGTGAAAACGAAGCCAAAGCTTACTCAGGCTTGCTAGCATTTCTGTAAATCATCAGTGTGAATATGTGACTATTTGGTATAGCCATGATTGTCATTTTATAATTTTATCATATTTGCAATTGCAGCACTATACTTGGCTAATGAGCTATTTTTGTCCCCTATTTGTATTGTTCCCTGAAATAAAAAGACCTCTAAATATACCTCTATTTAACTGAGACCAAACTATAAATATGAACACACCCAGAAAAATAAGAAAATGAAAAAAATATTTTGGTGTAACCTTTTCCATATTTCAGACACATACAGTATGTGCAGTCTATGAAAATATTGTACATTACGAGTGTAAATGTGATGTAATGAGATTATATTTCGACACTGTCCTGTGAAAAACACTTATGTCCAATTTTGGAAAAAAAAAAAAAAAATTCACGTAAATGCGATGTCTGTAACGCGGAATCACCATTCACGTAAAAATAAGAAAATTGAAAAAAATGGACATAAGTGTTTTTCACAGGATAGCGACGATATGACAGTTGCACTCTAGTGTGTCACAATAGGAAATAGCTCATCATGTGCAATTTGTGCAAATTGAAAACAAATGATCTTTGTTTCCTTGCTTGGCATCAAGTCACATCATGCTCTGGCTTTCATCATAATCACTATGATTCCAATAGCTTTTTGCCTGCCATTGAAATCATTGCTCATGGGCAGACTGACTGAGCCCTTATACCTGTTTTATTTTTTATTTATTAACCCACCTTAGTGTGCCAAAAGTTTGAAAATGGCTCAAATAACACTGAGTGTTCAGTATTATGATTATTCTCTTATAATGCACTCCTAATTGTCTTTTTCCTAACATATGTCAGTGGGGAGTCAAAAGACATTTGAGAGGCTGTCTGGTTAATATTAGACTTATACTATTACTTTCCAAAAGTAGCTTTGGACCCCGCTAAGTCTGCGGGGTCACCCTTATGGATTGTAATAGACGGGTTGGGCCCCGGAACCCCTCCCAGTATTCATTAATCAACCAGTTGCTGCACACTGACAGCTCACACCACAGGGCCTGATGGGAAGTCAAACTGAAGGAGTTTGCTTGTAACAAGATCAGTAATTAGGTCGGAGCTAATAGAAGGAATTTGTGTCGTGGCTTATTTACCTCTTGCTGTGATTCAAAACTTTAGTGAAACCAAATTTAAGCCAGTCTTTTGATGATGTCTTTCAGGGTCAACGTGGCCCAAAAGGACTTCCTGTAAGTCACCTATGTGTACATTATGACACACTTTTGTTCAGGATAACTACAAATAAACTAAGCTGTGTTATTTTCTCACTTAGGGAGAACCAGGACCTAAAGGAGAGAAGGTGAGATTTATTGTGTTCCAACACGATGGCTGTAACTGATCAGGTTGTAAGGATATTTTATAGAAAGTATAACTGAAAAAGACCTTATAATTACAATATGATTATCAGCACCATCATCATCTGCATAGTACAAAGTAGTCGTAGTAGTCGTGCACTTTCCTTTTTAGAGGGTAACCCTTTTTATGTATTTATTTTTAATTTATTTATGTATGTATTTTTGTATGCATTACAGCCCCATGCAGATTCATTGTCACAAAAAATAATGAATTCTCCAAGCATGCAAACAAGAAATGCCGGTACATTGTCTCGTGCTAAAATTTCCTAGTTGTTTCTGCTGCTCTCAAGTGGTCAAAATAATAAGTTCTGCTTGTCAAAGTCGAGCTACTAGAAAGTTACTGTATTTTCTATCAGAATGAGATGAATCAACACGTCCATTAAAGGGATGGTACATTTTTCAATACAAACCCAATTTATGTATAATTTTGTTCTTTATCAGGAAAATTATATCAGCTTGAATTTTCAATTTTATCATATTTGGGAGAAATCAGAAAGGGGCCTATTCTTCTGTGTGCTGAAGTCACAGAAAAGGCACGCTGCTACGCACTTTGTGGGCTACTTAATTGTGTCTGTTACGCATCTTCATGAATTGTACTTGGAAATGGGTAAAAAATAACCCAATTTGGGTCAAAAACGGACCGATCCACTAATTTGGTCAGTATGACCCACCGTCTTCTTTTTTTTTGTATAAATCAGCCCAATTTGGGGGCGATGTTTTGTACAAAATGATCAATTTATTGGGTTGTTTTCTGCAAAAACAACCCATAAAGTTGTGACAAATTGACCCAAGTAGTGGATCTGTCCATGTTTGACCCAAATTGGGTTATTTTTAATCCAACCGTTTTTTTTTTGTGTGAGTGGAGCGACATTTAAATGAGGACATCCCCTGTCTAATATACCAATGCGCGTATTCTGGAGCTGAGCATATGATTTTTTGTGACTTTTGGTCACATATTTCAGACACTAGGCGTAATACAGTACTCGCCTCCTTCCTTCACTGACGTAGTCAAGCTGAGATGAAAAAAAGCAGGCCACACCTAAAAAAAATGGGTGTCATTAAGATGTGTTGAATGTAGTCATAAAAAAATCGCATGAAATCACTACTGAGTTTTTCAGTGGGTCGGGGTTAGTGAACACAGATCAAATATTCCCCAGATGCACATAAAGCCTAATGAATTTATTACTACTATACCGTATATGTTTGCATTTAAGTGTTGAAGCTGTCATGGCCGTGTCTGTCTAAACCTTTTCTGTTCTCTCCAGGGTGTCTGTGGCGACTACACACATCGGGTAAGAAAACATCACATTCCCATTTATGACGTTAAAACAATCATATACAGTAATTACAATGACTTTGTATCACTGCACTTGTAGACTGTTTTATCCCACAGCTGCTAGTATTACCTCTCAAAAAAGATGTACTGTATAGGTGTGAACAGAAATGCCAAAGCAGAAAATGTAGCTTGGAAGAGGAGAAACTGAACAGAAGCCGGATATGCAAAGACAAGTAGCTCAGTGATGGGTAACATATGCAAGTAGTTCTGCAGTTATTTGGCTCACCATCTCTTGGGTTTGACTACTTGAGAGAAAACAAGGCAATTACCGGCAGTTGGCTGGAACATGTAGTTGGACATGATAAGAAGGGCCTGTGTGAGGCTGTGCCAAGAAAAAGATTTCAGTGAAGAGGAAGTTCTGAGGCACTTGAGTCTGTAAGTGAAATATTTACTTTTAAAAGAAGTGAGTCCAATCAAATTGATGTGTTTTGCTTCGTACCTAAACTGTTGGTACACGTGACAGTTTTAGGTTACAAACTGACTATACAAATCTGAGTACAGGTAAACTTTCTTGCTATCTGCCTCCTTTATATTAAAAACATTGACCAGGGAGAAAGTACACCATCGATGGCAACGTCTGGGGTAGTTAACTGCCTGTTTCATATTCCCAAATGTCACACAATGTCATTTTGAAGCCCTGTTTCCACCAAGCGTCACAGTTCAGTCCAGATCATTGTGGTCTGTGTGGTGTGTAGGCCAAAAGTCAACAAGAAAAAGTTAGACCACACTGTAATCAATTCACCAACCAAGGACCTCCAATGTTTTGTGTCTTCTTCTTCCACGTGGCTTTTTATAAGAAGACATGCTTGGTTGAATTTTTTTATGTCCTTCACATTGAAGTTACAATCCTCTGTTGACCGTTCAAATAAAACCTCTAGCTCAACTAGGGTTGCCAACCGTCCCTTGAAAAACAGAATCGTCCCGTATTTAGAAATGTAAGTATGCGTCCCGTATTGAGTTGTAAAAGGACGCACTTTGTCCCCTAATATCGTGAGTCAAAAATAGTCCGAAAAATATCAATGGAATTAATGAACAACAGTTCATTTTATATGACAACTTACGGTAAAGGTCGTAGGACATCCCCTTCTCTGTGACCAATGAGCTGACAGTACTTTCATACACGAGTATGACGATACAGAATCCGCTTATCTTATTGGTACTGTTGCGAGCTCTGCAGCCGCCCTCCGATTTTGCTATGGCGGCACAAGCTCTTGGTAGCAAAAATACAGAGGACTGGAAAGCAGAACAACAGATAGGTTGAAAAAGTGTGATAATTTGACCCGAGACAAATTTGTTGTCCACCAGGTAATGCCAGAGCTAGATATGGTGTGTAAAGAATGATGTTTTTTCAAACCTCTAATGAAGGTTAAAATGGGAATGTGCAGTGAATGTCAGCATTTTATGGACAAGCATATAATTTTGGGGTGGAATAAATAAGTACAATTGATTGACAAGTATGTTAAATAGATATGTAATACACTGATGAATAATAAAAGAATTCACACACAGCCTTACATTAATTGCACGTTCGAACAGATATGCATAATTTTTACTGTACAGGCAATTGATATACTACTTTAACTATAAATATATACATAAAAAAACTTGTTTGGATTATTTTTCTCTTTTATGAAGAATAAGCAAAGAATAAACAAATGTTCTGCTGAACTGAATGAAAGGTGAGCTCATTGTGAGCTTGACATACATGTCTTGCTCACAATTTTACTCTGCAGTAGTCAAAGACAAACTGCTCCTCGCTGCAGCAAGATCTCAGAAGATATGTAAGTGGAAAAAATAGGCTGTCTCCACATAGTGGCATTGAGCTGTTCATAAGTTATGAATGTTCTGCTTATTATGTATTGTTTTATATTAATATATACAGTTTTGAGTCGGAAAGGTTTCGAGAAGTTCGAGAGATATTTATTTTGATAAGTACATTTGTTAGTTTGTATTAGTACATTTCTGGATAATAACTTGTTCATGTGTTCATCCATCCATTATCCAAACCGTGCCGGAGCCCATCCCAGCTGTCTACGGGCAGCAGGCAGGATACACCCTGAACTGGTAGCCAGTCAATCGCAGGGCACACACGAACAAACAACTATTGGCGCTCACAGTCATAGGTAGGGACAATTTAGAGCATTCAATCAACCTACCACGCATGTTTTTGGAATGTGGGAGGAAACCGGAGTACCCGCAGAAAACTCACAGAGGCACAAGGAGAACATGCAAACTCCACACAGGAAGGCTAGGGCCGAATTCAAACCCACAACCTCTGCACTGTGAGGCGGACGTGCCACCAACTCGGGTTTAAATTGTTAAAAATGGCTTCGCCCACAAAAATAAATAAACAAACAAAAACTACAAGTCACGCAAGGAAGGTTGAAGGCCGTCAGGTCGGCCGTCTCTGCCGATGCCTTTTTTTTTTTTTTCAGGGAGTTGGCAACCCTAAGTTCAACCCAGTAGTTATGTAGCACCACTGAAGTTGGTTCCCAAGTGAAGGACTTCACGGGTCAAATCGCGAGGGAGACCAAGAGGTGCACCTGACGCCATTACTCTTTGCAGCTCTAAACAATGGACACGTTAAAATCTGTCCTGCTTGGTTGGAACAGGCTTGAATTGCGAGGCGTGAGTTAACGCTCTGGCGAATTGTCTGCAAAAAAGAGGAGGGCTGATTAAATAACATTACACCCACTTTTCAAACAACTTGGAAAGGTGTAGCTTAATGTGTCATAGAGATAGACAGTTCAAGGCACACTCCTCTCTTTATCTTTTGGCTAATGGTTTGCTGTCAACATTGCTTCCACTGACTGAAGCGACCACTTCTCTGGCAGAGCCTATTTGTGCAGGATCTTCCCTTGAAAACGTTGGCTGCCTTGCGCTCCAGTCAACCGCTGATGTTGAAGGTTTGTGGGTGGCCACAAACACCCCGATGGATAACACGTTTGGGGGGGAAATCACCAAGTCGTGCCGCAAAGAGAGGCAGTGCCCTGAAACCAAGGCACTCCTCAAGCATTTAACGCTCTCCACCAAAGACAAAATAAAGTAAATGTCGCAATGGTTCATCAATATTCTGGACCACTTATGATAATATCACCACATTTATCTATTTAATCTAGGATATGTCACTACTAGTTAGGATTAATAATTACTTTCTTTGTGTTCATTGTACATAAAATGCTAATTTGAAAAAAATTGGACTTCAAGTATTTTTAAATCAAAATGGTGGGGTGGAAAACGGCAAATGGTGAGGGATAAGAAAGCTTGCCTACATTTACCCCTTTCAACTTCCATGCAGTATATATTTCCATAGAAGTTGTTTTAATAATGATTGGATATTCAAGTCTACTTGATTGTTGTGTCACTAAGCTCACACAGAAAAACAATAGTCTAATGTTGTATCACATTCATCTTTTGGAAATATGTACTGTGGGGTATGTAAAATGTAGGCACGTTGCACTCAACTTTGGTGTCAGGCTGACAAATGAAGTGACCAGTGTGATCAGTATTTTTTTTTTTAACTGCCATCTCCTAAACTTGTATTTGATGATGCTGATCATCTCAACAGAAGCGACGTATTGTACAGCCCTGTGCTGGACAGTTGGCCACAGTAAGTCTGGAAATGCACTGTTACTGTACTGCCGTACTCTCTTTGTGGCAAGACTGGCGCACACCTGATCACTGCTCAACTGCAATCTAGGGGCCTGGCTGTTACAATGTGGCTTTCCAAAAGAAGTCCTCAAGAAGGGATGTTTGATGATTTGTAGGCAACCAATCTCTTAACTTTCAGGAGATGAATATGGCTTTAAAATTGCATATATACTTCAGCATCAAGGACACTGTTTGTCAATCTATAGCCATTCCAGGCCCAGAGTTTGCTGTGCCTTTCTACCGTTGATCTTTGACCTTGTTTTGTTTTGTTTGCCTCCCTTTTATTCCTTGCTTTTCATTGTCTTGTTATATTGTATTTCTCTCTTTCCTTCACCCCCCTGTCTTCTTCCCTCTCTTCAACCTCTTCTTCTGCCCTCTTTCCTTTCTGTGGCCTCCTGGTGACCTTTGCCCTGTGACGTTTTTTTGCACCGTTGGCCACCTGTGTATTGTGACTTCCCCTCGGCAGATGTTGCCTATCACCGTGCGCAACATGCCCTCAATAAGCCCTCTAATCCTAAAACGCCTCAAGGTACAATTCTCTTTTCCCCCTACTTGTCCCTTCCGCTCTGTTCTGTCATTGCAAGCCGCCTTCAACCGTCGCCAAAACCTCCCCCATCTCGCTGTAATTAACCAACTGCTGCAGTTGCTATTGCTAATGAATGTTGAAAAGTTTTGAAGGCCAAAGGTCTTTTCTGTCCATAGTATTCCGAATAATAAACGTATACAACGTTCCCTCACTACTTGGCCGTTCAGTTATTGCAGTTTTACTCTAGCGCGGATTTTCATTTGTGATCATAACTTCATGTATTGCAGTTTTAAATCACTCTCTCGTCACATTTTCTTGCTATTTTTCTTCCGTCTAAATCGGACCAGTCAAAAAATGTTTGTTTTTTTAGTGGTGGGTGGGAGGGTGTCATTTGTTTTAAAAATACAGAGACCATGAAAATTAGACAGCTATAATCAGTAGCTTGGTATTTATTCTACATTTTGCTGTATTTGAACGTATCACCTGCGAAATGTGAGGGAACACTGTAATGTAATTCAGTCCATCCATTTTCTTTAGCACTTGTCCTCATTATGGTCGCAGGTGAATGCCTAGCCCAGCTGACTTTGTACATAATCAAATTGAAATAACATTTGATTGGATACAAAAGTACAGAAAAAAACGTGATTGGCTAGTTGATTAATGTTGAAATTGAATCGACTGAGGTGTACAACATGAAACATTACACTTGACGTCCAACTACCAGGGATTGATAATTTTGAATGATCCTTCAACTTGTACTGAAAATAAAACAGATTCAGAGATGTCTATTCTTGTTCTGTAAAAACAAAGCAATTGAACTGTCAACTGACAGCTGGTCAAATTATCTGAAAGCGATGGATAATGCTACCTTCAGACAAACTGACACTGAAACAGGAAGACGAGTACGGAAGTCTTGTTGCACAACTGAGAATACAGTACCGGTATTCAGATTATTTTATTGCTTTTAAAAAGTGTACAGTAATACAATCATGACAGGATAGCTTCAAAAAAGGCTGTAAAAATAAGTTAAAAACAAACAAAGAGGTGCTCAAGGGCTAGGATAAGTACTGGTACAAAAGTAAATAAAATAAAATTCAAACCAACCTTTAAAACAAACCACAAAGACATGCTCTCAGGATGTTGGAGTCTAAAGCGGGCCATCTTAAACTAATCCATTGATTGGTCTTTTGGTTTGCAGCTATACTTGAAAGACAGGTATGCATATAATTAGGAACACAACCATTGTAATTTATAAAATAGTAATTCCTTACAATTATTTCAAACAAAGACACGTCACCACACGATAATTCTGCACAATCCACTAAAAGCAGGCGATATCACATTCAATAATGCAATAATAATAATAATAATAATAATAATTAAATATCACCTTGGATCTCTGGCATAGACTGACTTTGGTTCATGGCCCACAATATGTCCCAACGTAGTTTGCAGCTGCAATAGTGGCTGTAAGTATGCAAAAAAAGGCATAGTCTTGAAATGTAAACTAATTCATGCCTTACTTTCACAATATTGTTTTGTGTTGATAGTCATCAAATTAGGCTGAATGGCTAGCTCATTTCATTTTGGCAGCACTAATCGACTGTTTATTACTGCGTATGCAACCTCTAAAAGAAGCACCAAAGACATAAATTATAACAGGCCCCACTGTGTTATGATGGTCAGGGAAGACTGAGAATAATTTGTGTTTAGTGTGGATTTTCTGTATGATCTTACAGTAGAATGTGCCATCATCTCAAATAGGAGCATTGTAATTACTTTAGTCAAGCCATTACTTTGCTTGAGAAAGTCAGACCAGATGGCTCTTCAAACAGGCCCAAACCAAAAGGTCATTCATAAAAATAAAAGAAAATAAAAAAAATAGTATAGCATATTTTGCATGTACTGCTCAGGACACAAAATAGAATTGCAAGGTCATATTGGTCCATTGCAGCTTTGCTACTTTAGGTACAGCTTTGTCTGTGCCTTCTGGAATGTTAGCATCATGCTTGACCCCGGTGCAAGTAAATGTAATGTCGACATGGAGACAATTATGCAGATAATATATCATTGGCGACAGGCACCTCCGCAATTATCACTTTTTCAGGAGAACCCAAAGATATCACGTTGTTCAACCATTAACATTCCATCATTAAAGGGCGCAAGCCATTTTTAACACTATTGTGCAATAGTTTGGAACAAAAAAAAAGATAACACCTACACCTGTGGACTGACCAATAGGATTAATGAAAAACTATTAAATTGATCAAATTGTGACATAGGAGGTTTTGGCACAACGCCAAAACTTTATGGGTTCTTGCTTTAAAATGTGTCACTACTCCACAAAGTTTCAAAGATGTGTCCCTAGTAACATATAAAACATAGCAGCAACGGTACCACTGACACACAAAACCTATTGGCCTAGCACTTTTTGTTGCTTGTCAAAGGTGGCTCTTACCTTAGCAAGCTGATCATCTTTGCGGCTCAATGGTAAGTGAATAGCTTTCTCTTGAGGGTTTCCAGCAGGCTTTCTAAGCAATTTGTTCATCATGAACCCAAATGTCATGCCTGCTCAGCTACGAGGGATGTCACAATATCGGCAATGTCATGATATTGAGATACTAAACTTGCCACAATATATCGTTGTCGTATTAATAGCAGCAAATCTGTTTAAAAGCCCAAGTTGTTTTCCATTTGTGCAGTTCCAGCACCTTCTGGTGGTTAGTCTATTAGTGCAGTTTAATTTGATATCACCTATGTTTAAGACCCAGGCAAATCGCCAATAGGAGAGCATGACTGGCCAAACCTATTATTTTGTAAATAGAGTGGTACCTCTACTTACGAAATTAATTGGTTCTGGAAAAAATTTCTTAGGTAGAAAATTTTGTAAGTAGAGACGTGTTTTCCATGTAAATGCCCTAATGCCCTTACAAGCCCCCCCAATATTCAGACATAAATATTTTATAAAGCATAAAAATGCATCAAAACATGTAACAAATACATGTTACAATTAGATTATTGCACAATAAAGGAGGGTTGTGCATAATGTAAAAAACAAAGAATAGAGTAAAGAAATAAAAATGATGGTCTTTTAATTGCTGTCCTCATCGCTTTTTGCCCTCTTTGGTTCATGTTCTCTCTCAGAAGTGTTTTTTGCCTGGCGTTTTGTAAAGAGCTGATTTAATAACGTGGCGACTGTCGAGACATTACGGTCATATTCTTTGGCGAGATCAAATGGGAGTTCTTGTAAAGATGTTTGGAAAGTCATTCATGGCACATTTGTCATTATTGAATCTCAGATTCAAGTTTTAGTTCTAACGCAACTTTAAACATGATATCACTGTCGCAACCAACTAACTTTTGACACAGTGGAAATTATTTTGATGGTTCCACCTTACATTGCAGGACTATCTACCAAACAAGACATGAAATTTAACTGAAACGGGCTTATAATGCACAGTGGCCTAGGCTGCCATTTTAAGACAGAGCAGCAAAGCCTTCCATGAGATTTGTGTTCTTTTCCCCAAAACTGACAAGTGAGACTCAAAATTGGAATATTTTAACACTCATTCCCCTGGGTCAAGAAGAGACCTTGAGTCTGTCTTTTTAACTGCTTGCTCTGCACCCCAGCTAACCTGCCAATGTGCAACCCCTTGATGCAGGATTTATGTTGTCGTGTGAATTTGTTGTGCTGGTATGGCCAATGTGACGAGGCCCCATCCACCGTGACAGGTTGTAACTCAAAGTCTCTCAGCAGGGCGAGCCAGGAGCGCAGGGGCCCCCAGGACCACCAGGGCCCCCTGGTCTTCCAGGGAACCCCGGTCTGAATGGAGCTAGCGGCTCACCGGTAAGTACAATATACAAACCTTAGCTAAAAATATTCATTTTCTTTGTGGTATTATTAGGGCTACTTGAGCTTGTAGTTTTAATGCATAATTATATTATTTTGGGCATATCTGCCTACCCTAAAAGAACGACATCAACTTGAACATGACATAAATATATGTATTAGGGTTGCATGGTATACCGGTAAAAGTATAGTACTACAATACTAGAGTTTTTAAACCAATACTATACCCACATTTAAAAACAAACGGTACTGTTATTTCATTTTATTGAATGTGATTGAATTGGTAAATTGGAGCCGGAGAGGTGGGGGAAACGGAAAGGACATTTTGTGTTTATCGCTCGTGAAAGTTGGCCGAAGTTTGCAGTCGGAATCGCTAACGGATGCTCCGGATTAGAGCCGAAATGGTCAAGACGAGATCGGTCTAACAAAAAACGAGTTTTTAATTTTTTTTTTCCCCATTCAAAAATTGTTATACGGCATACACAATTTAAAATGATCAAAAAACGTATAAAATACGGGGAAAACGTATAAATTGACAGGTATGTTATGAAGATCAGTGGTCTTAAAAAAAAAAGTAAAGTCCATCATATCTTTCTTGTGTAAGCTTTTAATAAAATATTGTGAAGAGACACAATGTTCTTTATTTGAAAATCAATTTAGAGAAACCAACATATAAAAAAGTAATTGTAACAAATGACGATTTTATATTACTGTATTGGCTGGTAGAAAAAAATGTTTGTCTAGTAGAAATTTTCCACTCGCCAGTTGTTTGGTACGCCAAAAAGACATTTTCAACCCCTGAACATGGCCATGTCCATAAATACATAAAATATATTTTATTTTATTTTAAATAACGAATTAAGGCTTAAACATTATACACATTAAATATTATATTGAAACATGTTTTTGTAAAAAAAATGATTAGCCCACAATATCTAATCCTAACCTAGATGAAATAATGAGCCTCAATTTATTTTTCTAGTTATGTCCATTAAATGTTTCATGTGTAGTTTCAAAACACAAACCCTTTGAATAATAAGAGCATGTAAAATAAAGCAATGATATTAAAATTAAAATGATCATGTTAATTAAAATACTGTACCTTCTCCCTCCACCAACAACAGAAGTCTAGTGCTACTGGCTCAGAGAGGGTGACACCACACACTCATAAGCAATTTACTCTCCAAGATGTCTTTCAACAGCATATGAAGTACCCAAAGGACAGCAAAGATGCTAAAAGGCTCAACAGGGCAGTTGCAGAGTTTATCTGTATGGATCAGGTGCCAATATATTCAGTAGAGAAAGCTATTAAAGTTATTTTTCCAAAGTCTGTTTTAAAGTAAAGAAAAATATTGACATCTGAGTGTTTAGCCTGTTTGCAAAAAGTATCGAAATACATAATGGCATCGGTAATGAAACAGAAATGTTGGTATCGTGACAACCCTGATATATATATATATATATATATATATATATATATATATATATATATATTTTTTTTTTTTTTCTTTTCTGGACCTGGATTACCCACCTCTTCTCCTCTGGATGTGTGTAGGATGTTTCTATACTGTACAGTACATAGGCAACAAGTTTATACATTTCTAAGGTGCCATTTTGATGTATATCAAATAATAATTTGTCTTTAGGGTAAGCCAGGTGAACCAGGAAAACCTGGAAAAGACCCAAGGGTGAGTTTTGATTCTGTCTCCTACTTCCCACTAGTTCTTCTCAAGTGAAAGTATGTTGATGTTACACTAACCTTGGGATATTTGTATTTATTCTACAGCACTTACCAGGACTGAAGGTAAAAAAAAGAAAAGAAAAGCTCATTTATTGAACGCTGAAAAAGTATAATTCTGATCATGCGTGGATTAGCAGAGGTGGGCATTTTATTAAATTCTGCTGATCCATCATCCGTCAGCGGCTAGGGTAGCCGCCTGTCATTCGTCACTCAGTCATTTTTCGTGGTGAACTGAATTGTAATCGTATGTCTGTTGGAGGTCCGTTGGTCCATCAGTCGGTTCCTCCAAAAAACGTCAGAAAAACAGGTGTCCGAAAATGACGGACTGACAGACCGGTCTGGTGAAAGCCCACCTCTGTTGATTACTATATTATTGGCAAGTCACTGAAGGCACACATTGTCATCCACTTGTCTATATAGCTTCTATTGCTGTATTTGTTAAATATATTAAAAACGTCAAATGAATTCTGCTTCTAGGGCGAGCCAGGTTTACCAGGACAGAAGGTGAGTTCCTTTGTTAATTTTCTTCAAAAAATATTCTGTGCATACATTTGTATTTGATAAAATGAAAACAAATTGGTGGTTCATATACCGCACCTGTGTTTCTCTACAGGGTGATCAAGGGGATGTTGGTCCAATGGGTCCTGAAGGCCCAAAGGTACGCAGACCTTATTCTTGACCTGTCGATGGAATTTCAAACGATAGTGCTCTAGAGCCTACTGACTTCTTTTTCACATTCAGTCACCAAAAGTATTTTGCAAGTGTAAATAAAGATAGGGATGGAACATTAGGGATCACTAAGTCAAGAACAAAGGAATACGCTAATCCATGTAATCTTTTATGAATAAGTAAAAAGAAAAAAACTTAAAATCACATCTCAGGTGAACCAGTAGCCAGTGCAAGTTGGACAGGAAAGTGATAAAATGACCAAACTGTCCAGTCCTACTCAAGAGACTTGCTGCAGCATTTTGTACTTTGTGGTCTTATAATTGTAGACGTGAGAATTTGGGAAGACCAGAATGCAAGTCACGGCAGGATATAACATTTGTATGAGCTACGGTTTCTGTGTCACTCATGGATAGAATCATCCGTACTTTGGCGATATTGAAAAGACAAAAAAACAAAACACGCACAAATTTGGTAGATGCTCAACGTCTCACTGGGCAATTCTGGCTCACCGCCCCCCGGGCCCATTTTGCAATTTGCTCTAGACATTCCAACACTTATTGTCTACTTGATTTATTTCTCCTTTCCTTCACAGGGTGTCCAGGGAACCAAGGTAAGTTTATTTCTTGGGTTACCTTTTATTAACTTGCCTTACATGGCTGTATCCAGAACAGAGTGTATTTTTACGGATTGTTCAAAAGTCTTTTTTTTTTTCATTTATTCATCAGAGAACACTGATGAAAAGCCCCATTTTGTAACTAACTGTAGGAGCCATTTCATGTGCATACAGTATGTGTCATTCACCAAGTTGACCCTTAGATGTCACCCACTGTATTTGTTTTCCAACTTATTTAAGTTGGAAGTACATAACTTTTTTATGCAAGTGTGCAATTAGACAGAGGGAGCAATACAGTTTTTGACCATATTTAGTTCGGCAACATTCCATTTAATGTAATGTAGGACTTATCAATGAGATCAAGCGCGTCAAACACCCCACGTCTTGTCATCCTCAGTGGCTTAAAGATAAACTTAGCCAGTACACCATGCAATTACTGTAGTTCAGTGAATTTCCGAACTGTCCGATCGATATACTTATTTCTCGTCTTCTTTACTGCTTTTGGTTAAGAGTACAGTCTAGGGGTGTTATGTATGAACTGAAGTGAGTATGTCGTAAATATAAACTAAAGTGAGCCATTCTTATGAGTGTCCTGCGGTACTATGACTTTATTGTTCCAACCCCTCCTCAGGGAGGTGAAGGGAAGAGAGGTTTTGCAGCAGAGAAAGGGGCGAAGGTAAAGTAACAGCCAAAGCATGTGCTTTGTAGTTGGGAGTGTTTATAATATGCTACCACGCTTTAATCCTGCATGGATGGTTGACATGTATCTTTAAATGCGTTTGATTCATGTGCTGTTCATATGAAATTAGATTCAAAAACACCTATTAGAAATACAAAGGTATTCTTGCTTTTACTTAAACCATTATAACGGGAGGAATAGACTTTTGGTGTTGTAACCCCAAAGCAACCAGGAGTTACTCTTTAAATATGCAAACAAGACTTTTCTACTCGCAGTCCATTGTGATATTATATTGATTGCATACGGCCCGTAAACTATCACACACAGGGATGCGCTGGGATGGGATGCAACAAAATGGCTACCATACACCCTAGCTTGCCTTGAGAATTGTGACCAAACAGGACAGAACGCGCACTGGACATAGCAAAATGTGACAAAACTTGAAAGGCCCATGAGATTCTAAGGAAATACATCTGCTTCTCAAAGTTATCATACCGTCAGAATCTAATATCGGCCCATGCCTAGTGTAAACGAAGATAGACATTTTGATATTTCACTGCTTATAAATATTTTTTGTAGGCTTGACGGACTCCAGAGGTAGTGCCACTCTTGTACTGGTGCTACTTTTCCGTTCAGAGAAAACTATGACCCCCAAACCCCACGCCTCCCAAAAGCGACTAGGATTGTTTATTGTTTATTGTTTATCGCTGACACGGATCATCAATCATTCAAAAGCAAACAAGTCACACTGTACCTTAGATGGGACTATGACAAGTAAGTTCTGATTTCAAAGTGATTTCGAAGTTTTGGTATTTATGATGGCGGCACGGTGGTCGACTGGTTAGCATGTCCGCCTCACAGTTCAGAGGTCGTGGGTTCGATCCCAGCCCCGGCCTCCCTGTGTGGAGTTTGCATGTTCTCCCCGTGCCTGCGTGGGTTTTCTCCGGGTACTCCGGTTTCCTCCCACATTCCAAAAAACATGCATGGTAAGTTGATTGGACTCTCTAAATTGCCCCTAGGTGTGATTGTGAGTGCGGATGTTTGTCTTTGTGTGCCCTGCGATTGGCTGGCAACCAATTCAGGGTGTCCCCCGCCTACTGCCCGAAGACAGCTGGGATAGGCTCCAGCACGCCCCGCGACCCTTGTGAGGATAAGCGGTATAGATAATAGATGGATGGATGGATGGTATTTATGATGAATCAATTTTTGGAGGCTCACAGTCGCCACACAACAGAGGTAAACGTCTGAAGAAAACGCCCTGACCCTCTCCTTCACCTCCCTGCAGTGCGTATGACATATGTAGTTACTGTCCATCACTGCATCTATCAAAACAAGTCATGTATGAATATACATGTAACCAATCTTTTCTTCAACTTTTTGTGCATCCAGAAAAGGGTATGTAGGCTACTTTTATCTCATTAGTCATTTCAGTCACTGGATCTGGAACTGCTGCAACTAAGTTGGATATATATATATTTTTTCTTTTTTTCATTTATTTACTGGAATAATCATGTCGGCCATGTCTTGTGGGAACAGACTAGTTGCTAAAGGTCAGGGTGCAAACATCGAAAACTTTTCTGTAGCCCTCTAGAACCCCTTTTACAATGCATAACCGTCATTAAAATGTGATAAGGTCGTTGGTAGACAGCAATTTAATCACTAAATACAATCCCGAATGTGTCGTCTGCCGTTTGAATCTCGCGCCCCCTCATCTTCGGCTTTTTCCGGAGATGTGACGTCACAGTAGCCGGAGAATTCAGTGCCTACTAATCATGAATAGTCTAATAACGCCTCCTTCTGTTGGCTCGTGTGTTTCAAAATCCTCTCATTCCAAAACATCAGTCGCCATTGAATGTGTTGTGTTGTGTAGCGCATGGAAATTGTACAGTCTATGGCACATATGTCAAAGCCCCGCGGGCCACACCCGGCCCGCGAGAATTTTTTCTACGTCCCCTAGGGAGATATTGCTATATTATTAAATACGGCCCGCAGACCGCAGCAAGCAGATAGCAGATGTGATCGGATCCTTCGCGCCTGCCGATGACGTCACGCTTTAAAATATATTGTAGCGTCTTCCAAGAACACAGACGTAGTTTAATGATCACGTTTTTATTAGTCCAACCGGCTACCGTGGGCCGCAGCCGACGCCAATACAGTACAACAACCGTTCAGTCAAAAAAGCGCAACGGCTCTCCTCTTCGTCCTCCGCTCCTCTTGCTTCCATTCCCTTCCCATCCAACGAGCCGCGCGTTGCACTCACCAACCTCGGAAACAACACAACCCAGCAAAACACAAATTCGACCACAACACAGATAACCCAATTCGTTACACTATTTCTGAAATATATTTATTTGCATCTATGTTTGCCACCCCCTGGCTGTTGTGTTTGCTAATTATAAAGTAAAATAACGAACATTACCGCTACTTTTGCGTGGATCGTCCTTCGGCTTCACGTCACCGTTTCGTGGCTTTCAGAATCTGATTGTGGTGAAAGGTTCTTTGGAGTAAGACACGCTTTACTAAGAAATACTTCATGTTAGAAAGCTCACGTTGTTTTACTATTAATAATTGTTGGCATTTGATAAATTCATTGAGTTTCGATGAAGTACTGAGATGTCCCACACTGTGAGCAGGCATTGAACGCTCCTCAAGCGCTAAGTGTTGACAGCGAGTGACGTGTTTCTTTCCTTTTTCCTCCTACACAGCTCATAGTTTGTTCGTGCCAGCAAACTCAGTAGTTGCATATTGCCCGTTAAGTTATTACATTAAGTTATTACATTTTCCCCACTCCATTCAAAAGTACGTTAACTTAACCTACATAATAATTGTAACCTACATTGTGAAAAGACCAGTTCATTGACTTGAATGAAGTTTTGCGCATTTATTTTACAACCATGTATATTATAAAACGATCAAGTTTATTTCAACACAGGATGTTACTTCTATAACTGAGAATTTTGGTTTGTGTTATCGCATATATTTATTGGCTTAATATTTGTCAGTTCCATTCTTCATTTCGTCATTAGTTAAACAACAGATGCTCCCTATTTCATGAATTGATTGAACATTATAAAGGTTTCCTGCTGATGTTAGTATATAGTATACTATATATATATATATATATATATATATATATATATATATATATATATATATATATATATATATATATATATATATATATATATATAGTATAGCCTGAAATTTGTGTGTGTGACCCTTCCCTTCATGAATTTAAACAATTAATAACTTCTGTACTTGCCTAGTCTGACCTTTTTAAAAGACTTTCAGTCCGTCCATCCACAAAATGGGACGGAATGCCCATCTCTGATAAAGATAATATTTATTGCAATAAGTGAAGTTTGGTGGTTGGAACGTAGGCTCCATAACAGGGAAAGGAAGAGAATTAGTGGAGGTATGTAGAATATGAAACATAAGGATCATATGTGTGCATCCACAATGTGGATGGGGAAGAGTGTGAGAGAGCTGGGATAAGGATGTAAAATCTACTACAATGGAGAAGGAAGTAAAAGAAATGGGGTGGGAGTCATTCTGAGCCCTGAATGCAAGGACTATGCGATATGCGAGGTGGTAAGGCCTTCAGATAGGCTGATCAAAATGAAATTGATAATAGCAGGTGAGGGATTTCAGCCGATGCCCCATCAGAGTCACTGATGACGTTAAAGAAAGTTTCTTGGTAAGCTTTGAAGAGCTAATTATCGACATAGACCAGAGTGAGAACATTTTAGTGGGAACAGACTTAAATGAACAAGTAAGTAGAGCAGAAGACAACAATTCAAAAATCTCTTTCAAACAAAGGGCTGAGTGAACTATATTTATTCATAGAACAGAACAGGAAGCTTTGTTTTCAAGTATAGATCATTTTTACCTGGTTTTGAGCAAGTTTATTTTTAGTTCTCTCATGTCACACTCTTGGACCATAATTTCTGAGAACCACCCGTGTGTATCTGCCTTGTTTGAGGCTGGTCCCTCAACCAACCAGGATATGCTTGAGTGTTGCAAGGGTTATACACTGTGGTCAGGATGGGTCGCTCCAAACAATCCCTGCAGATTTGTTGTAGGGGACAGTACATCATTTTCTCCGGGTACTCCGGTTTCTTCCCACATTCCAAAAACATGCATGGTAAGTTGATTGGACACTCTAAATTGCTCCTAGGTGTGATTGCGAGTTCGGATGTTTGTCTCTGTGTGCCCTGCGATTGGCTGGCAACCAATTCAGGGTGTCCCCTGCCTACTGCCTGAAGACAGCTGGGATAGGCTCCAGCACGCCCCGCGACCCTTGTGAGGATAAGTGGTATAGATAATGGATGGATGGATGGACAGTACATCATGGACTATGATGATGAAGCTTAGCCCCAAAGTTCACTCCATGTGTGTGTCCTCTTAATACCCTCTTACCTAACCCAGCCGCCTTGTTTGGTTTGAGATACAGCTTTGAAACATATGAGTGCTTCCTCCTGTCAGCCCACCTCCGCTACTGCCATGGTTCAAAGTTCAGTTGCAGATGTCTTACGTCAGAGAGGTATTAGAGTTCAGACACAGACCTCCTCTGTCTTGTTGGACGAGGCGCACTAGGTCATGATGGAGGAGAGCAGATTTGGCCTTTAGCACAGCTATGGCTGGGGTTCACTTCTTCCCTGTTGTAGGAGTGGTGCCTCTCAGCACAGAGTCCCAGAATCGCTGAGGGACTTTTCAACCAGACTGGAAGCTGGCAGTGACAGAGTGCTATTGTTGTAGAGTCCTTGTTGGCATGTGGGAGCCACTTCCTGACAAAAGAGTTCATTAGCCTTTCCAGTCAATTGGCATGTTTAAGCGACACATCAAATACATGGTCAATGGCCACAGAAGTCTGGATAGTCGCCCAGGCTGGAAACACCAGTTGGCCCGGCAGTGCAGTGTTGTTGAGCTGTGTGACGCCATTACCTGTCCTGCTTGAACTGGAGCCCCCAAAAAGGCTACAAATTGAAAGTGGATGCTAATGGTTCAGTTGGTCATCCTCATCTACATTCACCTTTCTTGTCTGCATGAAGTTTTGCTATTAACAATTATCAAACTGCATTCTTTAGTCCCAATCTGACTTCAATACATTATTTTTGTATTGTCTGATTTTTCTGCCATTTGAACGACATGTTTTTTTTCTCTTCCTTTTCTGTCTTTGTAATGCTTGACCTTTACGGCATCAATGTTGTAAAGGGAGAGCCAGGCTTCCCAGGCACCCCTGGGTCAAAGGTAATGTGGATATTGAGCTGGTTTTAGTAGGAATCATACACTTAATATCAGTTGTGTAGGTCATAGCTATTTGTCTTTCACTGCAAAGGGCCAGACCGGCACTCCTGGCATCCCTGGCAAGAGGGGCTATAGGGTAGGCTTGGCATGAAAAAAGAATTTGTGATTGTGTCATTTTTGTGCTGTAACTGCATGTTTGTGTCATATAGACATTCAAATTCATGTTTCTCTTTGGCTGTCAAAAATCTTCACATTTTAAAGGATAACTATTTTGCATTGTTTTTCACAACAATTTCACGCTGTCTTAAAATCTATTCTGTCAATATAATAAAGTGTGAAGAATTACAGCCCAGTTAATATCCACTATCACTCAGTCCCATGCAAATGAAGAGTACGGCTTTTTGTTATCATGATGGGCTAAGGCATATGACAAAGCAAGTGGCTACGCAGTTTTGCCAACTTAGCGTCTTTGTCGCATATTTAGCAACTTTTACAAGGTCTCGAGCAACTGTTAAAAACCAAACAAAACAATGGACAACAAATACTGTATAGCGACTTTTTATAGGTGTATTGCAAACTTCTGGAGAATCGGAGTCTTTCAGATTCTCATTTGTAATGCTGACCAGGCTGCAGACGGAGTAAAACAAAGTGCAAATGCTTATATAGTATACAGCCACAGAAAAAAATAAGAGACCAATGCCTGAAGGCACCGCTTTTGTAATTACATTGCCATAGTTGTTTATGTAAGAAATTCAGAAGTGATTTTGGCCATAATCAAGGTAACGTTTGGAAAATGTCTTGATTAGCTCGTAAACTCAACTCTCATGAACTGTTTCTGTTTTGACTTATATACTGGTCCAAACAAATGTACCTGTAGTTGTACAATGTATTTAAAAAAAACTTAAACTGAAGAAACAAGCGTGGTATCTTAATTTTTTTCATGGCTGTACAATGCGATATAGTTACATATTTACATGATATGCTACCTATCAGAAGCTAATGACGGTAACACTGTTAGCTAAGGCTATTCTCTGCCAACACTTGCAGCTCTGCCCAACATGAGACTGACACTGTTCTGCTGTTTTCTGGTGTTTATGCTGCTTTCACTGTCTTTGTTGTTGTATTATTTTTATTTCATGTTATATGTAAAGCACTTTGTTGCAGCTGCAGCTAGTGTGAAATGCGCTATTTGAATAAAGTTGTATATAAATCTACAGATTTTGTGCATTTGGGGATTTCACACAGACTAGTAGAAGGCCAAATACATTATGTTGAAGCGATCTGGAATAAAGTGATCTTAATTTTGTTTCTAATAGGGAGAGAAGGGAGAGGCTATCATTTCTGCACTTGGAATTAAAGGAGAATCCGGCTCACCAGGAATGCCAGGCCTCATGGGACCTAAGGTACTGAGCAAAGGTTTAGCTGAACAAAAATGTCACGTCCGGTATACCTACTGTATGATCAAGATCAGTTAATAATTGGCAACGAAAATGCATTAAATATGATGCATTCTTGCAGGGTGACAAGGGTGATCACGGAAACAAGGTATGATCATAAATCTTTGTAAAAGGCTTGAAAAGAACTTCTGAGGGAAGAACCAAAATAAAAAAATTGAACTATTGGAACTCTGTTTCGCTCCTAGGGAGAGGCTGGCCCTGAAGGCCCAGCTGGACCAAGAGTGAGTCCTGACTTAAAGACCAGCATTTTGCCATTACCACTTTAATGTCTACTAATGATCTTTATGTTCGTAATGAAATGTGTATCATCTTTATCTAATGTTATAGGGCCCTCCAGGTCCAACTGGCGAACCAGGAAAAGCTGAAATCCACAATAATGAAAATGTATGGTACTCTTATTGCATATCATTTGTACAATACAATAAAAATAACCAGTAAGAAATGTGTAACTGTAATATCGCCCCCTTGCAGGATATTCGCAACATACATATGATGGTAAGATTTTATTCTTTTTTTGTGTGTTTGTTGGGGGGCGTATTAGGAAATCACCATTCAATTCAAATATGCATAAACAGTACCATTTTAGATGTGTAAATTGCCTCTTCCGTCCAACTTCTAGGGCCCGCCTGGATTACCCGGACCTCCGGGGCCTCCTGGGTTTACTGGGACAAAAGTAAGATATGTTTTTTAAATGGTATTGGCAACACAGAGGAAGCCAAATTGAGCCACCATTTGCATCATCAGGAACTGTAATTGTATTTAATGGCAATACACTGGAAGACTGCTTTGCACTGCTGCCCCACAGTGAAAACGATTATGGATTCACATCGGTGTCCATCAAACCTTTGGAGTGGACTTTGTGTAGACTTTCAGTTTTAATCCCTGAGATTTCACT
The DNA here is from genome assembly GCF_054856515.1 of Filicampus tigris. Classification (NCBI taxonomy): domain Eukaryota; kingdom Metazoa; phylum Chordata; class Actinopteri; order Syngnathiformes; family Syngnathidae; genus Filicampus; species Filicampus tigris. The sequence continues at coordinate 2,892,248 of NC_141227.1, read as the reverse complement.
AAAATGAAACATTTGCCATTTATGAATTGCAGACTGTATGTTGGTGCTTGGTTAATTAAATACTTTACTTGCAAGTTTTAATGTAAGTGTGAGTGGTTGTACAATACCGGCATATCTCTTTATGTTTGTCCTGTGATTGCTGATTTGTCAATGGTATAGCACTCTAGTCATCAAGCCTCAGCTATTAGGTGCTTTGCTTAGATCTCCGCTACATTTTGTGTCATCATTAGGGTGAAGTTGGCCTCCCAGGTCCCCCAGGCCTTGATGGAGAGAAGGTAAGACATTTATATGAATATTTCAGTAACGTAATGTAATGTTACTGGTTGTAGCAGACACAGAGCATAGAAAGAGTGACTCAAAGTCATTATCCCCCCCATAAGTTTTTTTTTTTAAATGTGCTGCTGACGAGTAAGTATATTATGTACAAAAAGACTAGAAAACTGGAAATATAAAGTGCTATTCTCAAGTAGTGGAACTTATCTTTTAAACAAAGTACAAAAATAAAAGACTATGTTTAACATGAAGTCTAGCTACAAATCTACAAAGGTCCAACAAACAGTTAGTAAAAGAGCAAGAAGTACACCAAGATGGAATACTATGACGGCAGAATTTATGGGGACAAACGAGTACAAAAAAACGGAGCGATTTGGTTTCTTCCTGGTGTGACAGCATAGCTTTTCGACAAAAGCTAATTGCTTAACTCCTCCCTTTGCCGCCACAGTGAAAAAAAAGAAAATCACAGGGAAAGGCCAACCTACAGGGGAAAAAAAAACATGACAATTCCTTTTTTTAAGAATAGATGTGTTGAATGTACAGTATATGACATGCATGTTTATTATTTTTGAGGTCATATACATTTCCAACTGAGATTAGATGTGAAAGAGATCAAATAATCACTGTCCTGATCTCAACTTCAGGGGCCCAGAGGGAAACCTGGAGAGCCTGGTCCTCTGGGCCCAGTCGGTCCTGAAAGTCCCAGAGGAGAGTAATGGGTTTCCCAGGACCCAGTTGGATCACCAATGAGTGACTGCATTAAGCACAAACTAAATCCAGTCTCATAACTACCAACGGGCTACTTGACCAAAGCCTTTGAGTCACATCTGTCGTAAGAGGAAGCCTTTATATTTTTCAAGTTACCCCTGGCCCAATTGGATTACCTGGCACGTTAGTACGCAATGCTGCCCCTCAAGCTGCTTTTTCTGCAGTTGCCTTTTCTATTGTATGTGACACTTGTGTGTTAGTTCATGCACAACGCACAGTAGGGCGGCTCGATTATGGAAAAAATATTAATCACGATTATTTTGGTAATAATTGAAATCATGATTATTCAAACGATGATTTATTTTTTGCTGCAAAACAGAACAGGTTTAAACATGTAAAAAATATGAAGACAAAATTCTTTGAAACGCTATAATAATTTAAGTTAGTTTTGGACCGAACAACATTTATTAAATTAATTATTTCAAAAAAATAATAATAATAATAAGTACAAATGTGTAAATTAAAGTATGGTTTCCTTGTATAAACAAATGAGTTAATTTGCTATGCACTTATAAATTGCCAAAGTAGTAAACTGCTTGGAGTAAAATGCCAATTTTGACACAATAACAGACATGCTATTCATCTATACATTTAGACCTTTGTCTGGAGCTTTTTTTGTTTTGTTTTTAATTAAACATTTGGAAGCCTTATATAATAGATGGATAGAATAGATTCTGTTATCTTTTTGTGTCTCTCCAATATTGATGGGTGGGGGTTGCTTCGTACAGTGTTTCAACGACTGAGATTTGCATTGCGGACGACACCAAATCCAACTCGGTGTTTTCTTGCTTTGGTGTATCATAACATCATCGTAAACCAAACGATGGTTGAATAGATTGTGTTGCCACTGGATACGGCGACAACTTGCACTTTATACATCTTTGCTCGCCATCTTCCACGGCAAACTCAAAATGTAACCAAATAAGCGATTTCGACTTGCCTTGCTTGTTCACAAGTCGTTCCTGTGGCGGGTCTTGTGCCATTTTTAGGTCTGTTACTCTGTTAAAACGTTGAGTAGGAGCGTGTGCAGTGTGACTAGCGGGGTGCGGGCTGGCTGGCTGGGTGGCAGGCTAGCTAACTAGCTAACTTAGAGAGGGCGGCGCGCCTCAAAACAACTCAAAATTAGTATTAATAATCGTTTTTTAACGATTATGCCAATTTTGTAATCGTGGAGTGTAAAATATCGAAATTGTAATTGAATTTCGATTAAGTGCACAGCCCTAATGTACAGTATTCCATACATAGAGCATTGATTTGTCACATTCTTATTCAAGTGTCACGATTGAAAAGTGCATAATCTGTTCCAGTAACTGTTCCTGATACACAGGAGTGCAATAAATAAAACTCCATTCACAAAGCTCAACTTAAAGGACCTCAAATGTTCCAAAAGTATGTTATAGAATGTGCAAACATAACATAACATAAGGTATCGAAAGTACCGACGATAATTCATCAACGTATCGATATATATATATATATATATATATATATATATATATATATATATATATAGTGTGTGTGTGTGTTTGTGGATATATGTAGATATATACTGTGTATATAAACCGGTACACAATATGTACGTGTGTCTTTAAGTCTTTAATTCCTGTTTCTCAGGGCACAAAAGGCGAGCCTGGGGAAGGAGGAAGGTCAGAGATGGTATGTTAGGTTTGAGCACAGTATTATATGACAATAATATTTTATAAAGAGAGCTTTTTAATTCATATCATACATAACCTCAAACTTTTTTTGTCCTCCCTTTTTTTTTTTTTTTTTTAGCTCTATGGACCTCCAGGTCCTCCAGGGCCCTCAGGACCACTTGGCCCAGCAGTGAGACAATTATTCCATTAAACCAAACTATAATGAACATTGCTGTCATAGACTAACAGTAACAAACACCACTATTGCTCATGCACATGGATGCCACTTTTTATAGTTATTACAATCATTTCACAGTGCTTTTTAGTCACGGCCACCTTAAATATATACTGTATATACAACTTTGACAATTCTATATATTTTTTTTGTCTTTTTTAGGGATCACAAGGACCTTCTGGGCCAAAGGTGAAGTAGATTTATCTTGAATTAATTGTATTATATTAAAAATATTAGGGGTGTCCAGATCCGATATTTATAACGGTCCAATATCAGCCAAAGCAAAACAGTATCAAATTATTTCGGTCTACATCTCAAATCTCCAATATTAGCACACATATACAAGCAGTCCATTCTAGACTCTGGTCCCACCATATACGCAATTTAAAAAATTGATTCTGAATGTACTGAAGTAAACTCGAACTGTTATTTTGTACTTCTAAGAGTATATTGTGTTTTTATTGACTTTATTAGGGTTATTTTTCAGGGTCCATTAATTTATTCTGTATTTATTTTATTCAAGTGCAGTACATTCTTATGTTCATATACTGAATCTTACGAAAGTTGTAATTTGCCCTGACCTATTTGTAAATCTGTAAAAACAACCCATACTCATTGGTAAAAGCTCCCAAGAAATCAGTTACCAGGACATCAGTATAGATGTGGTTAAAAATACTGCTACTTTTGCTACCAACATTTTCTGAGAAGAAGGATGCAACTTTCCATGTCAACATAAAAAAATGCAAAAATGTTTTCTTGTGTGTGTCTTATCGTTATTGATCAAAATATGAAATTGGCCTACATGTTTAAGACCGTGATTGTTCTACACGTCTCACAGGGAGAGCCAGGCGTCGGCCTCAAGGGAGAAAAGGGAGCAACAGGTCAAAAAGGTGACAAGGGAGACAGGGGCCATCTTGGACTGCCTGTAAGTGCTCAATGTCATTTGAAAGTTTTTGACACTATTTTGAGTAGACATTAATTAACAACCTAACTCTTAACCATACATCAAAAACTAAATTGATTAATGTTATACCGTTCAGTTTCAACACACATCGTTTTGTTTGTCTTTGTTAAAATGTTGCATGGAAAGGTCAAGGCTACTATTAGATAGTAATAAAATGAGAATGTGCTGGGCCTGTGTTGTTATTAGCCATCATTTATAATGTTATTTAATTCCTGTTTGGGCTGTTTCACGTTGTGATGCTATCTATAATCAAATGGTACTTTTTGATTTGTACTATTTCTTACTCTTGAATTAAAATTTCTACAATATGTCTAAAATCTTTCAACAACAAGCCATTATTTAGACAATTTGAGACTACAAGGTTTTCATATACAGGAAATGTGTAATTTAATTACGGGAATTATTTGGGCCATGAGTGTATCGTAAGGGAACCAATGATAAACAAAAAGAACAATACATTGAAATTTCATAGTTTTATCATGAAGCTCAGCTACAGTATATCTGCTCAAAGGAGTTACTGACAGTCACTCACTTAAAAGCACTATCACCACGCTTATCTCCACTTCCATTACACTTTTTTTGTCACCATCTGAATGTGTTGTTGAAGTCACTTGAGTCACAGCTTTACTCACCCCCACCACCTCCCCAATCTGATTCCCCCGCCCCACCTTCCTCCCTCCATCTTCCCCATCACCTGTGCTCTCTAACTGTGTACAACGCTATCCAGGGGGCTCATGGGTTAGACGGCAGACCCGGTCCAGTGGTGAGTGGTGCAAAAGTCATGTTCCAGCCCCCTTCTCTCCTTCCTCCACTTTGTCTTCCTCCTCCACCCCTTGCTAGCTTTCTTGATTGTCTGCCATGACTTCTTGTCTTGTCTGCTTGCTTTCCTGCTTCTTGTGCTTGTATTGTCTCAGTTTTAGATGCAGGAACTTTTAGTGAGGAGAGGACTGTTCAGGGTTGGGTTGGGAGGATTTAAATTTCTGCTGCAACACAATGGCAACTAATATATATATATATATACATATATATATCAAGATTGATGAGGTAAAGCTCATTGCTCTGTGTGGGCCAGTCATTTCATTCCACATTAAACTCATGCAGTGACTTTATGGGCCTTACTCTGTGCACCCACACAAGCAATTTGCCTCAATAATTAATTGCAATCGAATCTCTAATTTCAAAGACACTCTGTCTGGGGCACACGGTCAAGCTCTCATTGGCAATCAGTTTATCCCATTGGCAATACCGTCATTGTAATTTATTCATTTAATTTTAAAATGCGTAGTAAAATAAAATAGAAATCCTTCGTCAAGCACTGTAAGCAAGCACGGTTGGAAGAGGTGGTTGACGACTAATGAATGAGCAGACGTTAGGAGTGCCCAAGTAACACATAATTGATTTGATCACTCCATAGAATAAACTGAAAAACTCTTTTGAGTTTTATGTGACTTAGTGATGATATGAAGTGTACATCCTCACGATGGTCTCCTTTTTATAGGATCTGCTGTGTAGAGCACCAATATACTGTAGTCTTTTGTTACTTATAATGTTGCCCAGTGTTGCTTCAAAAGTAAGATTTTGACACTATAAACCTTCAACAGTCTTTTGCCCAATGATTTTAAGACCAAATTGTAAACGTCACATTCTTAGAAGATGAGCATGTGGAGATGCCCATGCTGCATGTTGATAAGTTATTCAATTGTTTTTGAACACCTTCCATTCAATACAATTGCATATGGAATGAAGTTTTTTCCTCTCAAATTCTGACTGCTATTCAGAAACAACTGCAGCTGTTGACATGTGATTCTTTTTCCCTACTTTTTAACAGTCTGGACAGTAGTTCAACAAGCTTGGTGTAATAATTATATGTCTTGCCAAGTATAATTTGTTTCTCATCTATTTCCTTTTTTAAAGATTTTTTTTTTCTACATACATTTGGTACATTATATTTTATAAAAGCTTGTTGATGTGCTGATCGGAGATATGTATTTGAGAGTTGATATCTGCTGCTGCTGTATAATTATTTTCTTTTTCTGTTTTGAAGGGTCTGATAGGACCAGCAGGAGTAGCAGGGCCAGCAGGACCAAAGGGGGAGAGAGTGAGTTTCCAGTATGACTTGAGAATTCCATTCCAAAGAATGGTAAACTTTTTATCATGTCATTGCAGGGTGAGAATGGAGATGCAGGACTACCAGGACCAACTGGCCCACAGGGCATTCCTGTAAGTCATTTTTAATCGCAGATAACATTTTAGCTAATCTAACTACTTAATACTGACTGCTAGGGATGTAATGATATCCAAACGTCATGATACGATACGATATTATCACGCTATGAACCACACGATACGATAATTAACACAATATTGTGGGGACACAGAACGCTCATGATACTGTATGAAACCTCGCGATTGCTCGAAAAAAAAAAAAAGCTCATAGTGGGAAAAAAACCCACAAAATTGTGTTTTTGTAGTTCACAATGCTGTGTTCGAATGAAGCAGGTCAAAAGTAATGTTTTTGGATGGAGATGCTGAAAAATATTTACCTGTATGACTGAATTATGGGAGTGATAACCATTGCAATATGTCCAGTTAGTACATAGTTTTTGTCCATGTGAGCCATAATCAGACCAGGTTTTCTCTTTGGACTGTCTAATTTGCTTGTGTGGGGGTGTTTGTAGTTTCTGTAGAACGACTTTTCCAACTTCCAACTAGGAAAACTGCACTAGAATGCCCCTTTGAAATGCGAGGTACGAGTTGCGAAGTCGGAAAAAAAGAACCCCAAGTTCACATGAAGTTATATGGTGAAATGAATGAAATGTTTTGAAGGTATTCTTTTATTTATATATATCAAAGAAATGAAAAAGATGATTTGATGGGGGTCAGAATGTGTTGAGATGAACCAGAACAACAAACAATTGATTGGAATCAGCCATCTTTGTTGTTTACATTCACCTCGAATGCTTTAAGGTTGGAACTGGGACAATCCGAGTGGGATATTTTTGATTTCCCACCTTCCTCGAATGCAACATTAAACGTAGGTGGCCAAAACATGCCTAATTCAAACTGCACTAACAAACTAACCACAAGAGGGTGCTGGGACTGCACACATGGAAAACAACCTGGCATTATTCTACTATATTTGAATGGATGGACGTAATTACTGAGATGCACTGCAGGGGCCAACGGGACGCCCGCTGGGCATACAAATTAGGGGGGCATCCGATCTGTCAAACCAAGATAGAGATTTTGAAATTTCAGTGCTTATCAATCATTTTTTGTGTGCTCGACAAACTAAATAGACTCTACTGTACTAGTGCTACTTTTCTGCTCAGAGTAACGATGCGGGTCTGTTGTAATTAGGGCTGTATGTCCTTAAAGTAATATTACCCTGATGTCAGATTACAGGACATTTAGTGTATGGTATTTAGCAGACCTTCAGACCTTGGCACACCCCTGTGCACCCATATGTAATCTGTATCAGCTATTGTATATCACCCAGTTGGCCATTCCAGTTGCTGTATTGAGTGCCACAATTGTTTTAATACATGGAAATATTTATATTTTTCTTTGATGCACTAAAATTTGTGACAGCATTTTGATGGCAAAAACCAACATGTACAAAGTGCAGATTCTGTACCAGTTTAATAATATATTATTGCTTGTTCCTCTTTTCAGGGCTTTGTAGGACCACAAGGACTCAAAGGGAATCGGGTAAGAAATAAGTATATTTGACATTAGGACGATATTGGCGCTAGTGCTTATAGTTTACTCACATAGACCAAAGTAGTGTAATTCCACAGATAACAATACTATTAAGTCTTTGGAAGTCATGTTTCCATCCAGTCAGTGGCTACTTGTGGTGAATTTGTAAAGCAAGGCTCGAAATAAGCGGTTTCGCATCACAAAGTTTGTACTATGCCCCCCAAACAAACACATTAAAGCACAAAACTGCAAATGGGGTGGTGTGGTTTGTTGTTAAGCACAAGTAATAATATAATTTATACACGATTATTCTTTATAATTTTCAGGAGGATACTCGATTATTGAAATATTTGATAGATGTTTCCCTACATTCAACTGCCCCGTTATACTGCCGTATTTTTATTTAATGAAACCCTTGCTACAGGTTCCTAGAATTAACCTGAAAAAAATGCTCTTAAAAATGAGTCATTTGGTCCTGAAATTAAGTCATTAATTTGCAAAATTGCTCCTCAAAGAAAAAGGTTATTTCGAGCCTTGTATGTACCTTGTATGCTCAATTATAGCTGTAATATTTTACTGTCACAAAAATAAAGTATGATTCGTTGGAGATTTAGGGTTCCTCAGTTAACCCTCAAATATGATATTGGTGTCTGGCTCTGGTGGGATTTAACGTGGATATTTAAAACTACAACGATCTTTATGGTCCCAATTACTGTAAATTTGCAAGTCTTGTTCATTTTGCGGCCTGTTAGCTAAATTGGCTTCAAAGGCTTACAAGCAAGAGCTGACTAACCAAAATGTAGACACTCTTTTTTGTATCACACATTTAAAAAACAGATTAGTCAGATATTTTGCTTTGATTCAATGTGATTATGTATAATGAATGTCAACACAAGATGAACACAAGATGCACTTGATCATATTCAAACACATCAAAGACGTGGATATAATGACCCTGGAGAGTACCTTTCTTGCTGTTGTGGTCAAAATAAATGACAGTTTTCTCTTCTATTTTGAATAGGAACATTCTGTCTTGTTGCGATAAAGTGTGGTGAAAAAGTATTGGCCCTCTTCGTGATATAACTTAGTTTTTTGCATATTTATCAGACTTTGCTCCTCAAACCAATTTTAATATCTTACAAAGACAAAAATAAGTACGGTAGATACAAAATTCAGCTTCTAAATTAAGATTTATTTTTTTTAATTAAGGGGGGAAATTCAAACTTGTCTGGCTTTCTGTTGAAAAAGTAAATGCCCTTCCTTGTTGAATGATTAATTAAACCCATTTTTTTGGAAAGCTGAGTTTAATTTCACTGGCCGCACCCTGGCCTGATTAACACCAGATTTGTTAAATCAGGAAATCACAAAAAAAGTACAGACAAGTGCAGTAGGCCACAGGATCTAAAAAAAAAAAAATCAACATTTTTTTGCCACAATCCAAAGGAATGAATGAATGAGAAACAAAAGACAGACTGAAATCTGTCTGGAAAAGGTTTCAAGTGTTTATTGCAGAATTTAACAGTTATGCAGTTGAACAGTTTCGATGTTGCTTGTGACGAATCTGCAAACAGGAAAAACTAAATTACTGGACTGGCATTGCCTGAACGGCCACAGCTGGAATCGGGAGCCAGTTAATATGGAAGAAAGTTGAAATGTAAAGGGCGAGATAGACCAATCCGACGTTGCGACGCTTACCCCCTGTGGCGTCGGGCCGGCTGTCGGAACATCACGCTTGGAAAAATACACAACGACAGACAGCGACGCTGACCATTAAAATACCTCTTGCGCATGCGATGTGGATGTAATACCCTTCCATACCATCGGCGGCGGTAGTCACCATTTCTCATGGTTAGAAAATTCCAACCGGAAAGCTGTTGGCCGGGGTCCGATTATCAAAACGTAACACGGTATCGTGAAATACTTAAATTGTCAACACTCGCTCTTGTAATTGTAAGAAGATTAAGGCAGCAACGGCGTGATCACTGTTTATCCGCATTTGTCACTTCCTGTTGGTGCTTCTGAGCGCTGATTTACTATCTAACAGCCAATCAGAGTGACCAAATGTCACGACTGGCGACGCCGATTCAATATACGTAAACGGCCACAAGGCGCTTCGTGACGGTTTACGACGCTACGACGGTGGCCACTACACCAATCAGACGGCGCAATCAGAGGCCACGACGCTTCACGACCTCCGACGTCGGATTGGTCTCTCTAGGCCTTAACACCGGTGTGAAACCCACTCGCTTTGCGAGAACGAAACTGGTCCATTTACTATTACTATTCTCTATTCTCATCTTTTGGCCGCTCAAACAACTGTTGGGCCAGAATGTGAACAATGCATAGCCATGCCGAGCCATTTCGCCGAAAAATGCGGTAACAACAGCAAAGAGCAGTTAACGGGACAATCAACAATGCAGTACAATGGGTGACCGGCGATCTCTTCAAATGACGCCACTCGCCGAAGATTACTGGAAATTGCCGAACATTGGTGCTATGGGTCTAATTATAAATGTGGGTGGGTTGCGTCATAAAAACTAACGAAAGTATGCTTAAAATAGTTTTAGCCATTAGTATTACTCAAAAGATGGTTGGCCAGGATTTTGTTCACACTTGGTCTTTAAATCTAATTGAGATGCTGTGGTATGAACTTAAATGGGCCGTTCATACTTGAAAACCTTCTAATACAACTGAATTCAATCAAATTCTGCAAAAAAAGAATGGGCCGAAATTCCTCTAGACATGCGAGACTCATCACCAGTTATCACAAATGCTTGTTTGCCGTTGTTTGCTGCCAAGGGATGACACAACCAATTGTTACGCTTTAGTCGATTCGAGGGGCAATTTGTTTTCACAAAGGGACAGATTCTTTTTCCCCTTAGCCAATAAAAATGTAATTTAGAAACTGCAATCATATATTTAATTGTGTTCTTTGTAAGGTATTAACATTTCTTTGATTGTGTAAATATTTAAGTGTGATTAATGCATCAAAAAAATAAGGAAGGGGGCAAATGCTTTTTTTTCCTCAATTAAGAGTCAAATTACAGTGACTGTATTTGAATGTTCTGAGGATTCGTTTGTGACGAGATGAGAAGAAATATTTTTTTTATAAGATGACTGTAATACCCTACCTCTAAAATAATGTTGCTGCTCCTTCCTATTAACATATTCCTTATTTAATATTTCCACACCCATCAATCAAGTCTTCACATTTCATAGGCTTTTTCAACACATTCAACTGACTTCGACGGAATAATAGAACTCAAACGATCATACTTGATTCAACATGGTGAATGAAGAACATAATCAAAATTCGGCCACGAGTGCCCATGAAGTTGAAAGTGTTGAAGATAAAGCTATGGGATCGTGTAGGTGTTTTTACTCTTGTCCTATCTTCCTTTGTATCCACAGGTCTTCCTATCCCCTTTTTCCTTCCCTCCACCTTGCCCCATGGCTCTTTTTCTCGCAAGGGTTGCCCTCTCTCCCTCTCACAACACTTGGCCTCCTGCTCCTCCTGCTCCTGCATCCTAATCAAAGTCCTGGGTTAATACTCCTCCTCTTACACTTCCTTTTTGCCTATTCCTATTCCTTCTTAACAGTACATGTACCATGCAAGTGCTCATAAATCAACCCCTGACCCTTTTCCCCTAAATGGCAAGCAATGCTCTCCCATCATTGCATGCTTCTATAATTGTGTTTATGACATTTTTACATTTTGTATACATACACAGTTTAGTCGAGCTGCCATTCACTAAGTCAAAGCTTACACACTGCGCGTACTTGAAACCGCAAATCCTCTCGGTTTGACCAATGTAAGCATTCCGTGCCAAGCTCAAGTGATTTCCCTCTCCCCATGGGCCTAATCACTATACGTGTACTCATACATGCGATACATGTCGTATAAACAATATCAGTCCTGCTGCACCCCGGTTATAAACGATGACCATCACTTACTCAATAAAAGAGAAGGACTCCAAATAATACACAAATAAGGATGGTTAAAGATATTGTTGTTTTGTATTGTGCTGCAATAGCGCTGAAGCACAGTACAATAGATGTATGTCTACTTTCACGATCACGACGGCACTATGCCTACATCACGATGGAGAATATTCTTCAGTGATGTGTAAATGTACTGACTGACTAAATTATAAACGTTTAGTTGTTGGAAGGACGTTGAAAAACAATTCAATGGTAGAACATTAACCTTGACCTTTTAACAATGTTTCAAGAAAGCATTACATTTTGGACAAATGTATGCTTTTAAAATTTCCATATTTTATTACATTCTCATTGTATTTCTCTGTTTTTGTCCTTGGATTGCAACAGTGTCCCTTTCCCACTAGAACAATGTAAATCAGTCTGCGCCATAGTCTTATCATTAACATGCACTAGCACAGTAGTTCCATCAGTAAATATTTGTATGAAAGTTACTTCTAGGCCTGACATAGACAGTGAAACAATCAAGTGAAAAACAGGAAGGAGAGCAGGACTCTTCCATCGCTGTGCACACCTCTAAACAAAGACCTAAATAGCCCTCTGCCTTGGTGAGCAGGTGTTGTTTTTATTAAGAAAATAATGGAATGAAATAAAAAAGCATGTACAGTGGATATAAAAAGTCTATACACCCCTGTTGAAATGCCAGGGATGTGGCTATATTCAGAGCTCACCAATCACACTCAAACTTAGGTTAAATCAGAGTCAGCACAAACCTGCCACCATTTTAAAAGGCCACAGATGACCCGAAAAAATATATTTCAGATGTTCTAGTAGGCTTTTCCTGACATTTTATTCTTTCTAGCAGAAGCCTGAAAGGTTTTATGCAAACACTGACTACTATTTTGAACTGCATTTAATTCCTTCCACCTTTCTTAAAGAGGCTGTGCGTATAATTTTTATTTTTCAATGTTCATTCCTTGTAAAACCCACGATTCATTTCAATAATATGCTCTATCAAATCAAGGTACATTTTTTTTATATAATCGTCATCCAAAATGCGTGCACTTCGAACTTAGGTCATTGCATTCTATTAGTTCACCAATAAATGGCAAGTGTATTTTACACACTGACACACTTAAGGCCCATCAAAAATCTCCCAAATGTGGTAAAATGTGCTTATGGTCCAATAAAATTAAGGTGGAACCTTTTTGGCCACAATTCAAGTAGGTATGTTTGGTGCAAACACAACACTGTTCATCAGCAAAATACACCATACTGTACCGACAGTGAAGTATGGTGGTAGCAGCATCATGCTTTGGAGATGTTCATTTTTGGCTATAACTTGGGCATTAACAAGTTGAAAAGAGTTTTGAACAGTTCTAATTCACATTGTTAGCACAAAATCTTCAGGCTTCTGCTAGAAAGCAGAAAATAAAAAAGTCAGGAGAAGTCTACTAAAAAAAATCTGAATTGTATGTGCAGTTAATAAGCGGTACTTCAAAATGGTAGCAGGCATGTGCTGACTCCGATTTAACATGAGTTGTGATTGGTTAATTCTGAACAGAGCCACATCCCAGTTACATTTATGGGGGGAAAAACTTTGAAATCAATTAAAAAATATATATTTCTATATTTCTTCTTATTTCTTTATATCACAAAATCCTGATATTTGAACAGGATCCTGTAGACCTTTTATATTCACCGTATATGTAGGGTGTACATGTAATCTGAGTCAAATTATAAAAGAATTTTGAAATAGTAACTACATATTGTTAATTTGAAAAAATACAGTAATTACAAAACATTTTACTTTCTATTGCTTTCCTATTATGCATGAACAACAAAAGGTAATATTTTGCCGCATGCTATTGATTAGCATGTACACGTACTGTGACTGACGTGTAGAATATTTCAAATGTAACTGCCCAATAATTGCAGAGAACACCAAATGACAATAAATGCATGCATACTGAAGTAAGGAAATCATGAGGATTTTAAAATGCCTGGAAGACACAAAAAGTGTACGTGTTACGGAAGAAGAGGATGGGCCCTATTTTCATGCTGAGTGCAATTGTAGCGCAAATTTAACTTTGTTTTGGTATTTTGCTAAACTTTGTACAGGTAGAATTGGGTCTAACGAGGCCGGCCAATCCTAGAGCCATCCCTCATTTACATCAAAATCGGGGCATTTGGAGCGCAGTACGCCCGTGTAGCCTATGCCTTGCCTGACATTGCGGAAACAGAAATAGACTTGCTGGGGTCCACGCATGACATTGGCAGGTAAACTGCAAAATCTCCTCTTTAGGATGATGTAGTCGGCCGTGCATGTGACATGGGCAATTGGAGACCAATTGGATACCTTGCACCCCAATCGTGCATCTGTGAGTGACACCCACCCCCGAGCGCAATAGTGACGGGGTGATATTTTTAGGATGATAATGACTATAATCCGTTCAATGAATTGATTTCTACTATGATTCAGAAAGATTGTCCCATGATCCAAAATAAAGATTGTCCCATGATCCAAAATAAAATACTTCCAAATAAAATACTTCCACCATGCGCCAAATTTGTCTGCCTGCGCCTCAATCAAATACACCAAAAATGCAAAACACCACCTGCACATCCATTTAGACCTGCTTTTTGCGAGTCTACTTTTGTCTACTTGCAAAATGTTTACTTTTTGTAACCAAATTTGCAGGTGCGCCGGTTGGCGTGGTACTAACGTCCATTGGGGCGTACCGCCTAACGCGTCTACCAAATTCTCAAACACGCTGCCCCAGGACAGAAATGAAGATGGCCCCGTTTTTATTTCGAGCGTAGACTGTTGTTACCAAATTATTGGATGGATTATTGGATGAGTCATGGTCGTGGCAACTCTGTGCGGCGGAACGCCCAGAGAAGCGCAACACAGCCCCAAACACAGGAGACTACACTTGCGCCAGTACGAAAATGAAGTTGCACCCGTTTTAACGCTGAGCACACAGGCGTCAGTCTACAAAATAGGGCCCGATGTCTTGTGGGATGTCCAACAAGCAGGTTGAACACACTGACATCTTTTGTGCTCAAGAGCTACATTTGATGTTTTTAAAAAGACAGATGAGCCAAGTCATTGACTACGTTTACATGCAGTCAATATTCGGGTTAAGGTCATAATTCTGATTCCTGAGTCGTTCGGAATAACCCGTTTACATGGCTTGAGCGGACAGAGTAACCCGCACATTTAACTAACCCAATTGAAAGGGCGACGCACGGACGTCATGACGCAATTATACGTCATCTCCACTTACTTGCTTCCGTCAATAAAACACATTATATTCATGTCACTCAGCGCACAAATGAAGCAGACAGTTTCCTTCTCGCTTTAAAAGTGTGGTGTTGTACTTAACTCTAGCTTTCTAGCTTTAGCCATGTTTTGTTTATCACTAAACATGTATTTGCGGTGGGTTGCGCGCCAAACAGCGCACATACAAGCACTTGCTGTACTACAAAGACCAAGATTCCTTGCGGTTGATCATGTGCAAAGTCATGTCATCTTCCAAACCGCTTATCCTATATAGGGTCGCGGGGAGTTGCTGGAGCCTATCCCAGCCGTCAATGGGCGAAGGCAGACTACACCCCGAACTGGTCGCCAGCCAGTCGCAGGGCACACATAGACACTGTCACTGAGCGGGAATCGATCCCACGCTGCCCGCACACAACTCAGGCGTGTGTACCACTACACTATCAGCGGACATCATGTGCAAAGTGTCCCGTGAAATCTGAGTATTCCGATTGGCGTATACATACGCACATATTCATAGCTCAGGCATATTCAGAATTGTAAAAATCCGAATAAGGGCATATTCCGGTTATTGCGTGCGTTTACATGGCTTTTAAAACCAGAATACTGCCAATGTTCGGGTTTTAAACACTTTATTGACTGCATGAAAACGTAGTCAGTGATAGATGACGTTTGAAAAGAACCCTGAATGAAATAGTTCATTTTGTTATATTTTACATAAATTGGTATATGTGCAAAAAGTGAATCAACCAAGAATAAGCATGCAAAAACTACTTTAACAACAAATGTTTTTTTTTGTCTTCAAATCACAAATTGTCATACAAACAAGTGGACAAAAGCAAGGTTTTTATCCATTTTTAGTCAAAACGATCCAATCCAAACACCCCAAAGAGATCAAATATGCAGTATGAACTGATGACTAATCTTATTAGGACAATTCCAATTCTGACACAAACAACTAATATTTAATGATTGAATGGAAAAAGACAAAGTAATTTACTCAGGTAAACCTGATATTTGATGACCGCATGGACAGTTTTGTACCATGTTGTATGTTGGCCTTTTTTTATTGTGCAGTTGCTGTACTTACAATCAAACAAATAAAGACCAAATAGGAGTATTCTCCTTTGCGAACTTTAAACATGCATCATTTAGCAGGTAATTCACTTGAAAATCCATAACTGGCATTTGCTCACCAAAACACTGGCTTTGGTATCCCATCACTAACTCCCCAACTATCTCTGCTTACAATTTCTATTATTTTCTTAAAGGGAAGTCAACCACCCCAAACAGTCAGTTTTTTACAGTCATATGTTCTATGCAGCCCCACTCATCCAAACACAATATTCTGATTATTATTGCGTTGGTGTAATATGAATTAAGATCCACCCGTTTTTAGCCATGTCATTTTCAGTCGAGACCAAGTGGCAAAATGGCCGCCCCCTGAGATGGATAAAAACGGTTTGATTTTGCTGCTTAATTTACATTTCACAAACGCAAAATTAATCAGAATGCTGTGTTTCGACGAGTGGGGGCGCATCTAACCTATTATTGTAAGGAAAATGTTTGTGTTGGCTTCTACTTTAAAATACAGAACAACACACTAAACCCTTTAGTTAATAAAACTAAGGTATTTCTCATGTTAAATTAGTAACACATAGGTTCATATAGCAAAATCTAAAATTTGCACAGAGGAGGACTAAAGTTTGTCATGTGTTTAATACAATGTTGTTTGCAGGGAGAGAGGGGCAAGAAAGGCAACAGGGGGGCCAAAGGGGATAAGGGAGACCAAGGAGCACCTGGATTAGATGCCCCATGTCCGTTGGTATGTCAGTAATCTGTGCACAACTAAGAGCCAAAAAAAAGCGTCACTGCTGACAAAATCTTCTTTTTGGCTCTGGTATTCAGTGGTTCTAATCCATATCAGGTCTCTTTTCTCTCTCAAGGTACAAGACTGACGGGAATAAACAATTGATATGAGTATGATCATCTTATTTTATTTGCGGTTGAAGACACGCAATCTCTAAACACACCTTTGGTCTTCAAATCCCATGTATGCACTGTCATATGCATGAATTGTATATGACTACAATCCAAAACAAAATATGGTCAAACATACTGTATGTAGTCAATGTTTGGCCCATTCACATAATTCCAAATCATCATGTTATCTTCAAGAATTATCATAAACCTTGATGCTCTCATCTCAAGGAATTCTGTTCCTGTCAGTCCGGGTTGCCTGCATGCTGAGGTAAACCTGCATCGTCGCCCATCGGACAGAAGGGCGAAACTTCGTGTCCCCAAAGTGTGGAGGACAAACACTTAGCTACTGTGGCTTAGGCTACAGAGCTGGTTTTAAATGGATGATTTCACAAACAGGGTTTCCGAGGCTTTAAAGGAGAGAAGGGTGAACCGGGCTTGCCAGGCCTGGATGGGCTGGATGCCCCTTGTCCTGTGGTATGGTGCTCTCTCTTTCCTCCCTAGCATGCATTTAGCTACCATTATTACCAGAGTTGCAAATAGCATCAGAAACTAAGATGCCTACGCTTTATTGAGTTCTGCATTGCAAGTTTGCATGAACATATTAATCATTGTCAAGTAGATAATTATTGGTTCAAAATCAATATTTTGTTCCACTGACCATCTAATACAATTATCTAGTGAGCTTTTTATCTCTATCACGATTTCATAACTCACTAATTGTGACTAACACATTACATAGCAAACTTTCATTCTAAAACTAAACATTTGTAAACTTGTTGTACAAGCACACCCAGAACTTTTTATAACAATAATTAATTGTTATTTACTCTTTCATCTCTTGCATGGGGCACCAAATCTTCTAGGCAACATTACCACAGGTTGTGCAAAAACGCCGTTAAAACTAGATGGAATGATTCGATAAATTCAAGCAGGCGGTTCCCTTTTTTCCATGCATAGAATTGTTTTGACTGCCAAATCTAGCCTGAATTAAATTTTATTGCTACACTTGCAAACTTGACATTGCAGAACATCTGCAAATCAACGTTTTCAAAGCCATTACTAAATGTCAACCTCAAGGTTTGTAAAAATGTATGTATTTTGGTTTAATGCTCATTTCAGTCGCCAAATTTGACCTGCACACATCAGTCAGACTTGGTTCAATACAATGTTCCCTGGTAGGTGAAACCCTGATGTGCTCCTGATGGTTTCCCGAAATGGTGAGGGAAAGGGAAACTGTGTTGTGTAAAATCTCTAAGGAACTTCTGTTAATGACACTGAACGTTCAGGGCTATTCTTACTGGGACGGGGAAATTTGCATTAGAAATAAAATCTCGATCGGTAAAATTGCTATCTGCCCCTGAACTACCAACACCTAAAAAGAGACAAGAGTTATTGGGGGAGAAGACAGTGGCAGGCAAGTTAATCCGCTGAGAAGGTTCACTGGAGGTTTTGATGTCCCTCACCAAAAGGCTGGCTACTTGGGATGTCACGATTTTGATTTTTTCAGGTGTAGCGTGGCAGCATTTTCTTATGCAATTGTCAATTCCAATCGATAGGGAAATTAATTGTCAAGAGACTCTGGCTGTTCCCTAGTGGACAGCTGATCTTGAAGCTTCTCGGTAAGTACGGAAAAAAAAGGTCTTTTGTCCGGCCTCATTCCATCCACTCAGAGGCCAAAATACTGAATTCGATAGCATAGTTTGCAGCTGAGTAAGAGCCCTGACGTGATGACATTAGCCGTTTGCCAAGGACTGTTAAGTAAAGGTCCGATCAAAGACTATGCACTTCCGAAGAAAAAGTAGCAAATGATTCTAAAATGTCTGATTTTGATTCCCACAAGGAATAAGCTAACCTCCCTGTTCTTCCCCGAAGCAAGTTAATAACAAAAGCCAACTTGGCGCGTTTGCATGAATACACACTCGGTTGCTGCTCGAAATTACGGAAACAGTTCAGCAAGAATCTCCCACAAGCTACTACCTGGGTCCATCACTGTTCAGAATTTACTGTGGCGCGAGGAGTAGAATTTGGACTCAGAAGCAGAACACGGAAATGGAAACGTAAAAAACTTCATCTGGAAAAATACAACGGAACAACAGAGAGCAGCGCTGGACACAGCAGGGCATGAAAGAAAACATCTACCCTACAAACATGTACTGAAGCAAACCACCAGAGCTGGGCACTTGACCATTTACCGGTCCGGCCACGAACCTCCACCCTTGACTTGGGTACCCTTCCGGCCGCGACCCTCCGGCTGTATTCATAAACATTGTCGGCCCCCGCCCCATTACGCCCCACCAACCCCCCCCCCTCCCCAAAAAAAGCGCCCGTGATTGACGTCGCTGCGGGAGAGACGCTAAAGGCTGAGGCTTTTTAAGGATCATTAGCTGACTGATTCACTATTCGAACCCGCTGTGGACACGCTTTAAATGCGCCAGTAGTATTTACCCAACTGCGTGCTTCCTTGAATTGCGAGCCCCGGGGTTGGATTTATCGTATTGTATAATTATTTGGGTCCAATAATTATAGAGAAGAGTTGTAGAAGAAGTCGCAGAAGTCGTAGTCAAGTTACTTATTTATTTTGCACACTTTCCCTCCTTCTCGGCCTTCAAAATAAAAGCCTACCAGCAAACCACTATACACTGCAGGTTTGCTATGGCGTATTTCCGGAAGTAGTGAACGCCAGAAAAAGTGCATGAACTCCACCTTGATGTGCTAGCGTCTGAATATGCATACTCGTGGACACAAATTGTTTTGAAACAAGTCGGGGGGCGTCGCTTCAAAAAGACAGCGACAACAATGCATATCGTGCCTGCTACAACCATAAAGAGATGACTAGACGATGCATTTAATTTTATTGCGAAAACAATCTGGGTGGTGGCGGCTAAGGGCGGGACGTGGGTGAGTAGCTTGTTTACTTTGAGTGACGGGACTTTGCTGCCGCAGCAGCAACGAGCTGCGTGGCTCATCCGTCTCCGTGTGGGAAACTGTATGTCATCGCAACACGTGAGACAGAAACGTGCACTCAAGCGTGTTTATATTTCCTCATTTGTCACATCACGTAACCCGCGCCTCCCACCTGCAACCGGTTGTATACCATTACAAGAGGGGGCGGTCACAATCCCTAACAGCAGTTGTCGCTCGCGCCGACGCGGGAGCAGAAAGAAGCCAAAAAAGAAGCCTTTCACCGCTGAGATGATTTTTGGCCGCCTCGCGAGCACGTCACACACATGAGGGCCGATTAGCGGGCCGGATTAAAATCAACTTCCGGTCATGCTTAGTCCAGCCATTTCTTAAAATTTGGCACCCCCCGCCCTCCGCCCGAAAAATGGGCATCCGAGGCCGACCGGTCTGGCCCAGGGACGGACTGCCCAGCTCTGCAAACCACTATAAATTATTTTCAGTAGTTTATACAAAGGAAACTGAATTGACAAGTAACATTCCCACCAAGCATTACAGTTCACTTTGACAACATAGTACAGTTTAATTTTTGTTTGGTTTTGTTCAGATCTGGCATTTTTACCACAGGGTGCACAGTCGTAATGGGCATCAACGACATAAATATAAGTGCGTCAGAGTGTAATCTGCGAATACATTTAAAAAAGAAGTTTCATGTACTGGCATCCTCTGTAAACTCGAAACAGAAATGGATTTGAATCCTCTCGACATTGAAATCCATTATTTTTTAAGAACTAGCATTGGTGTCTTTCCATTCCATTGACAGTCTTCTACAGAACTGATGATTCTTTGTCAACCAACCAAGTGACCAACTTGGAGTGCATAATTTCAATTATTATGGTATGGACTTTGGTACCCTTCACAACTTTTGACAATGTAAATGAAGACCGACTGGGTAGCGTGCATAACTATAATGTTTTGCTGGAAATATTATTAGTGACAACATAAAATGGTTTTCCGAGGCTGCAACTCCACTCCGAAGTTTAGTATGATTTCATGTTATCTGCTTCTATTCTGCTGCTAATTGTTGCATTGCTTTCCATTCCGCATGTAGCTCCATTTTATGAGCGCTCACCACTTTGTTTTCTCTTTCCAGGGAGAAGATGGCCTACCTGTACCAGGCTGTTGGAACAAAGTAAGTAAAAGTTTGGCACTTACTGACACCATGTTTCTAACTTCCCCAGTAACATTGTTCCAACTAACATTTTGCCTTTTGCTTTCTCCCTGCAGTGATAACTTTGGAATGGCTTGTGTGATTGTACATAGAATATTTATTTTTTTACTTTTCCCTTATCCTATTATAGCCTATTATTATTTTTTAAAAAGACTCTTAAAAGTAAATGGCAAGTGTTTTGTACAGATGGGTTTTTTTTTATTATTTTAATACATATGACTGTATTTGATTTTATATCTATGCATTTAGTTTTTATATGTTTGAATTGGGAAGAATGAATTATTAACAGTTACATATGCATGATATTTGTGCATACTGTGATGTGGGTAATGCTTTTTAACTTATTGTAGCTTGTTGTTTTATTCTATTGGAAAAGACCATGCTACACTGAGTTGTGCGGCTGGAAAGATTATTGTGGGCATTTGGACAGTCTGTAATATTAAACATGTTTTTGTTTCATTTTGTTTTTCCCAAAATGTTCACACAGTGTTATAGAGGAGTGTAAAGTCTGCACTCTTATTTAGGATTGTCTTTTTTTTTTCATAGTAACTTCTGTTCCAGTGCATTAGGCAAGTTGAAGAGTGAATTTGGGTTAGAACCTGTTCAAACCAAACAAATGTGCCAAATGTAACAATTGTCAGATGAGATTTATATTCAATTCAAGAATGCCGCATCTTTATTCTGTAATGTGTAACAGCAGGTTAATGAATATATAGTTTAAAAATATGTCTATTTGTCGTATTTACACACATTCCCATTGCTGTGTCTTGCAACAAAAGTGCCTTAGACCCACACTTGGCTAAAAATGAATAAATATTGCACTACAATTAGCTTAAAATGACATGGCTAGCCAAGTCATTTACATTGAATATGTACTTAATTTTATACATGTTTTGTCTGTACCAGCATCTTCAACAAACGAAATACCGTATTGTCTGGACTATAAGCTGCACCTTTATATTAAGCCGCACCCACTCTATTTAAAAAAAAAAAAAAAATGAAAAAATATATATATAAGCCGCACCTATCTTTGTTGAAAAATGTTATATTTACTGCATTTACAGAACTATTTTGAACTGTGAATGTACATGTATGTACCCGAACAGATTCTTTCCTAACAGTGCCTTTTAATACGGCAGCAACTTTGCTGCTCAAAACGGAACAGAAGCCAGAGAAAATAAAGAACTTATCTTCATTTCACTGCCCGCTGCCACTCCAGTTTGTCAGTTAACGTCCACCTTTTATTGCTTTACTTCCGCATACCACCTAATTCATAACCTAGTGCATAACGTCCTCGCCTGTTGAACTCCTCCACCTGCAGTCACATCCTGTTAATGGCAATTGTATTGTATTGTATTGTAATTCTGATTAAAGCGCCCCTAGCGGCAGAAGAAAAATCCACAGAATAGCTGCACCTTCATATAAACCGCATGGTTCAAACCTAGGAAAAAATTAGCGGCTTATAGTCCGGAAAATACTGTACACTGTTGTCTCAACATAAATCTCCTAACCCGTTTCAAATGCATGAAATGCCCTGAAAGTGTTAATTTGCATTGTTACATATCAATAATGTTTGCATTATAACAATAATGTTTCTGATTTCAGTACGTTGTATGTTGTTTTTACCAATACTGTATTATATGCCACTTCACGCTTCATAACTGTATGGCTCTGTATTAACTGTAGCGCTGTCTTCTCGTCAGTATTAAACACGCATTGTCGGACGTAAAGGTTCACCCTTACAGAGCTGCTGCAACCACCACATTGCTTCAATCATATGAGAGCCATAATTTAGCCAAGGCAAAGGTCTTTCATGACCAATTTTGTTCACAAGCATCATCAAATGTATCGGCTTATTGAGTTCACCCAATTAACTTTACAAGTGACCTAATGTTGGGGGGAAAAAAATTATGCACTGATTGGTTTGTACCTTGATCCGTTATGGTAGTTCCCTCTGACAAGGTTTTGTTTGTGTGTTGCTCTGCCTGGATTTAGTGTTGTTGCTATGAGACAGACTTCTTGGATCCTTGCCAGCAATCGAATATTCATTGTCTCAACCCCAGAACCTCACATTAACTCGTGCCTTAGTCACAAGCTAGCTTCAATTTTTCTGCTAACTTTGATGTGTTGTTCATGTTCTAAAATGCCAATCATGCTTACGTAAATAAAATAAATCACGTTTAAAGCCTCCACCTTTATGAATTCAATCAGTGACGTGCATTTTTATTTTTTTTCAACACCTCACCAGACTTGATTTATTGCTTTATTTAAAGCAACAACCGTGCTGATCTTAATGATGATGAAATATTCATCACTGAGCATTAGCCTGCCAATGGGGACAAGCTCAAGATCGAGTCGCTATCCAAACGTTGTACAAGTAGAGTACATCCAAATAATGTTTACACTGTTAAAGCCTTGATCACTAACCTGGAGCTTGTTTGCATTTGTTAATCCTCTTTGATTTATATTAGTATCTGTGTGCCGCGCTGCATGCACTGAATGAGGTGAGTTTTGGAACCGTTTTCAAATAACATGCAGTTTGTAAAGTGTAATCCAGAGTCCAAAATCAGATCAGATGAATACAGACATAAAGAATACGTATGTCTGTATTTGTAGCTGTAGCACTGTGGTAAAACGATGTGATATTTGAACTGCACAACGTTAATGCCACATCCTGAGCCACATTTAATATCATTGTGCTTGTGATTTACTGAGCACACACAACTCCCTGCTGGTACAGAAATAGAAATGACATCATCAGGCTGCCAACAGTATGTAAATTAGCAAACGATATTTGTTTATTACTTTATACAAAAAAAAAATAAAGAAAAATAAACACTGAAGGAAAAGTACCGTGTGTAAAGATGCAGGTATTTGACTATTCAGTACAGCAAGTTGCAGAAATATTGCACAGTGTAAACATTCAATTGAGCAGGACGAAAAAACAAAACTATTGCGCAGTGTGGTTGATGGATTATAATGTCATTTGTTGAGAAATCTGATGAGGCATGTGGGTCATAGCTGTGTTTTTTGGGGGGGTTGCCTTGTTCCGGCTAATGTCACTAACATTGGTTATCGTAGCAAATTTTGGTTATGCGGATAAATATACCGTAGAAAAGGGCAATGGCCTTTAATCCCATTCAAGCAAACAGATGCAGTACTCTGTCACCAATAACTCTGGATTTGCACTTTACAAAGGACACAGATTATAACCTTGTTATGCACAAAAAGTCTTGTTTGACTGAAATGTTTTTGGAAATATTTTAGGGTCAACACCCCTTCCAACTGGCGAAGAAGTAAGAACACCAGAGAATATCCCATGGGGCCAGCAGGGAAAAACCTAAAGGCATTCAGAGATATCGTTTGAGATTTTTAGAACCTGGAGTTGCCGTGTCAACATTGTACTGTGAGATTGGACACAGAGCCGGTGATGTTTGAAGCTCCAGTCACTGTTCACAAGCAAAATGATTTCAACATGCTAAATGTTAGAGGCCATTGTTTGTTTGTTTTCAAAGGTGATGGGATAGAAGAGCCTTCACAGTCACACAAATACATAGAACCATACCTGCTGATGGATATCGTTGACTATATCAGTTTAACATCGAGTGAAAACAAGGTGTGAGCTATTTAGCACATGCGTTATGGTGTTTAGTGTGACATTGATGCTGAACAATTCACAGCATAGATGTATGTACGATGCACAAAAACAACAACATAAGAACAGGGGAGAGCCTGATGATTCCGTCTGTATTTTTCTGACTGAATATAAAATAAGCCCTTTAATGCAGCTATAATATAAAGTACTTGGAAGGGTTGGTACTATAGTATACGTTTTGCAACCAGCTTCACATCATGGCTGGTCACATATGTGATAATGGTGATTGTTTTCTATCGAAGTGTAGACACACAGTACTCGATAATTCAAAGCTTTGATTGTAAGTATTGTAAAATATAAACAAAATGATTGTGTATATATAAACATATTCAAGTTTTGTATATAGATTGCAGAGTATCCACATACATAGTAATGTATGTGTGTTATTTATTTATCAAAATAAGTAGCATGTGCATTTATTGTTTTTAGTTCTACAGTACATCCAATTGGCAGGCACAGTAAGCTCTGTCAATTTCCTTCATAATAATATCGAGTAATACCTTCTGATGTAGATTTGATGTAGAAGTGTGAAACAATGTCAAGTCAACATGTCAATCTTTGTCAATGATTGACGTACACTTGTACACATGCACATCTTGTTTCTTTGGCAAGCTAGTGGAGAAAAGCATTCCTTATGTCACTACTGACAGCTGCCTTGTAAAACAGGCCAGTGTTCAACACATTCATTTGGGAATATTCACTGCATTTAGTGACCTGGTCATAGCAACCACCAATAGTGAAAATCTTTTTTTAATTTATCAAGACTAACATTTGGGAGGTCAGAGGTCTATCCCAAACATTTTTAATTAGATACGGGGCATGTTCGATGCATCCATATACATTTTATTTTCCATGGGTCTTGTCCAACACCATTTAAATATAACTGTCCATAAGGTGAAGTTGTACACTATATTGATTCTTCAATTGTATTTAGAAAAAGAAGCAAAGATGTGATTGAGTATATATATATATATATATTTTGTATAATTTCTTTTTATTCATATGTAGTTTCTTGTGATTTAGTATCTGGTGGTTTTCTTTTGTTTTGTTTCTTACAATACAGTATACATACAGTTAGGGTCAAAAGACGATTTTAAGAATTTATTTTCCTTATTCCACGACCAGAGTGGCTTTAAAAAAAAAAATCAATAAAATGAGATTGAAGTGTAGATTTACAGATTTTAATCCACCGGGTTTCAGAAAAAAATATGAAATCCACCAATTAGGAATTATATGGAGTATTTATTTGAATGTGTATTTGCAGGCGCTCAATAGCATTTACGTATTTGCAATAAACTGAAGACCATCTGCTATTTTTGGTAGGGGGAGGGGGAGGGGCGACAGGGCAGCGAGGGAAGGCAAGGCATCATCAGATAATTAATTGAATACATTGTTATGATTACATTTTTAAAGTATGCGACTGACCGGCACAGTTATGTGGAGGTGTTCACAAACAATCGGGGGAGAGGAGTGGTTTCCAAGCGCCCACTTCACAGCGCAGTTTCGTTGGACAGTTGTGCCCACCATGTCGAGATTGTCTTTGTACAACTGGAGTGCTGCATTTAAAGGGAATGAAAGGAGCTGCGTTGATTGGCCATAATCGCAGCTGGCTGTGATCACTCCCACCCACAGCAGCGCAGACATTTTTCTCTCTCTCACAGGTTCACCGGCCTGCGCTCGTCTGCAAAGTTACCAAGTCAGGGCAGGGGCGGAGCCAGAACGTGGTTAATGGGTGGGCCTGGAAAAATCAGGGTGGGCCTGAATAGTTCTCTTCACTTCGCACAATCCTCCTGTCCCGACACATCGTATATTCAAATAAAATGACAAACCGAATAATATGAAGTTCAAATCTTCCATAGACAACCACAATTATGCCATTCTTAATATTCAATAAAAATTTAAAAAAATAAAAACACACACAAGGAAACAGAAATTCAAAAATAAATTGATAATAATTACAAATTTTGAAGTTTTTTTTTTTTCATGAATCTCACTGGGTGGGCAGTCTGTCAATCTGGGTGGGCATGTGCCCGCCCCAGGCCCACCCACAGCTCCGCCCCTGCTTTGTACACACATGGACAAAATTGATAGTACCCCTCCGTTAACGAAAGATAAATAAATGTATAAATTATAATAATGATAATAACAACAACAATAATAATACTAATAGTACTTATAATAATTGAACATTTTACGAAAAATAGCCAATAATCCCCATACATTGCTTTTGAATTGTGGTCTAACAGAATTAAAAAAAATATATATATTTTTCCCTATATATATATATATATATATATATATATATATATATATATATATATAATAAAATCATGAAACAGGCCTGGGCAAAAAAGATGCTACTCCTAGTAAAGATTGAAAATAATTTGACCATGGAGGCATGGTTAACTGAGGTGCAGTTGTCTAATTAGCATCAAGGGTGTCTTCAAACTTCGAACCAGTCAGTTGTTCTAATTAAATGGTGTCAAGTAGTCAATGTGCCGTTGGTGGCATGGTGTGTAAACACACTAAACATGGGCCACTGGAAGCAAAGCAGGGAGTTGTCAAAGGAGAATAGAAAGAAAATTATACACTACCATGTTAGAGGTAAAGGCTTCAAGAACGTCTCCGTTCCTGTGGCTGCAATTGCACATTGAATCGTTCCATTTTCAAACGAACTGTCCTTGAATAGTTTTGTACCGCATGCATCAAAAGCCGTGTTGAATCGTCTTTGTGCAGGGATAAAGACTTGTGTTTGAGGGTGTGTTTCGGTCACCACAAATCATATAAGAGATCGAATACTGTACTGTTAAAGATTTGTTCAGCTTTTTAACAAATAGATTAGCTTTAAAATAAAGTCAAAACATTTATAGGAAGTTTTCCTAAA
The DNA here is from genome assembly GCF_054856515.1 of Filicampus tigris. Taxonomy (NCBI): domain Eukaryota; kingdom Metazoa; phylum Chordata; class Actinopteri; order Syngnathiformes; family Syngnathidae; genus Filicampus; species Filicampus tigris. The sequence goes on along the minus strand of NC_141227.1, from coordinate 2,864,796 downwards.
TAATTAAGTAGAGTTAATAAATTATTTAATTCTGTTGTTTCTATTTACCTCAGCATTATGGAAAGTAACTTGACAGATTAATCATAGATGTCACTGGTTGCTTTAACAGTGAAAGCACTTTCTTTTTTTTACTTACCAGTAAACATTTACTAGTGTGTTTGCAAGTAACAGTTTCAGTCACCTGTTTCAACCTGATAATAAATAAATGAAATACTCACAGTCAAATAACATTGATTTTTAAGTGTGAGGTTTCCTGCTGTAAAACAGATTGTGTCAATGAAATATCATACTTGACTTGTTTCATGTTTTTGCTTGTCGCAGTACCATTTTTGTGTCCACCACGTTTCAGCTATCTTATGTATTTTTTAAGTAACAGAACATATTTGTTATAAAGATAAACACACAGTCCTCTTCATCTGAAGCATTTATAAAAACTATTCTGTCAAACTGTTTTGATGTATATTTGATTTTCTAGAAACGCTGATCAAAGTAGAAATCGTCAAGAATTTATGTCGAAACATATTTATTTATTTGAAATTCAGATGAGTAAAACGTCCAACTATGGACAAGAGGGGCATTATACACACTTTGCATGTGATTGGTAAGTTTTTATGAGGCACTACCTATATTTGTTCATTTGTTTTTCTTTATTGCCAATATGCCTGATTATGCGTACAATGTTGTAGTTTTCATGCGCAGTTATTTGAAATCTGCCAAAAGAATCGGGTTTGTGCAGATCGATGTGCTATAAACAACAGTGAATTGAGATGTACAGTAAACATTTCTTTCTGAGATTCAATATGACCAGTTGTGGTATTCACTGAGATAAGATCCGTGTATTGATCCATTCAAGAGTACCTTCAAGTTAAGTGTGGTGTCTGAAAGTAATGTGTTAAAGATTAAATGTGGTGATTTTGCTTTCCTAAATTATTTTTACTTTTTTTTAAAATACACATAACGGCAGCTGTCATCACTGAATGCCGAACTGTTTTTCCTCAACTGTTATTGAATGGGAATAAAAAAAAACTGTCAACATTGTCTATGTGCAGTGTAAATGTCAGAGGTGACGTGTTTAAATGTGCACACTTACTCACACAACACTTTATTAGTGGCAGTGTAGCTACATGGCAAGGCACTGAGGATCCAGGGGCCTCATTTATCAAAGAATGCGTAGAACAAGTCCTAAATGTATTCATACGGACCACAAAACAAAGAGGGACTGCTTGCACAGAGTCAGTCAGCGAGTTACATCTGTTCTGTCAAGGCTTGCCATGCCATGCAGCTACCAGGGAAACAACACTGTGCTCCCAGAGGCTGGTCCTTCACAGCAAACACACACACACGCACACGCACGCAAACATGCGTTTACAATGTCAAACAGCTGAAGACCACCAGGGGCTGCCAGATACTTCAATTTAATCAGAAGCACTCTTGGTAGGGCATGAAAAAAGGTCCCTCCCATCAAACAGTGTCATTGTGCTTAGGGGCAGCAGAATGAGAAGATGCAGTTGGACGAAGAATGTTGAGGGAATGCGGCTTACCAATATGAATTAGCTCCACGGAAAAATTTAAAGGTAAATACGGAAATAATTTATCTGTTTGTTAAATTTGTGACTGCTATCAATTTACAGGACAAAGGGCGCAGAAATGTGTAATTTCCTTTCCGAAAAAAAATACATGCATTGACAATTATTGTAATGTATTTTAATTCATTTTGTATATAAAGAGTAGTTCAAATTCTTATTTAGTTCTATTTCTGACATTATTATATTGTCATAAAGATCCTTTTATTGTTAACCTTTTAATTGAAAACACTTTTCTATGTGCTCTTTTTAGTTCATTTTTAGTGTCAAAACCAGTCACATCAGGTTTATCCTGTCACAGAGTATCTTCTTAGACAGCGCTGTGAAATAACTCTGAGAGCAATTCCTATGGTGGCAGGCCAATGTCTAGACATGGGCAACGGTTCAATAAAGGTCCCACGAGCTGAGGAGAACACCTGCCTAGGCTCCATCCACGCAGACCCCCCAGGGCTGGACACAGAAATTTTGAGGTTAGTCAAAGCCAAGTCTCATAAATTCTGTCAGATAGTGTTTGTGTATAATGTATAACAAAACAGTCATTACAAGGAAAATAGTCAAATATCCCGTGTACATGAATGAGCGAACAGAATTGCTCCGGCATTTGGATAAGCCACTGTGACAGCGACGCACAGCGTCGTGACTCAAATGGACGTCATTTCCGCGTGTTACTTTCAACTGTCAAAAAAACACTTGATATTAGTGCCATCACCACAGGAATGAAGGAATTTCCTCCTATCTCCAAAAGTGTGCTTTTGTGCTGCGTCTCTGGGCTTGTTTACCTCAGCTTTTGTATTTGCGGTGGTTGGGCACCAATCACCGCACTTCTGCATACAAGCACTTCCTGTACTACAAAGACCAGTATTCCTTGCGGTTGTGCATGCGCAGAGCTTCTCGATCGTATCTGGGCGCGCCGGCAGTATCTTTGCCTTTTTCGCCCTCCTCTCCTTCTTCTCCATCCACCTCTCAGCCGTAATGCTAAGTAAGTACAGAATCTTAGGTTTTTATTTGAATGTATTTTCGTTTTTTTATACCAAGCATTTTGATGTAAATTTCGACTTTAACGGTGAAATCCGACATATGTGGAAATTCAGGATACATCGCCGGTATAGGAACGGAACTCGTTCGTAAATTGAGGACTTCCTGTATAGCAACACTGTCCTGTGAAAAACACGTATGTCCAATTTTTGAAAAAATAAAATAAAATTCCATGTGAATGCGATATCTGTAACGCGGAAACACCATTCACGTAGAATAAGAACATTGAAAAAAATTGACATAAGTGTTTTTCACAGGACAGCGACAATAGGCTACTATATAGTGCCGGAATATATAGTGAATGAGAGGTTAGGGGATAAGGGTGGACATTCAGGTTGTTGTTTTCCTGCTCGCAATGCATTGTGGTTTATACTAACATGTTGAGTGAACATCGATGCTCACTACTTTTCCGAAACATATTAATACACCCACGTATACCGTTACACCCCTAACATTTATGCCAGCTAGCTGCTGTATTTTTGAAAGAATAATCGTGGGGCACAGAACACACTAACACAGGGTGTTGGTTGTGTTCGACCAGCTCTGAAATGGACCGGCCATTCGGGAATCTCCAGAAATTCCCGATGGACACCATGACCTTGGTGGGAGTACAAATTACACCTGTACAAGTGCAACTGTTTGAGTGAAATGTTTGGGGCAAAAGCCACATGTCAGAATTTGCTGAAAGCAGAAATTTATTTTCAACAGGTACAAGTTATCACTTACACAGCTACAAATTGCTTTTTTTTTTCTTTTTTTAAATACAAATACAAGCAATTTTCCTTTTTTTTTCCCTACGGCTACAAAATCACAGACAAGTTATTTTTGCTAGAATTATAATTTCCTTAGAACAGGTACAAATTACTTTTGCACCAAATTTACGTCCATATTTTTGGTCACACCATTAGCAACAAAGGTAGTGCAGTCAGTGTGACATATATTGTGTAGCGAACGTGCCTTCATGTGGACCACATCTTCAGGGGCTGGAGACAAGATTCAGCCAGATACCATCAAGTCTGCTAAAGCCTTACTTGAAAACAATTGAATCACCAGGCGACCCCGGCAATTGGATTTTACAAAGACATGCTAGGACTCAAGACACAAACTCCTGATAAGAATCGACTCTTTGTCACCCGGACCTCTTTCCAGACAACAGATGTGGATTCGAACGGCCTTAAAACAGACTTTTTGGAGCCTCCTCAGCAGGGGGCCAGCCCGACGAACATTGACAATGCTGGATGAAGACCTACCCCAAGAGGTCGACATGGGAACTTCAGCATTAAACTTCCTATGCTTTTGATCAATCAAAATTACCTTGAAATGAAACATATTTGAATGTATGTTGATGTATTGCTTACTGTGTGTATCCTGCTAACTTTGCATTGATGAAACTGCTTCTCTATGGTAATAATCATTTTCCTGGTCTGGTTTATGAATGTCGATATAGGCTTGAACTCACATCTTTGACTCCTAAACTTTGGACGCAGTCAGAACGAGATGTTTCCAGCTGAAGTATGAAAATTGATGCCAGTTAGAAATTGTGAAATGCACAAAGGTTTTAAACAGGACAATTTAATAGACTCAAATCTAACTTTATAGTCATGAATTTAGGCTTACCTGAAATCTGAGCTAGAGGGGGGGTGGACACCTCACCCCCTTCCCTTTTTCTTAACGAGATAAAAAGGCCTGGCCTTTGTCTCTCTCTCTCTCTCTCACTCTGAACGTCACGCCCTCTCTCCAAAAAACACAAGATCCCCCTCTCAAAAGAAACTTCTCAAACTCTCTCTTTCACTTCTCACCTTTTTGATCTTTTGGCTGCATTTTTGCTGGCGCTTCCACGCGCCCGTAAAATCACCCGCGGTAGACCTGCACAAAGCCGAAAATTGGAGTCCTCCAAAACTCTGTCGCCACACACGTGGTAGTCGCGCCGAACTCCGGCGGGGCAGCAAACGCTGAAGCCACACGCCAGTGTTGCCCCCTTTTGGAGCCCGACACCGTGCAGCGTTCTCCATGAGAACCCAACCAAGCTTTGGTCCCGCTCCAAGCAGCCTTCTTCTACTTTCCCCTTTTTTGGTTGTTCTTCCATCTGGAAATGAGTGAAGGTCCTTCCCTTCTTCACTCATCAAGTTAGCTTCAGCAAACGTAAGTGACTACTTTGTGACTTGCCGAGGCTTTTCACAGTGGGTGCATACAAATTGGTAGTGAACGCTAGCAAACTTTGTGCATTTCATAAAGCCCGCCGACTTGGCTCTAGTCGTCCTTATACTCATCTAGTCAGACGTCCCATTCTTCCCTTACCTCCCTATTATTTTTGATATTTTTTTCTTGTTTTTCTTCGGGGGCGGCACGGTGGTCGACTGGTTAGCACGTCCGCCTCACAGTTCAGAGGTCGTGGATTCGATCCCGGCTTGCCATATAGTAGTATTTTCTTGTATGTCCCACTAGTTGTAGTTAATAAACATTGTCCATATGCAGAATTCAAGCATGAATTGTGTGTTTGGGTCAAGGTATTAACCTCTATTTTACTCCAAGAGCTCACAACTTATTTTATTGTAGCCCTTTCACATTTTATGACTGATTTAATGAGGTTTTTCATCAAATTCCCCTCTAAATACCCTAAAACTTTGACGTGGTGCCCCTAGAGGCGGGCCGGAGTAATGCAGACATTGCTCCCGACCGCTACAAACTATTGACACTCTTACGAGTGACCCCCATTTTCGCTACAATTGTAATGGTCAATCTTTTCACATAATGTGGGAATGTAGTTGCAACAAGAATGTGGTATCACAGCCAGCAAAAAATCGGAATAATTTTCCATTATTCAGGGAGTAGTAGTGTTTTCCACAGACATAAAATATATTGTTGTATCTTCATGCAGTGTAGCTAAAATGTGGCAAATCAGTAATCAAACTTTGTCAATCTCAGGATGCGAATAAACTACCTGGAGGTGGAGCTGGCACAGCGGGACCAAGCATTAGAAGCTCAACAACTTCAGTTGCAGCATCTGCAGAGGGAGTTAGATGCCAAGGTCTCCCAGATTGACAAACTACAGGATGCTATAGAGTACAACAGCAGCTTGGGATGTGCACCACCGGGAGTTTGTCACCGCCGCTTCAGTGTAATCAATGAAGGTCCAAGTCGTTTCCACAAGGTCGCTGTGGAAGTCCACCAAAGGCTGAAAGCGAAGAAAGGTGTCTCTGCTGAACCTACTTCTGAAAACTTCTGTGGAGGGCTTAGACCGACTCACATTTCCATGGTGAAGCCTATACACAAAGATTCAGAGTAAGTTGACTGACAAAACTTGCACAGTTCAGTACAAAACATTTATTGTTACTTGGACGAACAAGGTTTGGATACAGTACATACAGCAAGATAGACAGGCATGCATATTTACTGTTTTTGTTATGTACGACAAAAAGGAAATGCCTGGTGCTTTCAGTGGCATGTGGTGAAGTTCATGACTGGTGAGGCAATGACTCCTCTGAAGTCTGATATGATCTATATTTCACTTGTGACTTTAATTGAAACATAGGTTTCATTTCTATGTGTTTTCAAAGCTTTTAAAAAGGAAGTCAACCCCAAAAAGTTCTTCACTATAATATGTAGCCGCACTAGTGTAAACACAACATTCTGATTAATATCATGTTTGTGGAATATGAGATGAGCAGCAAAATCCCCCCGTTTTTATCCATCTCGGGGGGCAGCCATTTTGCCACTCGCTGTCGACTGAAAATGACATCACAGTTGCTCAGGTTCAGGTTACAAACAATCATGGCTAAGCTTCAGAAAACAGCTGTGATTGGTCAACCGTTCCGTCCCCTGGGACGAAATGGGGTCAGTTTAGCGCGTTATTATTGGCGTTAACCCAACCCCCTTTTGACAATTTTTTGGATTATGTGATTGAGGTTTCCATAGCAACTAGCGGCTGCATTGAAGACTGCTGGTCACCACGATCTATACATGTATATTAAAAAATAAAAGCTTTAGAGTAGAGTAGGCGTTACATCTGCTTCAAAATATGGACAATGAAGATGAATTGCTCGACTAACGCACGGGTGAGTCCCCCCGTCTTGGTCATAGTCGTGACGTACATTGTTGGTAGTGTAACCCTTAAAAGTAGTTCTTCCTTATCTTCGGAGGCTGTGGTATGGCTTGTTACAATATAGGTTTGACTTTATGTATTTCTTCTGGCATCTTCCTTGCTAAAAACAACCGACACGGCAGGACAGTGTTTTGTTGCGTCTTATTCAGACATGAACAGCCTCGCTCTAATTCACCTCTCTCTCTTGTTTCTGCTCAGGAAATGCGCAGTACCAAACCAAATCAAAAAGGAATAAATACTAAAGCACAGTATCAATAAATAAATATGCACTCCCAAAACAATATTGCAGCATTTTAGAAAAATTATAAATACAAAAGAATATATGCGATTCCCAAATTAATATAAAAAAATGAAAATATCTATTGGCAACTATATCAATCATGTGTTACAGTAGAAATTACCAGACAGTCGAAATCAATAAAATAATGAGCTTATGTGGTGCTTGTTGACAAAATTCCCCCATGGATAATAAAGTCGACTTCCGGGTAGGGCTGCTCGATTAAGCTATTTTGAACCGTAACCGAATTTTCTACATAAAACGATTTTAATAACGTTCAAATCTGTACGTTCGATTTTTATTTTTGGTGTATCTAAGTATCTAGGGTGGGTTTTTAAATAAAATTTAAATAAAAGACATTCAAAATACTTTATTTTTCATTACTTGTATTTTACAAAGAAATCGTAATCGTTCTCGCAAAATCGGGTTTGAGAAAAAATAATCAGGATTTTCTTGTTAGGCAAAATCGAACAGACCTACTTCCGGGTTGCCGTTTGCTGTATTTTATAACAGCACAACACACATGCAGCGCGAGAGTCGCACGGGACAATCTCAGCGGTCCATCAACTGTTTCTCATTCATTTATCTGACACAATTTATATTAAAATATACCCAAAACTGAATTTTAATAAACAAAATACCTTTATTAGACACTTGAGCAGCGAGTAATAATCTTTTTAGTCCAAGTCATTGCCAGAGCGCAATAAAAGCGACATCTGTAAAAATGACTTCTCTCGTAGTTCAAATCCTGGTAGTCCAATTTGAAGCACAGTCCAGAAAACTCAAGAAGCAATAAATATATCTGTCACAACAACACCAATGTAAATGATTGCGTGTGTGTGTGTGTGTTAAAGGGCTGAGTGTTTGTGTGAGTTGAATCCAATGGTTCTTTTTTCAATTGAAGGAGAAGTCAACCCAAACATTTGTTTTCAAGAATATGTTTTGTGCAGGCCCCCTAGTTGAAACAAGGCATTCTGATTAATTTTGTGTTTGTGGAATATGCAGCAAAAGCTAGCCATTTTATCACTTCCATCGACTGAAAATGGCATCACAGATGCCCTGAGGGCTCAAATAACGACCAATCATGGCTCAGTTTCAGAAAACAGCTGCGATTGAACTGTAATGTCATTTTCAGTTGACAGACGTGACAAAATGGCCGCCCACGGTGATGGCTAAAAACAGGTGGATTAACTCTTATTCCACAAACGCAATATTTATTAGAATGCTTTGTTTCAACTAGGGCCGCACGGTGGTCGACTGGTTAGCACGTCCGCCTCACAGTTCAGAGGTCGTGGGTTCGATCCCGGCTCCGGCCTCCCTGTGTGGAGTTTGCATGTTCTCCCCGTGCCTGCGTGGGTTTTCTCCGGGCACTCCGGTTTCCTCCCACATTCCAAAAACATGCATGGTAAGTTGATTGGATACTCTAAATTGCCCCTAGGTGTGATTGTGAGTGCGGATGTTTGTCTCTGTGTGCCCTGCGATTGGCTGGCAACTAGTTCAGGGTGTCCCCCGCCTACTGCCCAAAGACAGCTGGGATAGGCTCCAGCACGCCCCGCGACCCTTGTGAGGAGAAGCGGTACAGATAATGGATGGATGGATGGATGTTTCAACTAGTGGGCTTGCATAGAGCATATTCTTCAAAAAAAAAAAATGCTTGCGTTGACTTCACTTTAATAAAGTATTTGAAGAAAATCAATCCTCCTTTTCATGTGTAGGGTATTAAAATTTAAGAAAATAATCGGGCAGAAAAATTAAGGGATTTTTTTCCCAATACATAAAATGTGCGATTACGAGTGAAAAATGTGATTAATTACGATTAAATATTTTAATCGATTGACAGCACTATATATATATATATATATATATATATATATATATATATATATATATATATATATATATATATATATATGTCTATTATTAATTCTTTTCAGCCAGCCAATTGACACTGTGAAAGTAATCTCTATGCTGTTATATGGGCTTTTTACTCGTAGAAGCTGTTAACAGGCATATAACTGCATATCTGCTCTAAAGAAGCACAATCTAATAACTTGCAAGATGTGTGACATGCGTTGTCGTGACATGTCGATTATCTGCAATGTTACCCAGGGCACCAAGCAGATTCCAGGGGTAGCAGTGCCCCCCCCCCCCATCCCCTCTTCTGTCTCCACCAGTGCATACATTTATACTTGTTTCAATAACTCAAACAGAATCTTTGCTAGTATGATGAAAAGATCCAAGCAGCCCTACCTACTCTGCTTATGCATATATGAAAGGCAGCATTATCATGGCGAGATAATAGGGAGACACAAAGGGGAACAAAAGGATACAGGATATGAATGCAGAGGCAGTCATTTTGGGCTTCAATTACACAACCCATGTGATTTTGCTTGCCCACAACACCCAGGTTCATTTAACAGCTTTCTTTTTTACTCTGTCTGCACTAGGGCATCATCTGTGTGATGTGGTAATGAACAAGGTCGCGCACACACACACACACACCTACAACACATACACAAAGGTAATCACCTGAATAACAAGACGATTGCACATTCATGCATGAGGGGGCCCATCCTCTTCTCCCTGTTTTTGCATAGATTTTCAATATACTGTATGTATTATTTGCAGAGCTGGGCATTCCGTCCCGGGGTCATAACAGTCCGTCCCGGACGGACGCCCATTTTTGGGACGGGCGGGCAACAAGTTTTTAATCCGTCCCACTAATCGTCCCTCATGCGTGTGACGTGGTCACAAGGCGGCCAAAGTTCATCTCAACCTACTCTGCGAAATGGGCAAACGACAAAAATAGCCTCAGAACGCTTCAACCGCGCCACTTGTTATCCAATCGCGTGTACTTGCTTGCATTGGGAACGCCGCAGCAGGAACGCTGTGCACGGCCACGTTCGGTCTTCACAGAGGAAGAAAAAGGAGAAGAAGAAGGAGCGCTGGCGTTTGACCGCAGGAAATTTGAAATGCAGTCGCTTCATTCGCGCACATCGGAGAGGGGAGGGGCTTTGCTTGGTAGTAGACAACAACTGGCAAAACAAAAAAAAAGGTTTCGACATTGCAATCAAGTGGCCGACACTGCACCAAAGCTAATGCAAACAATATTGCCCTCCTGATAAAGTTCAACAGCTGTAAAAAAAACTGAAGAAAGAAACTAAAAACATACATTATAACAAGCTCCTCACTCACGGTTCTCTGAGCCTGCTCTCTTTTTTTCCTTGTCCCGGTACTGGTAGCTGCCAAGTGTACAGGACGCGGTGTATGACATAGCACTCCCCGATGGTGATTGGCTGCCGCGAGGCGAAGAGGGGAAAAAGGTTCATTTGTTTTAGCCACGCCGAATGGGCGGACTTTCGCTGCAAAAACATTACATTATTTGTAATATTTGTATTACAGTATAGTATGATGTTTTGCCACCTCGGGCCGCTAACTTAAAAATCCTCTGAAGCACCGAAGAGAAAATGTGCTACAGTCGATGGCCGAATATGCGGAAGGCCAGATTTGACAAGGAACTCACACATTTTCGTGTTGCTAATTTCGGGATGGTGTCTTTAACATGTTCAACGTGTTGCCCATGACCTTTCAACTAGAGTGACCATATTTTGATTTATAAAAAAAAGAGGACACTCGGCCCGGCCTAGAGATACTCAAATGATATTGAAAGATGCCATACGTTATAACTCTAATATATTTAAAGTAGGGCTGCACGATATTGCAAATCATGCAATATGTGTGTTGCATATTGCAATAGCGTTATTATTGCGATATTTAACATGAACCAAATGAAATGACGTATAATGAAAGAAGTTTATTTTGTTCATGTGGTGAAATCTGAATGTATTGTTATCTAATTAAGTTCTTCATGAAGCTAAGTATCATTTACTAGCTAAATGACTTCTTTCCATTTCAGAATTAAAAAGCTGATGAATGACGCCATCACAAATAATGACTTCCTAAAAAGACTGGAACCACAGCACATGAGGGAGATGGTTGACTGTATGTATGAGAAGGTGTACACTAAAGGACAGCTCGTCATACAGGAGGGTGAATCTGGAAACTACCTCTATGTTTTAGCAGGTCAGTTCACTATGTACAAGGGACCACCAGCATGGTACCCACAGACCACATGAGTAGACTGCAGGCCTGTTGAAAACATCACAACATTTATGACACATGATTTCCTAGGAATGTTGTACAAGTGATGTTTTGAAAAGAGAAACACTTGCAGATATTTATGGACAAGGTGTTGCATATTGACATTTGTTTCCTACTTTGTTCAATCATTTTTGATAATTGTGAGAAATCATGAACATGCTCAGTATTTTCACATTGAATACCATTACCATTGATCATTAAAATGGATAGAATAACAATTTAAGGTGCACACAGGAGCATAATAAAAAAATTAAAAAATGAATATGCTTTGCATTTCAGATGGCTTGCTGGAAGTCATTCAGAGTGGCAAGCTGCTTAGTGAGATGCATCCTGGAACAGCATTTGGAGAATTGGCAATACTGTATAATTGCAAAAGAACAGCCACTGTAAAAGGTGAGTATCAATGCTATCTTAGCTGTCTTAGCGATATTGTGGATCTATTTAGCAATTTTTCCCACACCTGTACTTAGGGCTGCTCGATTATGAAAAAAATATTAATCACAATTATTTTGGTAATAATTGAAATCACGATTATTCAAACAATCATTGATTTTTTTGGGTGCAAAACAAGAACATATAAAAATAAAGACAAATTAATTTCTTTGAAACATTATAATTATGTAAGTTCCTTTTGGACCAAACAACATTTATAAAAATGTGTTATTATAAAATAAAAAAGGTGTAAATGTATAAATTCAAATATGATTTCCTTGTGTAAACAAACAGTGCATATTAATAATATTTTTTTTACGATTATGCTAATATTGTAATCGTGGAGTGTAATAATCGTAATTGTAATTGAATTATGATTAATTGCACAGCCCTCCCTCGACTGACCTTTATTCAAAAATGCAACTAGAGACAATGTCAAAAGTAGTCCTCACGCAACATTCAGGCATCGTGGAAGGAAGAGGGCCAGGGGGATTTACGTTAATAATCACTCGGGGATCTTATAAAGAAAGGCTAGTGAGAGTTTAAAAATATAAAGACAAGAGTTATCTTGTTTGCTTTTTTAGCTTCTGCCTATGCCATTTCTCTCACCCCTCAGTATGTGACTGTTGATTGTTAGTGTGTGTATTGTGAATGTATATTACCAATCTTAATGTAATTTTATGACTGCTTATAATTTTGTTTAAAGCAGCACTGGGCAAGAAATCGACCTAAATAAAAAATGTTCACAACTCTTTTGATGAAACATTACATCAACAAAAACTGACATAAGACCCAGTGTTGCTTTAAAGCAAAATGAGGCTTTAAAGCAAAATGAGGCTTTAAAGCATCATGTTACTTTAAAGTAAAATGATGCATGCCGGTCTATTTAGAGCATTGCGACTGATCTTTCAAGGCTAACAGAATATTGTGTTATGCCTGTGTAAATACAGAAACCACCAGAGCTGGGCACTTGACCCATTTTTGCCACTCCGGCTGCGACCCTCCACCCTTCAATGATGCGGCAGTTGTCGCTCGCGCTGACACAGGAGTATGAAGTAGCCTATGAAGAAGCCTTTCACCGAGTAGGCTGAGATGAAATTTGGCCGCCTCGCGAGCGCGTCACACGCATGAGGGCCGATTATCCACTTCGGGCCTTGCTTAGTCTAGTCCTTTTTTAAAATTTGTCAGCCTCAAAAATGGGCTGGAGGGGCCGACCGGTCCAGCCCCGGGACGGACTGCCCAGCTCTGGAAACCACCAAATGAACCAGACTGCCATCACACACACCAAAAAAACATTAGTTTATAACTTATTCATTTTTTTAGGAATTATAATTAGAATATTGATTGGCTTCATCCAAATCACAGATTTTAGACACAAAAAAACCCACAGAAAACAAGCTTTGATGAAAATATATGTTTTATGCACAACAGTGACGTATGCCAATAATGTTTGCATTGGCGATGCCTCAAACATCTGAACAGTCCGACAACTAGAATGAAAATGTGCTTTCAATGGCGAAATAATGTATTTAAAAATATCGCCAGAGTAACAATTTTACATTTGACAAATTTTACAAACTACTTGCACACTATTTAGTAGTACAGTGGTACCTCTACTTACGAAATCAATTGGTTCTGCAAGAAATTTCTTAAGTAGAAAATTTTGTAAGTAGAGATGCGTAAATGCCCTAATCCATTCCAAGCAACCCAATATTCAGACATAAAAGTTTTATAAAGCATAAAAATGCATCAAAACATGTAACACATACATGTTACAATTGCACAATAAATAAGAGTTGTGCATAATGTAAAAAAACGAATAAAAGGATAGAGTAAAGAATAAAAATGATTGTCGTTTACCTTTTAATTTGGTTCATGTTCTCTCTCAGAAGTGGTTTTTGCCTGGCGTTTTGTAAACAACTGATTTAATAACGTGGCGACTGTCGATACATTAAGGTCAAATTCTTTGGAGAGATCAACCAAACGCATCCCTTTTCATACTTTTCTATTATCTCTTGCTTTGTTTGTATGGACAAAAAAACCCCATAATTTTCTCCTTTTTTTCTTTTCCTCATTTCTAATTCAAGTAAAACTATCGCAACACCTCATGGCGACTGACGAGGACGCTGCATAGACATATCTATCACATATATATCTATCTACCTATCTATCTACACACATAGACACATACGGTTGAGGTCCCTCTAAGCCAATGGGATGCCAGGAAGATGCTAGCAATGGCTTTTTGTTTTTGTTTTGTTGTTGTTGTTGCTTTGTTTTTCCATCTTAAAGGGACAGTGGGGCCGGGATGGCCATGTTTTCACTAACAAGTTCATTTTATATATTTTTGATCAGGAAAATGAAAAAAGTTGCCATTTTCTATTTTACCCATTAATTTTGGAGAAATGAGGAAATAAGTAACTCCATGAATAACGCCCCTTGATAATGAGGACAATGGCCGCGCCCCCCTACCGTTCTGTCCTTGTTCGGGTCGAGTCACGTGAGGAACCGATTCCAAACTCTCTATTGGAAATCATTGTACTTTCATTGTTGATAACGTCCAAAAACGGTGATCAATTGGCACCAAAATTTATGTGGACATTCATACTAATGCCCACTTCAACATATCAATAGGGGGTGACCTCTCCGTGGCTGTTTTATATGAGAATGAGGAAATTTGGAAGTCAGCAGAGCTACATTGATTTAGGCTGGGACGAGCACACACTGCTTCTTTGCTTGAAAAAACAAAAAACAGAACACTGCTTCTTTGCTTTGAAAAAAAACAAAACACTGCTTCTTTGCTGATCACGGTTAGGCGAGGCATTAAACACCAGTCAGGATATTTACAGAGACTGAAATGAGAATGAGTAGACGTGCACATTTATTTAGATGAGGAATGGCCCCACTTTTTGACTTACAACACGCCGTCCAATTTGGAAGGTAAAAAACGGGTAAAATATGAACAGATGTGCCCCTTGATACTTGTGGATAGATAATCTTATTAATAATCTAATTTTATAAACTAAACATAAAGACACTGGAATAATAGATTCAGTGCAGTTTCTCATGTGTATACCTGATTTACATATTTTTGGAAGACTATATTTTTAGACCTCGTTTTAAACACAACACATGATGCACACCTTTTCAATTGTACTACATAATTGTTCCATAAATTAGCACCTTTTACAGAAACACACATTTGCTTTATGTTTTTTCGTGTCCTTGATTTCTTTTAAAGACAGTTACGCCCCTTACAATATAACAACCTCTCTGACTTCGAACCTCGACTTCCTTGTTTTTTTACAGGATATGTATAGCTTTGGAGATTTTCCTTTTAACATTTTCTATGTGTGATTTATAAACTTTTTAATCTAATATATATTTTAGCTAGACTTAAAAGGTTTTGCACTCATTTTTGCTACTTTTATTTGTACCAAAAATTAATTAGATTTGCACATTGATAAATCTCATTACTGGTCATTGGCCAACATCAGGATTATTTTGTGGTCCAGACAGTAAAGTATCCATTGAAAATATTGACCCTAAAAGGGATGTTTTCTTCTCATTTGTTGACCACTGTAGTAAGCAATAAGAGGGAATTACATTTTTCAGAAATGCACTATAACAGCATTAACCATATCACCATATATTGTTTGTCATCACTCTCATCCAGCTGTGACAGAGTCCCACATATGGGCCTTGGATCGCCAGACTTTCCAGGCCATCATGATGCGGACTGCACAAGCCAGGCATGAAGAGTATTTCAGCTTTTTGCGCAGGTAAAGAACCCTTACAAACTGCTACATAGAACTTTACAATAAGAGTACCCGTACAAAGTGTTTGAAAAATGATTTATAAACCCTTAATAAACAGCTATCAGTCATAGATGAGAAAAATCTAGATTTAGCAACTGTTTGCTAATTAGTGACCTCACATTTATTTTTTTAAAGTGTAATTTGTCATGTTTGGGGTGTTGGCGGATGGAGGCAAAAATAGCAGGTGGACCCATGTGCAGGGAAACAAGCAAGGCAGGAATTGCGTGTCTCAAAGCAAAAAAAAAAGCAAACAAATGCATGTGGTAGAACTATTAAGCAAAGTGCAAAACAACTGACATGGAAAGTACAAGGAAATATAACACCAGTGGCAATAGGACACATAACACTAGATAATGAAGTAAGCACGAACAGAAACCCCAAACTAAATACAAGCATACTGATGAGACAATGAGGTACACCTGGACAAGACATGCGAGACCAACCAATAACCAACCACACAAGTAAATGAACCAAAACTAAATCACAACATTGGAATCTGGAGTCTGAAAAAAAAACTTATTGTAAATCACACAAAAGGGTTTGAAATATGTGCTATATTGCTATTCTTGTATGACAGCCACAAGAATTTGCAGTAGGTCGCTATACCTGTAGATCCTTTTCATGACCTTTATATAATTAAGTCTAGAAGTATTTTAACAATAGCCGACTGATGATTTTGCCTTGTTCTGACCATGCATGCATAGATTTATTCTGGGTATTCTGGTTTTATCTCCTATTTCCGAAAACATCTACCTTGATTTAATTAAACCCTTTAAATGCCCATAGGTGAAAATGTGAGGGTGAATAGTTTGTCTCCGTGCATTGTTATTGACTGGTGACCTGTCGAGGGAGTACCACCTCACTTCAGAAGTGAATTGTCATTGACTGCAACCCACCCATGAGCCTGAACGCAATAATCTTTAGAAAATGAATGGATGGATGGACGTACTGTATAGATCAGAATAATGCCTCTTGGAAAGGTGCCAACATGGAAGTCTTGTGTAAATGCAGTCCAATACCCCAAAGCTGATGTCATCATGTTGTTCTTTCTATCACAAATTGGACAGAATCAATGCCCCCTCTGCAGCTTGCAGGTGCACTCAACTTTCTGAATCTGATTTCCTCCCGAGAGATGCAAAAAAGACTCAAACTTTACTGTTGACGAATATTACATGCGGATTTAGTGTTAAAATCATGGCAGTATTTGCATTTATTTCAATGAGACAAAATACTGGGCAGCACGGTGTACTAAGGGTGAGCAAATCTGCCTCGCAGTTGAAAGTTTCTGAGTTTAAATCTCAGCTCAGGCCTTCGAGTTTGCATGTTCTAGCTCCCTTTGCATGGGTTTTCTCCTTGTACACCAGAATGCTTTGTTACGTAAAGACTCTAAATTGCCCACAGGTGTTCATGTGAGTGTAAATTGTTGTCTACTGAATATGTGGCTTGCGATTGACTGTTGACTAGTGCAGGGTGTACCTCACCTCACCCATGACATCAGCTGAGATTGGCTCCAACTCCCCTGCAGCCAGCGCAATGAAATATGGATGGAACATTGTCCATCCATCCATTATTTATACCGCTTATCCTCACAATGGTCGCGGGGAGTGCCGGAGCCTATCCCAGCCGTCTTCGTACAGTAGGCGGGGGACACCCTGAATTGGTTGCCAGCCAATCGCAGGGCACACAGAGACAAACAAACATTCACACTCACAATCACACCTAGGGGCAATTTAGAGTGTCTAATCAACCTACCAAGCATGTTTTTGGAAAGTGGGAGGAAACCGGAGTACCCGAAGAAAACCCACGCAGGCACGGGGAGAACATGCAAACTCCACACGCCGGGATCGAACACCACGACCTCTGAACTGTGAGGCGGACGTGCTAACCAGTCCAGCACCGTGCCGCCCTATGGAACATTGTGTAAATTGTAAATAAAAACAGAATGCAATGATTTGCAAATCCTTTTTGACCAATATTAAATTGATTATATTACAAAGACAAGATATGTAATGTTCAAACTGCTGAACTTGATTTTTTTTTTTTATTTGGCAAATATTGACTTGAATTTGATGCAACGCGTTCTAAAACAGCTAGGACATACTCATGTTTATTGGTGTCATCATCATCTTGCCTTTTAACAACACTCAATCGTTTGGGAACTGAGGTCGACAGTTGTTGAAACTGTAAGTGGATTTTTCTCCCATTGTTGCTTAATGTACAACTTCACATGTATTTTGTACTTTAACGCGCCACACATTTTCAATGGGAGACAGGTCTAGACTACTAGAAGGTCAGTCTCATACTTACACTCTTTTTCTATGTAGCCCCGTAGTTGCTACACATGCAGAATATGGATCAGCATTGTCTTTCTGAAATAAGCAGGGATGTCTCTGAAAAACACCTGCTTGGTTAGCAGCATATGTTGCTCCAAGACCTGTATGTCAGTTCCAAATTGCAGGTTTTTTTTAAACATCTTTTGTTACCCCTGTCCCAGCTTCTTTTCAATTTGTTGCAGGCATCAAATTCAATTACATCATATTTTACACAATGTTCCAACTTCAATTGGAATTGAGGTTTGTATTTGATTCATTGAAAATAAGTTTTACAAAACCATGACCAAAGTTTATTAAGTCTATCTTGATGTCCATTGACATATTTGAGTTGTCAGCAGCTCATCCTATATGGGGTGAGGGTACCCCCTAACGTTGTCGGTTGCCACACCAACAAAGTGTAATGTGTTTGTACCACATTTACAGGGAATGAGAGGAGCCGCTTTAATTGGCAGCAAATGGAGTCAGTCAGCTGTGTTCACACCCAACTGCGCACACCACCCTTTAAAATACGCTGGCTTGCGCGCATCTGCGCATTTACCAGCACCCACCACTGATTTAGACCACACCTCATAATAGTAGTATTTGGTGAGAATGAATGTTGAATTTTGACATGTTATAAATGCTTTTCATTTGGAAATCGCTAACAATATTGAATGATTGATGCTCGCTAACACTGTGCAATGTTTTGTCCTGAATCTGTTTGTACCGGGTTTTTTGTTTGTTTGTTTGTTTTTAAAGTGTGTCTCTGCTTCAAGAACTGCCAGAAGAGAAACTTGCCAAGATTGTTGATTGTCTTGAAGTGGTGAGTCTTTCCAGTAATTGAATTTAATTAATTTCACACAAAGTTTCCCAGTATCCAATTGGGACAAATGTCTGTTTCTTTGCAGGACTATTTTGAAAAGGGTGAATACATTATTCGTGAAGGTGAAGATGGGAACACATTCTTTATCATAGCAAAGGGAGAAGTAAGATCCACACACAAGTGCCTTGAACACACACCCCAAGAAGCAAAAAGAAAGATTTCATATTGTGACATTTTATATACTGTATATAAAATTGTGAGGGAATGTAGTCAAATGCAAAAAGTGTTACATCGAATGCAGACCCGGACATCAGAATAAAAATTAGACCTCCAGCCACAGATATGTTTTCATTACCAAACAACCTGTAAAATAAGTTTAAAGGAATTTTTATATTTTATACTAATTAAACACCTGACCTGAATTTAAAAATGGGTGCATGGGTGCCAGTCTGCCAAAATACGATAAGAATGCCTTTATTGATCCCACAGTGGGGAAATTTTCGTTGTTACAGTAGCAAAGATATAGGTCACACAGGGGCGGCGGCATAATGTGGCCATTAATGTATAACATTGACGGCAAACATTTAGAATCAAACCTATGTAGATATACGCAGTAACATGTGTATATACACATGTGTATACACACCAACCTACATCTACATAAAAAATATGAGGAACACTCATTTCGGCCTGTACATAGTACAGAGGAAAAAATACTCTAAGTGACAGTGCTGCAGTGCTGTAGTGAAATGTAAGGAACAGCATTGGATAAAAATAAAACTAGACTAACAGTAGTGGGGAATGTTGAGTATTGCACGGTATTACAGTAGTGGGGAATATTGGGTATTGCACGATACGAGCTCAGGTGCAGGACTGCACAATTGCACTAATGACCGCCAGTTTGTAGAGACTACACAATGTTCTTGTTAAAGAGTCTGACAGCAGCAGGCAAGAAGGAACGGCGGAATCTCTCCTTTGCACAGCGAGGGTGTAACAGTCTGTCACTGAAGGTGCTATGGAGTGCTGTTAGGGTGCCCTGGAGGGGGTGGTCCGGGTTGCCCAGCATTGATGACAGCTTGGCCAACATCCTCCTGTCCCCCACCGAGTCCACAGAGTCCAGGGAGCAGCCCAGGACAGAGCCGGCCCTCTTGACCAGTTTGTCCAGCCGCTTCTTGTCCCGGGCCGAGACGCCGCCTGCCCAGGTGACCACTCCCTGGAAGATGACCGATGCAACCACCGAGTCATAAAAGTTCCTGAGGAGTGTCCCCTGAACCCCAAAAGACCTCAGTCTCCTGAGTAGGAAGAGTCTGCTCTGACTCTTCCTATAGAGGGCGTCTGTGTTGTCGCACCAGTCCAGTTTATTGTTCAGATGAACACCCAGGTACTTGTAAGTTGAGACTCTCTCAACATCTGTTCCCCGGATATTCACTGGTGCAGGTGAAGAGTGCTGGCGCCTACCGAAATCCACCACCATTTCTTTGGATTTCCCCGCATTGATCAGGAGGCGGTTCTGCTGGCACCAATCCACAAAACCCTGAGTAAGTTCTCTGTACTCCCGATCATCTCCGCCTGTGATGAGGCCGACAATCGCAGAGTCGTCAGAGAACTTCTGCAGGTGACAGGTAGGGGTGTTGTAGTTGAAGTCCGAGGTGTAGAGGGTGAACAGGAAGGGAGCCAAGACAGTTCCCTGTGGGGCCCCCGTGCTGCAGAGGAGCACGTCAGACACACAGTCCTGTGTTCACACATACTGTGGCCGGTTTGTGAGGTAGTCCTGGATCCATGTGGTGAGGTGGTGCGCCACCCCCGCCCGCTCCAGCTTGTCTCCCAGTAGGGTGGGCTGGATGGTGTTGAAAGCACTGGAGAAATCAAAGAACATGATCCTCACAGTGCTCCCCGCCTTCTCCAGGTGGGAGAGTGAAGTGTGGAGGAGGTAGATGATGGCATCATCCACACTGATGCCAGGCTGGTATGCGAACTGGAGTGGGTCCATTGAGGAGCTCACCAGGGGGCGCAGGTGGACAAGGACCAGTCTCTCCAGGGTCTTCATCAGGTGAGACGTCAGCGCCACCGGTCTGAAGCTGTTGAGCTCCTTCGGGTGGGGGGTCTTTGGCACCGGGACCAGGCAGGATGTTTTCCATAGCTGGGGGACCCTGCCCAGCTTCAGGCTAAGGTTGAACATGTGCTGGACAATTCCACACAGCTGGTCTGCGCAGGATTTGAGGAGCTGGGGGCTGATGCCATCTGGACCCGCTGCCTTCCTCGCCTTCATCTTCTTCAGCTGGTTCCTCACCTGAGATGTTGTGAAGGCCAAGGCTGGACAGGAAGGAGTGGTGGCTATCTGGTGTAGCTGGGAGCTGGAGTCTGTGGAGAAAAGAGGGGAGGGGGTGACACGCCCAGCAGGAGGAGTAGGTGGAGACTGCAGCAGGAGAGACTGAGTGGAGGCAGGCATCTGATCGAACCTATTGAAAAAGAGATTCAGCTCATTTGCCCACTGCAGGTCCCCCTCAGTCCGGGTCTTGGGTTGTCCGTGGCCTGAGATGGTCTTCAGGCCCCTCCAGACTCCCCTGGCGTTATTCTGCATCCCCTGGCGTTATTCTGCAATACGGCCCTTAGACTTGATGCAAACAAGCGTGTCGCTTTGTTGGTAGCTAGCAAGCTAAGCGCTAGCTTGGAAGGCTTTGACGTACAGCAAGACAAACTTATCTGAACACAAACCATTTAATGAAAGATGTTTTACACTATTAAAGTAGTGATCGACGCACTGTATCAACCAAGCAACTAGGGCTGTTTGATTTTGCCTAACAAGAAAATCCCGATTATTTTCTCTCAAACCCGATTTTACGATTACGATTTCTTTGTAAAATAAAAAATAATGAAAAATAAAGTCTTTTGAATGTCTTTTATTTAATCTTAATTTTTCTTTCTTTGAACTCAAAATACACACAGAACAATCCATTGGGATTAAAAGCATTTTACTTACACAATAGATTTCAGATCTGTTCTTAATTAAACCAAGAATGAAAGAAGAAAGAGCATATACCATCTGAAACGAAATTGTCAACATTAGAGAAGGTAGACCGTCAATTCTGTAAACCAAACAGTCTGTCATTTTGCCAACCAGCTAGTGACTAGCCTTTTACCTTTCTCCCTGGTCTTACTTAAACATAAATCAATGAATAGTGCAAAACTGTCACTCAATGATACAATGCACTGTCAAGTTTAAGTACAGATATGGTCAGATCCGATGTAGAGGAGAAAAAAAGTGACGCCTTTCAGACGTTGAGTAACTTGCTCATGATTTGTATTGTACATGCGGGGCACACACTACACTACATATCTATATTTGCCCGATTTATTAACTAAACGCTCATTTGCCTGAGCAAATCGCAGAATCGCCGGTAGCGCCGGGGTGTTGTAGTAGTTTTTTAAGGACTGCGCGCTCGTTGGAGGTAGCGGAAATGCAGAGGAAACTACGTTGGCTTAGATACACCAAAAATAAAAAAATTGAACGTGCCGATTTGAACGTTTTTAACATCGTTTTATCCAGAAAATTCGGTTTTGGTTAAAAATCGCTTAATCAAGCAGCCCTACAAGCAATATACCTTTGCTGTCATGAGAGAAAGATTGTTGTGTTGAATGCAGCCAACATCCTTCACCCATCCAGATGCAAAGTCATTATAAGACCTAAGGCTCTTGACAGCATTAAAGTCCTACCAAGTACAGGCACTCTTTTATACAATCAAATAATTAACAGTGTTAAGATAGCTCGGGGAACAAACGTTAAACCATTAAAAGTTTATAGGGACCTTTCCCACCAACCAACTTCAGTTTGTCTACCGGTATATAAAAACTTTGAGCGATTGATTCCAATGTTTCGATGTAATGGACGGATGTCCCAATGGGGACCTTTTTCACGAAACTATACATAAGTAGACTGATTACCGATAACACTAACAATGAATAGGGCTTGTCTTCGTGTTTTCCTTTTGTATGCATGCCCTTGAATGTGCTGTTTGGAAACTAAGCATTGTTATTCACCTTGTGTGCTTTCTTTTGGTTGAGTTTACCATAGTATAAGAGCTTGTGTTTAACCTGGATGTTCAGTAGAATAGAAAATAAACAGTTTCATATAAAGAAGTCCAGTGTGATGTGTGTGTATGTTTTAATCGAAGTTTGAACCTCTAATTTGGTAAAAACAACAACAAGCAACAAGCAACATCTTACCAACACTGATTTGGAAATTGTCATTGTGGCTCTAGGTGATTGTGACACAAACCACAGAAGACTTTGCTGAGCCTCAGGAAATCAAGACCCTTGGAGTCGGGGACTACTTTGGAGAGAAAGCGCTCATCAGGTTTGTGAACATATTTATTACTTGTCTGTATTTATATGCTTGCTGAGGCATTTATTAAAATGTAATCAAAGCCACATCACTTGACTTTCTAATTCCATGGAACCCATAAGTACTCCACAGCGGCCTGACTGACCAACTAACTGAATAAAGGGAGAAAAAGCTCACTAGAACAGATCAATAGTGACTCTGGTTCCAAAGCAATAATTTCAAGATTAGTATACATTTTACCAGTCTACCTCGCAGCAAGAAAGTTCTGTCTTTGAATCTTTTTTAATTTATTCGGACATATTTTCATAAAGCCATTTACTCACAAATCGTAGTACACATGAAAATAGGCTGAAGCATGAGCTTTGTAGGCATATCCCCTAATGTGGGTTTACTATGTCTTCCTCCCACAAAATGTAGGTTTGGTTATTTCATAACTCTAAATAATCTAATCCTAATTTGTTGATACATGTTTCCAGTGAAGATCTCCGCTCAGCCAACATCATCTGCAATGAGAACGACACACAGTGTCTGGTGGTGGACAGAGAGTGAGTCGAAGCTTTAATTTCCACACTTTTCTTTTTAATCACACCCTAAAATTCCGCCATTCCTAACGTAATGTTTACTATCTGATGTAGAAATATGCTACATACAGTATAACTAAAATTCATACAGTAAACAAGATGGAAAGATCAAGGGGCATAAATGATCTGAAGCGGTCTGAATATCCGAGGTTGAAAAAGATGTCCACAGTCATTAAAGCTACAGTATGGTATTCATTGGTATTCATAATTCATGTATGTGCAGCCTTTAATAAGACAATACAGTCAAGACAAAAAATTTTAATACAGTTTGACCGTCCTACATTTTTTAATTTGTGAATTTACTTTAAGCATTAGGATTGCCCAAACTATAAGGGTCGTTGATTGAATGGTTTGAAATTATATAGCCTGGTGCTTCAAATGCATTGATCTTGGAACACATGGTGAAGATGTAGACTTTTTAATTGAAACTTTCATTCCCTCTCCAGCAACTTTAACCAGATGGTGGGAACCTATGAGGAACTTCAGGCTTACCTAAAGGAATACGTAGAAGAACTTTCCAGGAGTGATAAAAGAAGGAATGCCATGTGAGTGCAAGAGAATGTACTGACAAATGAGCTGAGAGTCAAATGAATTTATATTTCTGCTCCTGGGCTGTGTAACACATTGTAATTCTTCCACAGGATTCTATTGCTTGAATACATACAGGAAAATATTCAAATATAACCTGTCCTATTCCTGTCCCAGGCCACATTTACCGCAGATTGATTCTGCAGAAGCCCAAGAGCTGAGAAGGTTAAAGGAGAGGATTGCCCCATTACCACATAATCAGCCTTTCCAACAGTTGGAGGTGATAACAACACTGGGCATTGGAGGATTTGGACGAGTGGATCTGGTAAACTTCTTACGTTTTAAACGTTTTACTGAAATCTCACATCGGGACATTATTTATTTGCAATGCCTCATCAGGGTCAGAGTTTTCGAAATCATCACCTCATACATGTTTTGAGATAATTACCAATTACCTATATTGTCCATTATTTTCTGATGTGAGAATTAGGGGCTCTATTTTGTGACCTGCGTAAATCCTGCGCGACAACCTTGTGTATCTCTGCACGGAAGTGGGGTAACTTCGCAAACGAGCGCAGGCCAGTGGCTCTGCAAAAGAGAGAGGGCTCCGCCGCTGTCTTGAGTTGTTCCAGCTGACTTCGATTAATCCGTTCCATTCATTCCGTTTAAATGCAGCGCGCTAGTCGGGAACCAGAGTCTCGACATGGGGGAAGCACACCTGCACTCTGAAGTGGCCACTAGAGACCCCCCACCCCCCACCTTTGAATAATATGATTCAAAGGGTTTGATACCTGCAATTCACATATTTCTGAATGAAATACACCACGTTAGAGCAGCACTGTACTCTGCTTTGCCACTTAGACGTGGCCTGAGCAGGTGTAAGGTTTAGATCAACTCTCTGCCACCACTTTGCCAGAACATTTCCACAAAGTTTGCACACTTTGACTCTTGAGTTTGTTGTAGAAAATCACTTCATATTTCCAGCATGCAACTTGTTGGTGCTATACTCATAATTTCCACAACTGTACGCTGATTTAAGATGTTGTTTGCAGTGTTGGGCAAGTTATTTTCAAAAAGTAATTAGTTATAGTTACAGTACAAATTACTTACCAAAAAGTAACTGAGTTACTAACTCAGTTTATAACTCAGTTACTCATTAACTGAGTTACTGAATTGTGTAAACTAACTCAGTTAATAACTCAGTTACTGCCTTGTAAAAGTAATTAATTACTCAGAAAATTAATTATATTTTTCTATTATATGTATAAAACAGCTGAAGCACATTTCTCTTCATTATTTTCCCATGTGGGGAAAAGCATGTCTGAAGCAGAATCACTCTGCAGTTGTAGGTGAGCATCTTGAACAAACAGCGGAAAATGTCAGCTAGAGACAATATTTTCTACCAATAAATATCACTGCTAAAACGGTGTCATCGTCAACTCATAGGGCCTCTTTAATAAACTCAATCAAATATTTTTTGGTTCTGTGTATTTATGCTGACACATTATCAGAAGCACTGGTCGGGGCGATTGGTCTGTCTGGAGAGCTGAGCCTTCATGTCAATATATACCGCATAACACTATCCATCCATCCATTATCTATACCGCTTATCCTTACAAGGGTCGCAGGCGTGCTGGAGCCTATCCCAGCAGTCTTTGGGCAGTAGGCAGTGTACACCCTGAATTGGTTGGTCCTGAATTGGAGAAGACCCACGCAGGCACGGGGAGAACATGCAAACTCCACACAGGAAGGCTGGGGCCGGATTCGAACCCACAACCTCTGCACTGTGAGGGGGACATGCTGACCAGTAAAACACATGCCGCCCTGCATACGACTATGGTTAAAAAATGACACAGCAAAATTGGAAATTGCGAGGCAGGAGTTTGCTACAATGGAGCGTTTGGGAATCGTGAGGCGTTCTAACAGCCCGTGGGCGTCACCCTTACACATGGTGCCTAAAAGTGATGGTACCTGGCGGCCTTGTGGTGATTTTCGTCGGTTTAACAATGTTACCACGCACGACCGTTACCCCATTCCACGCATTCAGGATTTTTCCGCACGTTTGGCTGGCACCACCATTTTTTCCAAAGTGGACTTGGTCCGTGGCTACCACCAAGTGCCTGTGCAGGCTGATGACGTGCCCAAAACCGCAGTAATAACCCCGTTCGGGCTTTTTGAATTCCTGCGCATACCTTTTGGACTGAAGGGGGCAGCACAGACTTTTCAAAGATTGATGTGTTGCGCGACCTCGACTTTAGTAGTGGATTTCCCCCGCCCGGCCTCAGTTAAGGCGCTGCAGGAGTTTTTGGGAATGGTTAATTTTTACAACCGTTTCCTTCCTCGTGCGGCCCACCTCCTGCAGCCTTGAGAAATAGGAAGGCTAATGATCCTATCGAGTGGTCTCCGCAGCGGGCACTGGCCTTTCAACATGCTAAAGACACCCTTGCAAGCGCAGCCCTCCTAGTCCACCCGATCTCCACTGCACAAGTGGCCTTGACTACGGATGCGTCCGATATAGCTGTAGGGGCGGTGGTTGAGCAACTCGTGGCGAATGTGTGGCAGCCCCTTGCATTTTTCAGTCGTAAGCTGCGGGATAATGAATGCAAGTACAGCGTTTTTGACAGAGAGTTGCTGGCACTGTAACTTGCGACGCGCCATTTTCGTTTCCTTCTTGAGGGGCGCCGTTTCACAGCTTATGTGGATCATAGGCCGCTTACGTACGCAATGTCGAAGGGTACGGAACCGTGGTCAGCCCGTCAGCAGCGGCACTTGGCGGCCATTTCCGAGTTTACGACTGACATTCGGCATGTGGCCGGCAAGTGTAACCCTGTGACTGATTGTTTGTCACGCGCGATTGTATGTCCGGTCCAGCTCGGAATTGATCTTGCCGAGATGGCTGCTGAACAGTCCAGTGATCCTGACATCCACAACCTCAAAGCGGCCAGTACGGCTCTTGAGCTTGAGGATGTGGTGATGTGTGAAGACGGTCCCGCTCTCCTGTGCGATGTGCTTTAGCACGGTGACAAATGTTTCGTGCTTGATATGGGTGGGCGTAGGTACCGTGTCTCTTTGGACAGGCTCAAGCCGGCTCATTTGGTTGCAGGCGATGTGCAGTTGCCGGCTCAGGTCCCTCGCCGTGGTCGTCCTTCGAAGCTCCCAGCCTCACTTCCGTGTAACGGGGTTGAGTATCGTCCTGCTCCTGTTTGGCCTGGGCCCCATGCCCGACAGGTTTCACCTGTACCACCTAAGGATGGACTACGTAGTCGGTGTGGCAGGCTAGTTATGCCCCCTGTGAGGTTTTTGTGTTGTGTGTCCTTCTGGGTTTTCGGGGGGAGCTGTGTGGCGGACTTCAGGACCTTGTCTCTCACCCAGCAGGCATACAGTGTTCATACAGCGGGGCGTGTTCTTATGAATGTTTTTTGTCGCAATATTGAATTGTCTACAAGTCAATTGTTGGCAGTCAAGGAATAAAAACGTTAACCAGTCAGTCGTGTGCGCTCCTTTATACTGCCACAGTATCAAAGTTGGTATCAGATCTAATCCCCCCAAAAATGTCTGAGACCTCAGATTTATGAAGAAAAAAAAATTGTCCGTTAGGAAGAAAAAATCCTTTAGATTGTCCTATCACCCTCCAGGGAAATAAGTGGCCTTTGGAATCCGATGTTCCTCGCCAACGTCCCACGGTACAATCCAGTCTCCAGACAGCGCAGTCCAATCCCTAGACGACTCAATCCTAGGCGGTCTATCAATCCCAAAAAAACGTCCAGGATCGATATTTAAAAAAAAAAAAAAAAATCTCCACTTTCCTCGGCTAACAAATAGCACAGGATTCGGCTCCACTACCTCCCAGCTCACACGAATAAAAATAAGTGGCCTTTGGAATCCGATGTTCCTCGCCAACGTCCCACGGTACAATCCAGTCTCCAGACAGCGCAGTCCAATCCCTAGACGACTCAATCCTAGGCGGTCTATCAATCCCAAAAAAACGTCCAGGATCGATATTTAAAAAAAAAAAAAAAAATCTCCACTTTCCTCGGCTAACAAATAGCACAGGATTCGGCTCCACTACCTCCCAGCTCACACGAATAAAAGTTTAAGGACCCACTTCGGGTTTATTCTGATCTCTTTTTTCTCCGACTCGCATGAAAAAAAACTCTAGAAAGTTCCCTCTCTTGAACGAGAAGCGACGTCATCACCGCGGCGGTGCGTTCCAGGTACATAGGAAACGGCAGTATGGCTCATTAAAAAAAAAAATCAAATTTATAGAAAATAAGAACAAAACAACAGTCTTAACAAACCCTGGGTTACACATGTGCAACAGAAGTCACTGATGCTCAACGTCATGTGAGCCACGACGCGCCTTTGCGTACTTGTACACAGTGGTGCAACGGATCATCTTTGATCGGTGAGTGGTACGGATCAAACATCAGGGTTTGGGCCAGATCTGCAGAATGGTTGGTGAATAAAAACTGCGCGTTCACATTAAGTCAACGTAATTAGTCCGCATTCACTGTAATAGCAGCAGAGAAAGTTGAAACGACTCGTGGCTCACATAAGTAGATAAGATAAGATAAGAAGGCCTTTATTGATCCCACAGTGGGGAAATTTTCAGTGTTACAGCAGCAAAGATATAGGTCACACAGGGACAGCGGCATAATGTAGCCATTAATGTATAACATTAACGGCAAACATTCAGGATCAAACCTATGTAAATATACGCAGTAACATGTGTAGATACACATGTATTTACACACCAATATACATCTACATAAAAAGTATGAGGAACACTCATTTTAGCCTGTACATAGTACAGAGGAAAAAATACTCTTAAGTAAGTGACAGTGCTGCAGTGCTGGAGTGAGTCGCATATGGCAGCGCTTCGCAAACATACTCAACGAACACACCACTCTGAAAAGCCGAACTTCAAAATAAAGCTTACCAAATAATACGTTCAAATGAATTGCGTCATTGATGCCAAGGCAATAGCATTCGGTAGACTTTAACTTTGAAGTTGTCCTCCGTGGTGGCGTAACGGCTAACTTGAATTCTGTTTTCGACGTCTCAGCTTGCCACCTACATCAACACAACGCCATCCCGAAGTCATATTCAGGACGCTAACAAACCGCTCGTTAATCACGCTGTCATTGTATGATACAGCACAAGTCTCCGGCGTACGTGGCTAGCAACTGTTATCATTAGCAACAAGTGGCTGGCTGGTAGTTTAACAGGTGTTTGTTGCCTTACTTTTTTTTTTTATAAATTATTTTTCAATATTGCGGAGATTATTTTGTAATGCGCTGTCCATGTGTAAAGGAATGTGCCTTAAATTGCACTTCAAGGTCTTTTTCATTATGAAAAAAAATAAAATAAAACCATGTCTTCATTTAGTTTATAAAAACACTTTTGCTGATTAAATAATTCTAAGAAAACATTCAAAATACCTTGTTATTTTATACACTGTAACAGAACATTCTTATTTTATATATGGTACAGTGTATAAAATAACAAGTTATCCTGCCTTATATTGTGTTCTTAAATCCTAAATGGCCATATTAGACATTAGGGGTTTTTATTATTATTATTTTTTTAATAGCAAAAGTGTTTTATAGAATAAATAAATGAAGTCAAAGATCTAATTATCTTTTCTTTTTTGTTGTTTTTTTTGCTGATCCGAAACACAATCCGATCCGTGACTTAAAATCCGTTGACCGATCTGAACCGTGACTTATGTGATCCGTTGAACCACTAGTGAGTACCAAAGTCAATCTCCTGGTACTCATGTGAGTAAGTAAAAGAAAGAAAGAAAAGCTTATAAAAAGAAAAACAGTTTTTTCAAAGAATTCGTTAAACACAGAACTAAGGAAGCAGAATATAAATACAAGAAATATAAAAACAAGTTAGTATTATGCGAATATGTAAAAATAAGAATACCATTATACAATTCTAGAAAATAACAAAAATAATATTTTTTTAAAAATACGGATTATATTAGAGTGATTCGAGGTACACAGAAAGAAACTTCCTACCCCCAATATTTCAGTGAAAATGCTAAGAATATAAATAAAATAGAAGAGATCGCTAAAGAGGAAGTCAACCCATACAGATTTTTTCCAGAAGATGTTCTATGCAGGCCCACTAGTCTGTACACTGTGTTCTGTATATATTGCATTTGTGGAATATGAGAAATCCATCCGTTACTAGCCAGCTCAGGGGGCGGCTCTTTTGTCACTTCTGCCAACTGAAGATGACATCAAAGTTGCTCAGGATTCAGATAATGACCGATCATGGCTCAGCTTCAGAAAACAGGTAAGTCGTGATTGGTCATTATCTGAGCCGTGAGCAACTTCAATGTCATCTTCAGTCGACAGAAGTGACAAAATGGCCACCCCCTGAGATAGCTAAAAGTGGATGCATTTTGTTGCTTAACTTATATTCCACAAACGCAATATTTATCAGAATGGCCTATTTCAACTAGTGGGCCTGCATAGAACATATTCTGTGAAGTATGTTTGGGTTGACTTCCGCATTAAGTCATTTACACACCTCCATGCCAAATACACAAAACCCAAAATGTGAACGTACTGTGAAATTAGGGCTCATTCTGCTGTCGACTCACATAGTTTCCTCCTATACGTGCCTATAAATACAGTGGGACGGTTGAACATATTCTGGAAAAAATTATGTTTGGGTTGACTTCCTCTTTAGGACGATGGCACAATCTGCGCTGCTAGAAAGCATATGGGCCAGAGTAATATACTATGTAAGTTATGCATAATGAGTTCTCCTTGATTATTTCCTACACATCTGCTCACTTTAATTATTTTCCTATTGAAGCTCTTAAATGTAGGACAAATTTCACAGGTATGACGTGAGTTAAAAGTTAATAGTTTTCTTTGACCCTGATTACTGTGTCTCAGGTGAAGCTGAAGGACGAGGACACTACGTTTGCTCTGAAATGCATTAAGAAGAAGCATGTTGTTGA
Source organism: Filicampus tigris (assembly GCF_054856515.1). NCBI lineage: Eukaryota > Metazoa > Chordata > Actinopteri > Syngnathiformes > Syngnathidae > Filicampus > Filicampus tigris. Next base: position 2,833,820 of record NC_141227.1, on the reverse strand, counting down.
CACCAGACAGCAGGAACACATTTACTCAGAGAAGAACATCCTTCAGCAAACCAACTCGGCATTTATCATCAGGTGATCACTTTTCCCAATTGTTTTTTTTAATAAACCACAACTTTGAAAAGGGGTCATGATATGTTTCTTTATGTATACATAGCATTCAAGTTCACTTGAGCACACTTACTAACGTACAACTGAAAAGTAGCGTAGTTGGCCCATTAGAAAGGAACAAAAAAAAATTGCTCCAAGCAGAGGCGAAGATGTGAACTGCTCTATAGTCTGGCTTCTCTTTTAAGTTGCTAAGGAGCGTGCTGCAGAATGCTGCTCTCTGGGATCCCACCACTGTGCGGAAATTTATTTTGACTATGACTTTATAGAACAAAAGCCTTGTGCAAGCAGTCTTTCAGGTAGATAAGTTCAGCCAAAATGTGAGGTCTACCTTCTAACTTTTCCCACACTCGTCTCACTTTGGTTTTATTTGTTGATGTTGCATCCAGGTTAGTCATTTAATACAAAAAAATGTGTCAAAGAATAGAAATGTATTATTTCATAAAATTGAACTATCTTATAATCAATTTTAGGTTTTTTCGAACGTTTCGTGACAATAAACATGTCTACATGCTGTTGGAGGTGTGTCTTGGAGGAGAGCTGTGGACTGTGCTGCGTGACATGTGAGTCAAAGTATTATTCATTTTTCAACCAGAGACACTTATATGTAAATACATTTACAAAAAGACAAGTATGTTCAAGTTGACTAGCTCTACTCCAAACCAACTATGCATAGAACAGTGCCCAAATGGTCCATGCTCCAGCACCTCCCCGCGACCCTGTACAGATAAGCGGTGTGGAAGATGACACATGACATGACACATGATCGTCAAGCCAAAACAAAAGGTGGTGCTTGGACACGAGACGGGCTTCTTCTCCGGTCATAAGCAGAAATGACGTACGAACTGCCTCCCAAAAGTAGCAGTAATGTACTTTTTTTTTTTTTTTTCATTTAGTAACTTAGAACATACAAACACAACAGCCAGGGGGTTTACAAACATAGAGACAAAGAAATATATTACAGAAATATATCATAACGCATGACGTCATCAACAGGCGTGAAGGACCCGATCTAATCTGGACATTTTAAAAATTTTCAATGAACATTCGATCAGTCCGGCCCTCGGCTTATACGTAGCAAAAATTTTTATTTGGCCCTCCGTCCATTTGACTTTGACACCCCTGGTTTATGACGTGCCATGGCTCCATTGCTCTTGAACAATTTGCTCCAATAAGTAAGCCAACGTCTGCTTTTATCTCTGGCAGGCGTACTTCATGCAGATAGGGCCACGTCCATATTCTGATTGTTTGGGGATGTTCACATTATGCACTGGTATGCTGCCGTGCATGATTCCTTGGGTAGTTCAATGAACTTGTTTCCTTCCAGGCCACATACCTCCAAGTCCGATATCACGTAACTGTGCACTTCTGTCCTTTCAATTCATGTTGACTCATGGTGCTCAGGAGTATTTGGGTTGGTTTACCTTTAACATTCAGTTTCTTGCGCAGGTCTTCTGTGATGAACGTTGTTGTGCTTCCCGGATCGATAAAACACACATTTCAAAGAGCTTGTCGCTCTTTCTTGACTTGATTTTCACCGGTACTATTGACAGCACACAATCACTTTCCCCGGCCCCAATGAAGCAAGCAGCCTCTCGTGCAACTTTAGGCTGAGGGCTTAATTCTTCTTGAGCATCATTGTTCTTTTTAGTGATATGACCCATAGCCAAGCACCCGAAGCACAAGCCCTTTGACTTCAAAAACTCCGCCCGTTCTTTGTACGGCTGATTATTGATTTTGTTACATGCGGCTAGAGTGTGAGCTTGCTTCTCAAAGGCACTTGCTTTTTTATCTGGGTTCGTTAACTTCTCATTCTTTCTTTTGGTCTTTTCTGTGGAAAATTTTTTTGCAAAGCTTCCACGTTTTTCCTTATTGGCTGGGGGCCTTTTATTGCCCTTTGGTGCAAAGACATTAGAGCGGCTGTCTGGAATGTCACCAAAAAGAGGGTCTGTTGCTTTTTTTGCTTGATGCTCTATGTAGCTCACCAAGTCAGCAAACCTTGCTCTTCTGCCTTGCCTCTCTTTGATATTGTACGCTTCAGCGCGCCAACATTCTTTCAGTTTGTAGGACAACTTAGACAACACGGTCCGCAAGTTAGTGGGGTTGTCCATTTCCTCCAGTGACTCTATGTCCTCCATTGTGTTGCGACATCCAACTAGAAACATTGCATAGGTGTTTAATGCTTTTCCATCTTCAGATTTGTGGCCACTTTAGTGCCCTTTCAATGTATGCACTGGCAATTCATAACTCATCTCCATAGTGCTTTCGAAGCAGTTGCTTTGCTTCTCTAAATGTCATTCGATCTACCAATACTACCTTTGCGATCGACTGGTAGATCGCGTTCGACATATTGAGCACCCCTGGTATAAGGCTTCACATTGTCTAGTTGAGGTGGCAGAGCGTGAGTTACTTCCTGTTTCACACTAAATCTCGCTTCATATCTAAAGCCGACTGTCACGATCACGTGCCCAGAATTCTAAAACCCCAAAGCAGAGCCAAACAAAACTTATGAACAAATACAAAGCTTTATTAAACCAAGGGAGCACGCAAACGTGAGCAAGGAGAAATAAATTCAAACATAGGACAACATCAGCATAAGGCTGACGCGATTACACGAAAAGCCAGTGGATGGGCGGAGCACAGTGCAAGCTAGACGCCGGAAGAACAAACAACACTAAACGGAAATGTATGTAACAGAAGTGCAGCAAAAGATTAACAAAGGAACTCAGCCCAATTGGGAGAAAGACAGACGAGTGCAATAAACAAGTCAAAAGGAAAGACAGAAGCTAAACTAGATGGGTTTGGAAACAAAAGAAAACAAACCTAATCTAGAATTATCAAAACCGGAATTACTTACGTGTGACAAAGCTAAACGACGTATTGCGTGGCTGTGGAAATAAGCACGCGATCGACAAAGGGGGAACAGACCAGCAGCAACAATATTCCGGCGACTAGCTTCCACTTCTCCAGCACCTATATACCCAGCTGATTGTCATGCCAAACAGGTGTGCACTGGAGGCTCCACCAGATGGATCCACCAGACCCAGGGACTGAAAAAAATAACAATCAGCCACAGAACATGACACCGACAGTCTTAAACTTGGGTTTTAAAATGGACAGTGATCTTTGGACCAGCAAATCAATGCTGTTGTAAAGTCGAGCTTCTTTCACGTTAGACAGCTGACTAAGGTAAAGCCCCTCCTTTCTCATCAGCACTTAGAAACAGTCATCCATGCCATTGTTACATCTCGGCGAGATTACTGTAATGCACTTTATTTTGGAGTCAGCCAGTCCTCCCTCAAACATCTCCAGTTGGTCCAAAATGCTGCTGCCCGCCTACTAACTGGAGCTCGGAAGATGGAGCACATAACACCAATTCTGGCATCCCTTCACTGGCTCCCAGTGCATTTCAGGGTTCAATTTAAGATTCTCCTATTTGTCTATACATCATTAAATGGCCTCACCCCGGCGTACTTCTCGGAGCTCCTCTACTCCTATGCACCTTCCTGCACGCGCCCTCAGGTCTCCGTACCAGGCACTGCTCAAGGTGCCGAAGACCAAGCAGAGCCTCAGAGGGGACCTTTTCGGCTGCTGGTCCTTCCCTTTGGACTGACCTCCCATTGGATGTTAGGCAAGCCCCCTCTATGTCCATTTTTGAAGACGCATTTCTATTCTCTGGCTTTTGATCCGACCTGAAATTTTCTGCTCTTTTCCGGTGTCTGTTGTATAAAGTGTTTTATGTTAACTTATTGATTCCATTTTGTTGTATTATGGCTATTTTGTTGTTTGTATGTAAAGTGCTTTGTTTACAGCTCTAGCTGTTATGAAATGCGCTATATGAATACAATTGTATTGTATATTGTATTGTATAACATTGAATGAAGGCTAATATATGTGTCAACAACTGCTTTGGGGTAGACCTAATGCAAATAAGCATTTACAATGCACTGGTGGAGGAGAAACTGCACATTACGCTACATAATGATGTACAAAAAAACAGTTAACTGTCTAATTTTAATTGGGTTTAAAAGAAAATCAATAATTATCAATACTGACTGATGTGAAATACTTAGATTGTGACAGTTTTTCAGGAATATTGCCCAGCCCTACCAAGCACATTTATGTTTAAAACTAATTTTATTTAATGTTTTTATTCACCATTTATTTCACTCTTTCATAGTTAGGTTGACCTCTTATTAAAGGTTAATAAGTATGATGTTGAAATAAAATAAACTAAATTCATTTTTCTCCGGGTCACTATTTTTAAAAAAAAAGAAAATCTATACATATCGTTATCGACCAATATGAAATCGTGATATACTTTTCAATCATATCGCCGAGCCCTACCTATAACATGATTTGTCTTTTTCTCCAAGGAATTATTTTGATGAACCCACTGCCAGATTTTGTATAGGTTGTGTCCTAGAGGCTTTTGATTATCTCCACACCTTGGGTATCATATATAGAGATCTCAAGCCCGAAAACCTTCTACTCGATGCAAAAGGTTATGTGAAAATGGTAAGTTATTATTTCAATTTGTAAATGATATTTGATTAAATTAGTACTGACAATCTTTCTGTTTTCGGTTTGCACAGGCAGACTTTGGGTTTGCAAAAAAGATTGGTCTTGGAAAGAAGACCTGGACTTTCTGTGGTACCCCGGAGTATGTGGCCCCAGAGATCATCATGAACAAAGGCCATGACTTTGGAGCTGACTGCTGGTCTTTAGGAATCCTCATATTTGAACTTCTAACTGGCAAGTAAGCCAGTATTGTCTCTTTTAATATGCATTCTGTACTGTATGCAATGTGTGGCATGGCTCAGGTGATAGAGGGGTTGTCTTTTAACCTAAAGGTGTAATTGGAACAATAGTCGTGCGGTCGTGAAGTGCTTGTCGATGGATGACTTTCTTTTATAATATATTATTTTACTAATTTAGAACAAAATAGTTTACCTCTGTTGTCGTGCAGGAGGTTCGGCTATCGGTTCACACGGTCCTATTGCGATGTTTTTAGTTGGTAAATGCCTTGCGTTTTTGCTGTTGCACGTCTCTCTGGCGTCAACGTTCCCCATCGTCTGAAACAGGATGTGAGGTAGGGATTTTCTTCTTTGTGAATTCAGCCACCCTACAATTTCCAGTATGGTGCCTGCGGAGCCATTTCCGGCAAAATAACCCCCAAACGTACGTGAAATGTACATTTTTAAAACATCGTTTTTGCAGAAAAGTTGTCTAAACAAAGGTTTCGGGAAAGTGTGATTTCACGGGATTTTCTTAATTTTGTGTTAATAATTGCGATCGCAACTTCGCAAAATCCTGGAGAGTCTTTATATATATATATACACACACACACACGCACACACACACGCACACACATGTACCGTATTTTACGGGCTATAAGCCGCTACTTTTTTCCTAGGTTTTGAACCATGCAGCTTATATAAACATGCAGCTAAATGAAGATAAATACTTTATTTTCTCTTTGTTCTGTTCCGTTTTAATCAGCAAAGTCACTGCCATGTTAAAAGGCGCTGTTAGGAAAGAATCTATTCTGGTAAAAACATGTACATTTACAGTTCAAAATCGTTCTGTAAATGCAGTAAATATCAAATTTTTCAACTTTGAAAGGTGCGGCTTATATAAAGGTGTGTCTTATAATACGGTACTTTGGCAGTTGCTAGCTGCTTGTGAAGTAGTGCAGGAGAGCACAGGCTTTAGTCCCAACAACTTTGTCATGGTGTTTGGTCATAAAGTGCATGGGCCAATAGAAGTTTCGCGGGATGGTTGTTTACCTGACGACCCACCTCAGAATCTTATGGAGTACGTTAATGGGTTCAGATTAAAGTTGTATCGGGCTAGTGAACTGGTAAAAGACAAATCGGAATCTCGTGACAAGGATGCAAAATTACCCAAATGCACAATTCACAGGTTTCAGAAAATAAACACATTTATTTGGTTGTCAACAGGGATCTCAAAATATCAACAACAACAAAAATCACATAATCGCAAAGCTGGAAAAAACAATGCAAGAAAAGTAACTCGGTAACTTAGAAATTCAGCAATGCTGGTGAAAACTAGAAACAAAAGCTCACAGCAGAAGCTGGAGGCAAAAAAACTAAATAAGGAACCCAAGAAACAAAAGGCATGTACTCTGTAACATGAAAGACGTTCAAGGTTGCAGTAATGCGTTGGTTCAGGACGTGGCAGGATACAAGCTTCTGACACAAGAGGAAACAGTTACTACAAAATAAACGTAGACACGGCAACTTGAAAGACAGGATTAAAAACTGAGAACTTAACATGATTGACGAGACATGACACTCAGAGGAAAATGAAAAAGAAGTATGACAAAGAAGCGGAGTTGCATGTTTTTTGTCCAGGTGATAGAGTATTGGCACTCTTACTTTTGGTGAACTCTCGTTTTCAAGCCAGGTGTCAACTAAAACCCCAGGTTGTCAACAATCATCAAAGATGTGCCACGTAAGTCTCTTAACAACCTACCATTCTCGTGATCCAGGTGCAAGCACTTAAACGGTGATTTAGCTCCTGTCACTGTCCCTGGTGGCTTGTCTTTTGTGGGGGAGGAAGACTTTTCAGTAGCTTCTGATAAACATTTGAAGGGTCAGTTGAAAATGTCTCAGACTTTGGAACGTCGTTGCATATGGTTGGTCATTTAGACTCCGTGAAACATGATGAGTTGGTAGAAAAGTAACCCATGTTGTTTTCGGGCAACCCGACACAAACACATTTAATTGAACATGCCATAAAATGCATGATAAAGGAGAAAAAACATATATAAGTCGCACTGGAGTATAAGTCGCATTTTTGGAGGAAATTAATTGTGCTCTTAGTACACATCATTTCCACCAAGCTACGATGGTAACATTTAGCTAACATTCACACGTGTAGCATACAAGAAAGTTACGGTATGATAACTTTAAACTCACCAAAACGGTTGTAGATTGATTAAATAAGTCGTTTGTTTATCCCCGACCGTGTAGAATGTTTCCAAGTCTCCAAAAGTATTGATATATTCAGTCGTAATTGTCTCTTTGTTCTCTTCCCTGCTCTCAGCTCTGTACATGTGGCTGATGCAAGACCCCAGCCAGTGTCTTAAACCAACAGTACACTATTTTGTATCGATGTATATTGATAGACAGTCAAATTGTCTTTATCATACTATTTTAACTACTTATTTGTAAAAATGTCAGATTTTAACCATTTAAATTATTCATGCATTTTAATAGGATTTATTTTTTTAGGATTTATCTTTATGTACCTTTATGTGGATTGCAATAAGATGTGAAATGATATACATGTTACTCTGTCCGTTGTAAAGTCAATATGTAATGCAGGTTTATATGCAGCCTTAGAACGCCCTCCTGTGGTTGTTTGGTGTATTGTTTGCTGACGCTGAAAAGGAAAGAGATACAATATAATGTGTTAATAATTTCACACATAAGTCGCTCCAGAGTATAAGTCGCATCCCCGGCCAAACTATGAAAAAAACTGTGACTTGTAGTCCGGAAAATACGGTAGTGTCCGAGAAGCAGAAGCTGCAGTTAGATGCAGAGGTGCAGTATATACTGTATGTTAGAAAATTACTTTGGTGAGCCATGTTTTCAAATTGGGCTTCACCTTGCCTTTTAGTGAAGAAGCCTAACTCAACACTGAGACCCTGTAAAGTAAAGTAAAGGTATTATTAAGGCAGACTTGTATCCTCTTCCCAGAATGGAGGACAGCATTTAACCAAGTTGGCTCATCCATGTATGTTAGCAAATTTGATCTCGTAAAGGGATATTGGCAGGTATCTCCGTCTAGTTGAGCTTGTGAGGTTGCTGCCTTAATAACATCTTCTGGACTGTTTTTTTAGATAGTGGTTTCATTCGGGTTGCGGAATGGTCCAGCCACCTTCCAGAGATTGCTGAATCTGGCTGTGTCCGACCTGGAAGGGTGTGCTGTGTACCTCGATGATGTTGTCATCTATTTAACTCTTGGAAGGAGTATGTCCAGCATGTGCAAGCCTTGTTTGAACGGCTGGTTTGGGCCAAGTTGACTGTTCACCAAGCAAAATGTGAGTTCGCCAAAGCCACAGATATGTACATGTAGATTGGCGAGGTTGAAGGTCAGGGCTTTGTTCATCCATTCGAAGCAAAGATTCAGGCAGTGAAGCAATTTCCACAACCATAAAGAATTTATGCATTTCCTGGGCTGCATTGTGAACATGCAACAGTTTTATTCTATTTTAACTGCCAGCTTGAAAAAATAAAAAATCTGGGTTTCTTCTTTTGACTCTTGCAGCCTGGTTTATTAAACATTATTCAGCATATATGACTCATCTGATGTCTGTGTGATTGATCTGCATAGCAACTGTTTATTCTGCTTTCAAGGGCAGCTCGGAGAAATGTTGGAAAGGAATTGAAATGTTTTCACCCATTTGGGCCGAGCGCATTACCACGTTTCTATCACTGGTGCCGGGAGCGCTGTTGCGTCTTTCTACCTTTACAGTCGGGAAAGTGGATACGTCATTTTCTTGTTTTTAAGAAATATGTTTGTAGATAATGACAATATCGACGGCTTTAAAACAGAATAGAGGATGGTAATTCCCACTCGATTTTTTATTAAAAATTGTGCTTCTCTTGCACCAACACTTTTATTTTTACATTTTGATTGAAATAGTAAATAATGATCCACTAAGGCCTGTGTGAAAGACAGGTCTAAGATCTCAAATTATTTTGGAATTACGTATCTGATACAGGGACTGAGATATGAATTATTTTGTAGGTACATTAAGTATTCTCTAGAAAGGAATCATATTTGCATTGTCCAATCTTTCCTTATAACAGAATTTCCTTATGTGGGAAACGACTACGATACATGTCCTGTATAAACGTGCAAGTATGTTAACAAAATACATGTGTAACAAGTTAACAACACAAGCAATATATTAATAATAAACATTTTATTAAACAAAAACTGCACTATAAAGTACAGGTATATGAACAAAATACAGTACAGTGTAACAAACATGGTCCAAATACTGTTGAAAAAAATACTGTAACACCAATGCAGTACAGTACTGTACTCAACTAGAGTAAACTGTACTGTATTTTTGTTGACTTTTCTCAGACTTGGGAAAAAATGAGTCTATTTTGAGTTGTTGTGTTCATTCTTTGCTGTATGAAAATGTTTGTCTGCATATCATACAGTTTTGTTGCTAATTGCAAGTAACTGTCCAGTTAATCATCACTGATGTCTGGTGATTCTTGTGCATACAAAAGGACATGTTCATTTACGCCAGTGTACTTCGTCCGTCGAGCCGCAAACAATTTCCTTTGAGCAGGCAAACTGCTGAAATTGTACTGAGCCAGAATCGATTCCTTGTTTTTCAAAGTCTCGTAGATTTGAGTTTTTTCGACTCCAAGTGTCTCCTGGATGGTTTTTTTACGTTGTGTCCAGCTTCGCTTAATCGGATGCATTTCACTCTCTCTTCCACGGTCATTACCGTTCTTCTTCGTTTGGAAGCCATGAGCTGAAGACAAAAATGTAAATGAATACATTTTCAATCTTTTGCATTTTCAGAAAAACGCAAGCCAAAGTAACTTACATGTCGCCGTTTTTTATCCGAAAACGGCGGAGCGGTCAAAGTTTTTCCATAGTATCGAGTGGGAACTGCTTGAGTTTGCGCTACTGCGGGCTTCGCTATGGCTTCTGGGTTCCGGATACAATACCGGAACTTCGTTGTAAGGAATCGATCGTTAATATAATACAGTAGTAGAAAATTTAATGCATAGGTTTTTTTTCTGAGTGAGGGATTTCCGTTTGATCTGATGATGGCGGAGCGGTCAAAGTTTTTCCGCAGTATAGAGGGGGGTCTGCTTGAGTTTGCACTACTGCGGGCTTCGCTATTGGTTCCGGTTTCCAGATACCGGAACTTCCGTTGTCAGGAATCGATCGTGAATGTAATATAGGAGTAGAAAATGTAATGCTTACCTTGTTTTTCCGGGTGAGGGAATTTCCGTTTGACAGAGGTCCGTAGGTGGGAATACTTACTGTATTGAATTTACGGGAAAACTTCAGGTTTTAGAGGGTGATTCTGAAGTCGCCCTTAGGTTTTCGAAGAGATGGGCGTGCCGTGACCAGGGACGGAACGGTGCGTCTGTCCGTCCCGGATGGACGCCCATTTTGTGGACGGATGGACGGATGATGAGAAATCTCTTAAAAAGGATGGACTAAGCAAGGACAGAAGTGGGTTTTCATCCGTCCCTCTATTCGTCCCGAAATGGGTCAAGTACAGACTTACGTGTCCGCTTGGGTTCTTGGGTTCTTTTAAAAAGCAAGACCACTGTTCTCTTCTGTGATACCACAAAGCCGCCTTTATTTACTGCTTGCACAACACTTTATATGTGTGCTCCCTGCAGTAACATTGCACATGCATAGTCTGCCCTCAAGTGGTTCAACACATGTAATACCATGGATTAGGCCACAGGATGCCATTTGATTGATAGTAGACTGATGGACTGTAAGGATGTAAGCGCTTTTAAAAGATGAGGACGGACGGGGTCGGAGGACAATTATTTTTATGGATAAGGGACGATGAAGGAAGGGTACCCAGGTCGCGGACGGAGGACAGACCGGAAAAAAGGGTAAAGTGCCCATCTCTGGGTTTTAGAGGGATGTTTCACCAGGCGCTTTAGACCTTGATGGGCTTATGGGTGTGAAAGTATTGGAGGGGACACATGAAAAAGTGGGAGATTTTCCCTTATCACCTTCCTCAACTACAAATTACATCAAATTTTGTCATCTCAAAAAACAGACCATGTTTTGAATATTATTTGCCAAATAGAAAGAGACATTTTTGCAATGAACAGACAATATATTTTCTTTCCAGTCCCCCATTTTCCGGAACAGACCCCATAAAGATCTACACAATGGTCCTCCATGGGATTGAGAAGGTTGACTTCCCAAAGAGAATAGGCAAGCGTCCAGATGACCTCATCAGGAGACTCTGCAAGTATGGACCCGGATAGGGTAATAACACTTAGTAGCTATACTAGTGGGTCACTGTACAGCAGGGATCACCAAACTGAGACCTCCTTCTTTTGTAATGATTAATGCAAAGGGCGAACAGTTTGATTCACACTTCTGAATCAAATTGTGACATGTGATCAAATTACCTTTAATTATGTTAATATTAATCATTAATGTAGTCATCTATGTGAAGATGCATAACATGGCAATGACTTCTCACATCAATTATCAAAATGATTTAACAAATTAGGTAACATGATACTGTAAATATTGTCAAATTTCGAATTGTGAAGCTGTAGTGTACGCCCTACCTGCCCAGGCTGTTGTTACCCTCAAGGGCCATAGTTCCTGCTGTCTCTGAATGCTGAAGTGAGCTAAAACATGTCTCTTAGCCAAATATTATGTTAATGTTTTGACATCACCCATATTACTATACTTACTTACATCAGAAGGGTTGTGCAGATTATTTTGGCGGGACAGGTGCTCAAAGTTAAAAGGGTTGCATGGAAGAAGAGTTTAAAATACCTTACAAGACATGCTCTAATTTTCTGACAATAAGTCACTCTGCTTTAAAATTCGCACAACTCAAAAAATGCATCATGAAGAAAAACCATAAAAGGTGCTCCAGAATATGTAGAATTTTGGGGGGGGCGTTTATTTTACAAAAACCCAGACAGGGGCTGTGTCTGAATGTGCACATTATTGCCTATATAGCGCACTGTTAACATTTTGTAGGGGTGTCTGAATGTCCAGGGAGGATAAATGTAGAGCACTCAGAATTACCCACAATGCACTTGGAAAAGTAGTGTGCATCGATGTTTACTCAACTGGTTAATATAGACCACAATGCATTGCAAGCAACAACCACCTCAATGGCAATAATTGAAGCAATAAAAGTGATCACGAATGCACTGGACCAAAAAAAGCATACTATTCGAATTTTTATCTACTTGAAAAAAGCTTTTGATACAATCAATCACCCAATTCTACTCAACAAACTTAATTTATATGGTATTAGGGGGGTTGCTGGGAGTGGTTAAGAAGCTATTTAACAGGCAGGGTACAATATGTTAAAATGGGACCTTACTCATCAAAAAATCTCAGTATTTCTTGTGGTGTCCCCCAGGGCTCCGTTTTGGGACCAAAACTTTTCAATGTCTATATCAATGATATATTTGACATATCTCAATCACCAAAATTTATACTCTTTGCAGATGATGCCAATATATTTTTTTAGCAGTAATGATTATAATGAACTTGTAATCACGGTAAATGAGGAATTAAATAAATTGAAGAAGTGGTTGGATAATAATAAATTAACATTAAATTTGTGTAAGACAAAGGCAATGATGTTTGGTAATTCTACAACCAGTTCAAGACTACAGATTATGATTGAAGGTGTTCATATTGAGTATGTAGATGAGAATACATTTTTAGGGGTTATAATTGACAGTAAATTATCATGGAAAGCCCACATCAGACACATAACAACAAAAATCTCAAAAAGTCTGTCAATTATAAATAGAGTTCAACCATTTCTTGATGAAAATACACTCCGTACTTTACACTACTCCTTGGTACTACCATATTTTACGTATTGTATTGAAGTGTGGGGAAACAGTTACCAATGTACAATCAATCCATTAGTTACTTTACAGAAATGAGCTGTGCGGATCATTCACAAGGTTGGATTTCTACAACACACTCAAAATCTTTTCATTCAGTCAAAACTATTTAAAATACATGATCTTGTAAAATATTATACATTAATAATTTTAGTCAGAGCTTTCAACAAACAACTACCAAGTAACATACAACACTTTTTCACAATTCGGAAGAAAACGCATATTTTGAGAGGATATGGAGATTTCACATTACCTAAAGTCCAATCTACTCGGAAAAGCTTTTGTGTATCTGTATGTGGTGTGAAACTTTGGAACAATCTGGATATCCAACACAAGCTGTGCCAAAATATTCACAGATTTAAACAGTTATATAAATATATGCTCCAGTCACAATATAGTGAGAGCGGTCTTAATGCCATGCGTTGTTTATCTGCAATATGCAATTATGCAATATGGAATCAATTCTCTGTCTTGAAATGTTGATGCGTGCTTGTTGTTCCTCACCAAGTTGGTATGTATTGTCTATTACCCTTCTGATATTGTTGTTCTTACCATTGCTCGTATGTGCTTTCTTTATGTAGTCTCTTACCATTGCTGGTATGAGCTTTTTTTTATGTTGTTCCTTACCATTATTGGTATGTGCTTGTTTTACCATTGCTGGTATGTACTATTATTACTGTAAGATAACAGTTAACTGAATGAATGAACGAAAGTATATTGCTCTTATTTTCATTCATATTTTGGTTATATATTGCAATACTGTGGTCAGTTTTGCCTTGCCTTTTTGTTTATTGTTCTGGATGATGTTAAAAGACAGAAGGAAGTATTTAAACTGTTAAGTTATTGATGAGAAATAGGGGTGGGATTAAATAAGTTTTTCTTTTTCCCATTCCTTTTCGAGTGTTACTGATTTTATTTGAATATCGAACCTGCATGTTTTCTGCTTTAAGTATTGCTCAAGTGTTGCTTTTGTTTTGTTGTTTTTTTTGTATGCAAGTCATTTATGATAAGTAAATCTGCTTGAAACAAATAAATGGAATGGAATGGAATGGAAGAAAACAACATGGCGCAAATGCGAATATCAAAGCGATGCAGTAACCACGGAAATAATGAACCATTTTATTTAATTGAAAATATGTAGGATGGCACGGTGGTCGACTGGTTAGCACGTCCGCCTCACAGTGCAGAGGTCGTGGGTTTCGAATCCGGCCCCAGCCTTCCTGTGTGGAGTTTGCATGTTCTCCCTGTGCCTGCGCGGGTTTCTTCCGGGTACTCCGGTTTCCTCCCACATTCCAAAAACACGCATGGTAGGTTAATTGGACACTCTAAATTGTCCCCTAGGTGTGATTGTGAGTGTGAATGTTTGTTTGTCTGTGTGTGCCCTGCGATTGGCTGGCAATCAATTCAGGTTGTACCCGCCTACTTCCCAAATACAGCTTGGATAGAGACTCCAGCATCCCCGCGACCCTTGTGAGGATAAGCGGTTTGGATAATCGATGGATGGATGAAAATATGTACAATAAAGGAAATAAAATACAGGTTAAATAAATATTTTTTATTCACAATAAATAGTCGGAGATCTTAATGCACCGGTGCGTTATGACAGCTACGGTGGTCATGTGATATGCAACAAGGAGAAAGTAGTGAGCTGGCTGTCCGAATCGCCAAACAGAATGAGGGAAAGGGAACTACTATATTGTGCAACATATAGAGCGGGGCTATGTAGTGAATGAGGGGTTAGGGAATAAGGGTGGACATTCAGACACAGCCCAAGACAAGATTATTATAGTTAACGAAAACTAACGAAATGACTCAAACTAAAATAGAAAAAAAAACCTTAGAAAAATATAAAAACTAACACTTGTTCTAAAAAATAATTAAAACAAATTGAATTGAAAAAACAAAAGTTAAAACAAAATAAAATGTAACCATCATGAAAAATTCACGCTATTTACTACTACCATGGCACAATAACCAACTAGTATTCTAACTTTGGCACAATGCAATGTGGGATTCTAGTTAAAGTAAGTCATTTTAAATGAAAAAGAAAAAACTTTTCCGTAGTTAGAAGGATACATTTCAAATCTTAATCTGTGTCTCCAACAAAAAAGTGTGATTTACAGTGCAGAAAATATGGTACCGTAATCCCCGGACTACAAAATGCACCTGATTAAAAGAAAGAGGTCAAACTGATATATTTTGAAAAAATGTACTGACCATAAACATCGGAAACACGCTCCACCAGACAACCCCCACCTCATGCTCATTAAACTCAACTCAAAATGCTTACTTTGCTCTACTATATACCAATCCAGGTCCCCACCTGTGTAAACGTCTATCACCCTTAGTAAATGTAACTTTTAAAATGCAAAATGTAGAATAAATACCGAGCTGATGATTACAGGCGGCATTCATAAATTTATGTGAGCGGACTAATAACATTGTAGTTTTCTTTTTATTTTAAAATGGTTTAACTTACCTAAAATCCCCCGTTGTATTCTAGCCAAAGGTACAACCCTGGCGGATTAATGCGTCTTTTAAATTTTTGTTGTTGTTGTTGTGCGAAGTAAAAATTAGTCGCCATGACTCCCATTGCTTCTTCTTCTTCTCTGTTCTTTTGAAAACAACGAAGAAGAAGCACAGCCAGAAGTAGTCATTAGCCGACGTCGTCCTTTAAGAACAGCAAATCTCGCTCACATTCATATTTGAACGCAGCTGTTTACTATTCGGCTCGTATTGCCTGCAAGGGGCTTCGTTTTTTGGGGCTCTCTGAATAACAGAAGGGCACATTTGAGCAGCTTTCAGAGTTTTCAAACAGCCTGAGTGAAGCAGCGTGCTAGGAGCGTATTTCCAAACGCACTCACGATGAGGGTGCACACTGCTTCACTCTTACTGTTCAGAAACTCAGAGTGTTGTTGAAATGTGCCGTATGGTTATTCAGAGTGCACCAAAAACAAAAACAGTGCCAGTATGCGCTCTAGGTGCTCCTGTGCATCAGGCAGTACGGATGGAAACAGTTTCTTGCCTGATCTGACTTAGAGGGAAGAAAAATAACAAAGAAACCCTCAAAATGGCAAGGTTAACCTGCAATAGATGAAGTTATGGTCACAAATGAAAACCTTTGATAGGGTGAATCCGAAATAACCGAACCGCGATGTAGCGAAGGAACACTGCAATACATTTTGGTGCAATTTTGCCTGAAAATAATGTATGTGAATTCTACTCCTTTAAACCTAGGTTAAACCCAGTTGAGAGGGTGGGGAACAAAAAGAATGGGATCATTGACATCAAGAAGCACAAGTAGGTCCACTTAAAACATCTCAACTGTAACTTTCAATCATTCACCATCCCTTGTTCTCTTCTAGTTTGGTTTTCCGGTTAGATTCCTGTATAATATACACCCTTCACATCCTTCATGTATTCATTTCTTGAAAAAACAAAAAATGACTGTGATGCAGCCACTGTTGAAACTTGTATACAGTACATTATAAATTGGCTGGATCATGCGACCTATTCTGACAGATGGTTCCAGGGCTTCAATTGGGAGGGACTGAGGCGCCACAAGCTCCTGTCTCCTCTAAAGAGAGAGGTGAGATCTTTTGCACAGACATACAAACTAGGGGGGGAACGGTTTACAAAATCCACAGTTTGCTTCAGATCACAGTTTTATCTTCAGTAAAATCTCTTGTCTTGTAGTTTAACATGAAAGTGTATATTCACAACATTATTTTCTTACTATTATTATCATCATTATTGCATTATTATTTTAACCATTATTGTTGATCTATTATACCTAGTGCCAGACATAACAAATAACATCTCTTCACTTGGATGGCAAAAAGTACAACCAATCCGTGTATCCGTCTGTTGCCATTCATACAACAGAAAAGACAAGTCATGTTTCCGTGTAAATACATCAGCTTTTTGTTCAGTAATAAAAGCCTACATATCTCACTGAGTAATTATGTGTGACTAAACTGAGACAAGAGGTTCGGGTGGCGAGAGTTGCGCAAAAGGACCGACGGAATAACTTGGATTGAACCGAAATGCTTGAATCGATCAGTTTTGACGTTTTCCAAAAAACTTTCAAACCCTAATCCATATACGTCGATGTCATGCAACGTTTCCCAAACTTCCCAAAATGGGTCATTTTTTAGTCACTTTTGACCGAAATTGTGAGCATTTTGTACAGTAACCAGGATGAATCATAAATTCAGGTGTGAATGATCATGTCAGCAAACCGATGGTCCAATTTGTTTCTACAGCTGAATGGCCCAATGGATCACAGTCACTTTGACATCTTTCCTCCTGACACAGAAATGACACCTGATGAGGCGTCTGGCTGGGATAAAGACTTCTAATTTCCTCACAAAATGTACTCCAGATGCGCAAAGCACTTCAACAATTCTCCACATTCGCCAAATGATGATGCAGTATCAGGAGAACTGGGAGTTCATTATCTTGTGCAAGAATAATAGGATACTGCTCAGGATCGAATAGGATACTGCTCAGGATCGAACCCACACTTTGGGTTGGTCGTTACCACGTTACCACCTGAGCCCTGTCACATCCGTACATTTTCTACTTAAAAGGTGTTTTACTTGCAGCATCAGGTATTCAAATTGAGTGAATTGGTAAATTAAGCCAGAACATGTCATGTTGTGAAGGGGTCAAGCAACAAACTCCAGAATTCTTCCAGAGTAGAAACACTATTGTTGGCAAAGCTCTAGTGCCTTGAGATACATGATCACTTGTATCTCAAATCATCTTTGCCCTTTGAAATGCCATTAATCCGCTCCAGCCTCCCCAAAAACCAAACATTTTGTCACGTTTTTAAGAAGGATGTCACTTGATAATATTGCACTTTATAAAAACATACAGTAATGACATCAATAAATAGAATGTCAAGAAATAACCGTTTTCGCCATATTTCTTTGCTTCAAATCATTGGACATTTGTTCTTCTGCTGTGCTCGCCTTGGCCACCTGGCGGCAGTATAACACAGACATACAGAAATACATGGCGACAGTCACTGCTGCAGTGATATTAGTCCTTAACAGAGGATAAAGAATATATGCCTGTGAGTAGGGTTCAAGCAAATCGAAGGAGATTTGGTACCTACACTGGAGCGGGGCTCTTGCGTATCCATGACAAGTTTGGTAGCCTGAATATTTCTTGTGTTTTATTTTGCTCTTTATTGGCAGATTTAGTGTATGACGGACATTTGTATTGGACATGAATGAAAATACGGAACAAATCGCATCCCTGTATTGCTTCACTATGAGACACTACATCTAATAGCCAAATAAGGAACGATTCCGTATTTTACGGAACTGGTGGCAACTCTACCCGTGAGTATTGGTATATTATCTGTCTGCAAGTGTTGCTCCACTGTTTGTGTCCAAATGTTCATGGCTTTAAGAGTTGGAACGCTGCAACACCAATATTGATTAGCCCATCTATGGCATTTTGCATCGTTTGTCAGCATTACGCTAAACTGGCTTTCCTATGTGGTTGTTTTGAAGACACAATCTGTAATTCCCTTTGTTTTATGTTTAGTTTGACAGTAAACTCCAACTGGGAGTGGCAATGAACATTTTCAAATCACTTTCTTTGAAAAAGTGTTCACTGTCTGCCGAACTGCTGTTTGTTGTAAAGTGAATTCATTTCACTGCCACCATGCAGCACTCGACAAACTCCTTAGCCAGGTCAGTCACATCTCAATGCATCAATTGTACGGTGAAGCCTCAATTTTGCCATCTATTTGATGTCTTACAATCTCATCTGCCCAGTCCACATTTTCATGAAATGGTACATTCCATTTACCTCAGATCACAAACCAGTAATAGTGGCTTACTGACACCTATGGACGCAGTAATTCCATGCACATGTTTCCAAAATGAATCCTGACTAATTAAATCCTTCATCTTATAGATTATTCTATTGAATAATGAAGTAATTTGTTTTAGTACTTTTTTTTTTTTTTAACTTCAAAGTGGTTTTCCTTCTCTGTATACCTCACTGGCAAACGTGCTCTAGACCAGCGGTCGGCAACCCTTGGCTCCGAAGCGTCCGGTGCCTTATGACATCGAACGCGTGCTGCATGCATACAGTCTATTGGAAAGAAGCGTACACCAGATAGTGAGCAGTGACCACTAGATAGCGCCGATGTTTTCTTGGTTTCATCTAAAAGTCTTGTCACAGCAGTTCAATTCCAAAATATGTACAGTATATTAATAAACTGTTGTTCATGGAGTAACGTACTGGTTGTGTGGACTGTACTTCATGTTCCTCGTTGTCGCTCTGTCCACAGGTTTAAGCTTTTTTCAGTGTCTGTTGAAATCTTTGTCCAATCAACAAGAACATTTCTGAGGTCAGAGGTCAGTGAATTTGGCATGATTAGCTGCTTAATTAACACAACTTTGACAAAAAAAAAAACACAGTAGAATACATAAACTCATAAAAATCCTGTATTTGGAAAATGCAATCAATGCAATATTCATACTGCAACATTACATTATAGAGTAAAGTTGTCGGACGGGTATACAAAAATCTCTTCCTTACAAAATAATATGGAAGAGAGAAAACAAATGCAACTGCATTTAATGCACGTTAAAGATACAAAATGATAGAAAACCAAAGGACCTTGAGTTGAAAAAAAATCCTTTCTTGCAAAATGAATGAATGATATTTGCAACTTATAGTATGATTCATCAACCAGGAGGGGGAACATTAATCCCCACCAAAAAAAGTATTCCCAAATGCAAACAGATTTTTAGTTATCCAATTAATAAAATATTACAAGGAGTTAAGTATGCATAATATCATATGCCCTGGATCAACATCATTTTATTTTTCCTCTGAGTTACATTTGAATGGTCTGGACAATTATTACTGTTTGCTGATGTTGCTGTTCTTTTTTTTTTGGGGGGGGGGTCATAAAAAGAAAGCTCCGCCTGAACAGTTTTTGGTGTTAAATGGCCATTTTCTTTATTCACGTCACATATTTTTAAATTTATTTTTATATTATCACTACCATACTGCATTCCTACAAAATAGTTCAACATGCATCATTTTGCCTGTTGGTCGTGACACACAAATGGACTACTTTTAACTCATTCACTGCCATTGATGAATTTACGTGTCTTTTCACAGTCCAGCCATTAATCCCAGGATTTTTTTTTTTTTCGTTTTTTTTTCAAACATTAGGATGAAAGAGAGTTTTAAAATGTCAGTGAATGAGTTAAATATGCATTTAGACTAAACATAAAGCACATTTAGAGGGAATGTGAGTCTTTTACTGCTCAAAAATGTAAACAGTATACCGGGTAAAGGAGATACAGGCAGGCTTAAAATGATGTCATGTTTGTTACATAAGAGAAGAAAGCATCCCACAGTATACACTTTTTATCTCAAATCTTATCTTCCAGCATACATCATGCTGACATGATAATCCATTGAAGCGTACTCTTGACACACAATGTTGCATGCACTCCATCATGCCCTGTACTTATGAAACACCACATTTGTCCCTATCATACTGTATATACTGAATACTGTACATACACCACCACCTAAGTAGAGCTAAATATTTGCATATTGCACATTAGCTTGACTGTAAGTAAATGAAAACAAGTGTTGCTGAAAAAAATCTACTAAAGTAATTACAAGTAATGTACTGTATTTTGTTGTATGGGTTGTTTTAAATGTTTGTTAACCTTCTTTCACTACATTTGTCAGACATAAAAGTCACAGTGTTTTACTGTTTGACCTTTCCTCCCACATACTGTACAGCTGGAGCATCGTTCATTCTGGAATCTTCCCTTTAATTCCTTAATTATCTCTTGTCTTCACCATTCATTCCTTTTTCCATTCTCAGTCCTGAATCATCTGCGATGCTCTCCTCCTAATGCTGTATCAAAACATCTGGATCTGATTTGAGGACAGGACAAAGACGGATGATGTTAGTCACTTAGTTTTAGCTTCTTGACACACAATGTATAAACTGTATGGATTGCCTGCGTCCCAAAAAGTTTATTTCGCTCTTCTGCTGTAAAATGGTCGTTCTCAAACCCGGTTACTTGGACCACCCAGGGTCCACGAGACATAACTTAGGGGTCAAAATACTTAACAATAAATTATTGTATCAAAAGCGCATACATATGGAGACTGTTACACTTAAAACATCTAGTTACTCCTGTTCCCATGTTTCCATTATGTTTCCATTGGCAACCACAATCAGGTTTAAGGCCACCGTGGACATAACAAGATCGGCCTGAAACAACATGGGTTAATAAACACGGCAGGCCAGATTCCATGGCAGTCACGGTGAAACGGAGTTGTGGTGAATGCCTTAAAACATGACAGTACATAGTGAGACTGGTTTACTAAAATCCCAAATAATAGACGGTAGATTGCGTGGTCACTCTATAACAGACTCTGCACGCTGTTGGTAGGTGTGTTGCACGTGATCTAATAAAGGGTTGCGCATAGGGTTACCAACTGTCCCGTATTAGCCAGGACGTCCCGTATTTTGGACTAATTTGGTTTGTCCCATACGGGACCTTGAATATCCCGTATATTGACTATCAACTCTTGCAAACACAGAAAACTGCAATCTACCGATCCGGTAATATAAGATGCTTTTAGTAAAGCTTTGGGTGGCGATCGATTAGCAATAACGACGGACACAGATGAGTTGGCAGCTCAATGTCTTTTATTTGTATACTTGCTCGAACATACATTGCTGGTTCTTAAACAGTGATAGCACATTACAGCGCTCCTAATGGAGACTCTCAATACTACACATGACAGGTCCTAGGTCAGATAAAGCGTCAATTCAGAACAAGCCACAATCACTCCACCTGTCATGTAAGTACTTCTCTATGGCTGCGCAAAATGACAGAAGACTGCTTGAATCAGTCAGAAGCAGCCAGAAATATCCAGAGAAAAAATAAATTTGGTGAGTCACACTCCTCTTTTACATTTCAGATTTCTTACACCCGTTTTTTAATGAAAAGAGCCAAATTGTGGTTTCATATGAGGTGACATATCATCGCTGTCCTGTGAAAAACACTATCCAGTTTTTTCATTTTTTCTTATTTTTACATGAGTGTGGTTTCAGCATTAACATGAAAAATAGGGAAAAAAATCCCAAATTCATACATCATGCTCACACCACCGTGGCACCGTGCACCTGTCCCTTATTTAGGAGTGAGAAAGTTGGCAACCGTAGTTGCGCATGCAATCGTATCCATTATCTGGGCGCGCCGAGTAATCTGCTTAACAAAACTGCAAGAAGTTCCTTTTACGCGTTATGGGAGGCGCAGTGTTTAATTCAGGACATGCAATTTTTTAAGAATATGTTCTATACAGGCCCACTAGTTGAAACAAGGCATTCTGATAAATATTGCGTTTGTGGAATAAGAGTTAATTTACCCATTTTTAGCCATCTCAGGGGGCGGACATTTTAGTACTTTCTGTCGATTGAAAATGACATCACAGTTGCTCAGGGCTCAGTTAACGACCAATTACGGCTTTCCTGTTTTCTGAAGCTGAGCCGTGATTGGTCGTTACCTGAACCCTGAGCAGTTGTTTCAACTAGTGGGCCTGCATAGAAGATATTCTTTAAAAAATATATTTGGGTTGACTTCCTCTGTAAATAGCATTTCTGAAAGGCAAGTTCAAATATTCATGTGACCTAACTTGTATTTAGCAAGCAGTTTTGAAGCTTCTGAGGGCTGACTTGCAGCCAGTCACAAGGAGGAGTCAAGCCAATATCACCAGTAAGAAAACGCCTTTCAACTATGCATTTCCCCATTTCCATGCATCTGTCATTTCAGCGCACTGTGACAACTCATTTTAACTCACACGATGGGCCTGTATACTTAATACTGTAAAGTACACATACAGAACTTGTCCACTTGGGGTCGCCATCCTCACATGACATGGTGTTACTTACGTTCATGTTGATAAATGCCCGTTAAGTGCACGTTAATACTGCTGTGTTGAATCACTCAGTTAATAATACAATAAATAAATAAAAATAAAAATAATACTGTAATGGTGAAAACTTTCTATTAACGCTAAGTGTGAAACCTTTTAAATATGGTGGTCTCAACCACCTTTTACACCTGTCATCAACAGCGGACGCAACTGTGAGAGTCACCACGATGTCTGCTTTTTAGAATCTTAGCTCCATTTGCCTAACAAATTGTACGGCTTGGTATTTTGGCCATTTAAACCTCATTGAGTTTTGTAGGTCTTGCTATACAAACTTGCTTCCACGGTGCACTTTTTCCAGGCAAAAGGGGCTCCGTGGCCAGATCATTAAGTTAACCTAGCATTAGCTATGGAACAGTTAAAATCACTGATGTGATTGTGATATAAATCTGACATGCATGCAGCATTTCAAACTAGCAACAATGGAACTTATTTATTTTATTTGACTGAGTTAGTTTGTAATAAATATGTTAATAATGAATATTTAGGTTGAAAAGTTTTTAAAAATACAGTAATTTCCGTGGCATTTATAGGTACACATTTAGCGCAGATGATGCTTCTACAGACATATCAACTCTATGACACTGGAGAGTTAAGTTGACAGCAGTTTGCATCATCGTCATCATCATCATCTTCATCTTCCAAACCGCTTATCCTGTACAGGATAACCCTAATACTAAATCTAACCCTAACCCTAGTGCTGCCTATCCCAGCTGACTACGGGCGAAAGGCAGAACTGAACTGGTCGCCGGACAGTCGCAGGGCACACACGCACACAGACACCGTCACTGAGCGGGAACCGATCCCACGCTGCCCGCACAAAACTCAGGCGTGTGAACCACTACACCATCAGTGACTCCAGCAGTTTGCAATACCTCATTATTCATTGGAGCCAAGGGATTTGCAGTTTGTTGGTGTGTCCCAAGACAATCATGGAGTTCCTGTTTCTATCATCAGGTTCCCTTCGTCCCACATCAGGCCTGTAAAAATCCAAGCAATCATAAAGTGAAATTCTCAGCTCAAACAGAAATCATTATCATCCATAACCTAACCCAACGTGGCCCGCAACAAAAATGAGTTTGATACCCCCAACCGTTCTGCACAAAAGCACAGACAGTGTTGTCATCTTTGTGATTTTTTTTCTTCATAGTATTTAGCAACCTCTTCAATCGTTCTAGCTACTACTTTTCAGAAAAGCATCAAGAAACTTTGTTGCTAAAGAAAAGACAACAGGAGTGGAATCATTTTCACTTTGTTTTCCACATGAAAAGAAAGAAGCTCGGTCGGAGGCGACTTTCAAAAAGCTATCAAATGTGCGTAGAGAGACTGCACAGAAAAGGATGATGCCATCAGGTGACCTTTTCACCTACAACAGCCTTTTGAGTATTGGGAAAACGTAGGGAACAACTACATTGGTTGTAATGGTGCCATGGTGAGTTTGATATTTTTTTGTCAAAATGTCTACATCAAAGGGCTCTATTTTTCATGGAGATCTTAATGCTGCATGGAATAATTCTGCAAAGATGTGGGTATCCTGATGTTGGTTAATTTTGCAGTCTTGCGCAGGCAGGCGTATCAGAAAGAGGCTGGTTATACCGTTGTGGGAGTGGTCACAGCCAACCTCAATCACGGCCAAAGTGGCTGCTCTCATTTTCTTTAAAAATAGCACACTAGTAGTGCACTAGAGTCTCGACATGGCAGAAGCACATCCACAACGTGCATTTACATTAAATCAGTTTCAAGCACTAAACACTAATTCGATTAAATTACTTTAACTGGACTAATTCTCTACTGAATTTAAAAAAAAAAAGAAAAAAAAAAAAAAACTTCTTCAAAGTGCTATAGCATGTTAGCCGGAGTGGTGCACAAGTCCTAACTAGCTGATGACTGCTACCACTACATAAGGTATTTTCATATTTAGATTGTGACATTTTTTTCCTCAAGTTCTGTAAGTCAATTACATTCACAAGTTCCAGGAAAACTTCATGCGTTATGATTTATAGCCAGCCTCAGATTCAAAATTCATTTCAATGAATAATTAATTCTTGGTGTTTATGCACTCATTCCCTATTAAATGAGCAAACAGGACAATGTAGCAGTCAGGGGCAGAGCTACCGGGTGGCAAAGGGAGTCTTTTAAATTCTTTTAAGTGAACTGAATCATTTGAATCAGTTCATCAAAAAGAACAGTTCCAAAGATTCTTTCACCCAACCAAGCCACAGTAAACACAAATGTTCCTACATACCAATAACAGTACAAGAAGGTGAGGCTCACCTGTAGAGTTGTGGACAGGACATCTTCAGTGAGGTGGTGGTTGATCCCAGTTTGCTCTTATTTCTCATATTAGATTTCTTCACCAGGTCCTTGACTCTGCCCCATGTGTCATAATCACCTATCTGATGCATAGGAGCAAAACATTACATGCAAAATTATAAATGAAAACAATGACAATTTTGCGGGCCAATTTACAGTACCTAAAACCTGTTTCGATTATTTTTACTTCAATGTATACGGAGAGCATGATAAAACCATGCAATTCTTTCTTTTGATTGCCTTATTTAGTTTCAGCTTTATGGGAGGAAAAGAGTACCCGGAGAAAACCCACTCAGGTATTACTATTATTATTATTATTTTTGATACATTCATTATATAAGGACCCTTTTGAAGCACATTTGTTCATTTAAACTCACTACAGTGAAAATGGTTGGCACGAACCTCACTATAATACAGTAGAACGCATTCCCTCAAAAAAGCACACAGTATATGATTTATTATTATGAAAGAAAAATACTAAACTAAATATTACCCTGTAACACTGGTACATATTAAAATCTAAATGCCAATACTTCCAAAAAACATATTTTCAAACAGGCTTTTTAAACTCAGACCACATTCCAAAACTCTTGCACTGAAACAACAACAACGAAACAAAGGTGAAATTCTACAGTCCTCTTTTGCATTAAAAGCTTACTATTCTGTGGAAAACCACACATTGTTCTATCAACAGTTGAACAAGCACAGACATTTTGATCACTCAAATCCTACCAGCCTCCAAATTATAATAATACTTATTACTGACATTGCTGCAGGGGCCTTCAACATGTGCACATAACTCACCGGCCGATGAGGGATGGAAAGCTCTTCGGTGCTTTCACGGAGGAAGATATCTCCCTCGTTATAACTCATTCGGTTGAGACTTCTTTTGCACAGAGGGATTGGTGTCAAACTGTCACAACTCATGTCTGGAAGCAGAGAAGATTCAAGACGGTTTTACAATTTTCTGATATCTGTTCTGATATCTTCGTACACAACAAGTTTTAAATTACCCGTTTTATCTTACTATAAATGAAAATGTTTTATAATATGGGTCTTCTTGGAATAAAAAGTATGATGACATGCTTGTATGAAGTTTATTATCATCAAGTATAGTGGACTCCTGCATACTACCGTACACACCTATTCACATTTTTTTTTTCAATATTTTTTTAAAATATATGTTTTAATTATATCAATTTTATGTGGGAACTTTTTTTTTTATTGGTGGTATATCCCTACTAATTCAGCAATCTTTGGGAGGAAGATTAATGTAAATGAAATGGCATCTATTATTTGCAGATGTTCGCGATTCAAAGGCCAACCCGATCTCTGTATTTTAACAAATCAAAATAGTACACTACACAATTGTTTTGTGATGTTACATGTTTTCTTTTGATAAATCTATTGACCAAATCCAAATAAAAATGTTTCCTCTACTATAGTTTTAAGATGGAATATGATCTATGTCTTGAAGCACCAAACTACTGTCTTCTTTTTCTCATTTCCTTCGTTACTTAACATTTTAATGAAGAATGAACAGAAACCAGTCAATCAATGGTGCATCTACAAATTGGGTAAACTTCACTTGACACAAGCCAAACCAAATGAGCACCCAACATTTGTGGTCGTCTCTTTTGGTACGGGACATAGTTTCTGTTCCTTGTCACAAAAAATATAGTACTTTTGCTGCACATACAGGTAGAACTTCTTTCCTTCTTGTTAGAGTCATTCAACTTCGGTCATTTTAAGAGCCAAAACAAACTTCACGGAAAGGAGTGATAAATGACTACGGTACTCTGCCATTTGTATACTCCTCATCCAGAGGGTTCATTGAAAACAATCTCCTAAGGATTTAAGTATAGCTACAGTCTCTGCTAAGCATGACACACAAATGAAACCTCTCAGATTAATTAATTGATAGTGTAGCAAAATGAAGTAGCTTGTTGAACTACTTGAAGCTTACACATTTTGATATACAGTACATACTGTATATACTGTATATGTGTAATGTGGGCTTTTCAGTGTTATTCCCTCCTTTTACTAACAACACATTCCTTGTTTGTGGAGCTAAATTGCGAATTTCCTGCCTTTCAGAGGAGGAACCGAGACATTCCACAGGCCATGGGACAGTGTATGTTCCTGTCATGTGTAGGATGCCAGGAATTCTGCCTCATGCCCTTGCCTTCATTTCCCTGAAGGACCACCAAGATGTCAGCCTTTATCCACAAAGGCAGTGAAAACACTGAAGTGAAATTTTGGGATGATTACTGCATTCCCACATGACTAATATCAACTGGAGCTGGTGTCTGATGACAAGGTAAACATGGTAACTCAAAAGCATGAGGGGTTGATTTTGGGTCAGCGTTTGCAAAATGAAATGCTGTCTTATGCCATACGCATTAGATCCATTACAGAAAGGCGTCAACACGGAAATTAAAATAATATGGTCATATTTGAAAGGTTATCAAGTGGCAGAAATGTATTAAGTGGCAAGTCCTTTATGATCCGAACGTTCTAGTGAGGTTTTAGAATTCTCCAGTCCACTCAGTTGAAACTCACATTCTTTTTCTGCATGCTTAAACATGAGGAAAAAGAACATGCAGTCCAAATGTATTTTTGAGCATGTGAATTTATATGGGGACCTAACCCTACCCTCTGACACAAAAAATCGAAATTACTTTTTTTAGTTGGACCTTTGTTCATTTTTGCCCAAATTAAATTGTTGAAGCTATTCGGTGGCTGGTATTCAATCAATCAATATTTTTCAAAACTCTTTTTTTTTACTTGTCATTACAGCTTTCAGCACATCATTCCTTCAAACCTTATTTTTTCTTTATTCAGTGCTGATACAAAACAGCAACAATATTAAAACCTTACTGAGATGATGTGTGGAAATTACACAAGTTTTTAAAAAATTACAATACTTCCGGTTTATTTTTATAATCAGAGGCTGAAAGTTGAAAAGTGGCCGGATTCTCTCAGTCTATGACACCCTCTTGACGCATGCAAGATGCTGTACTAATTGCCTCGGCCGTCTAACGCTAATATTAAACCCACAAGCTAGCAAAATGAGTAAAAAAACAGACCACGCACAATGCCAGCTCTGCACAATATGCGGCGAGCGGCTCTTGATTTAGCTTTGTGGTGACTATGTATTTTCATGCACTTTATTTGTTCAGTGAATCCTTATACAGTATTGTCGCATTTCAGGAGGACACTGCTAATATATTTAGATAAAAATGCGGTCTCATTTCATTGTTATAGCTACAAAATAGCAGAGCTCGGCATTCCATCCTGGGGTGAAACGGTACGTCCCTCCGTCCCGGATGGACGCCCATTTTTGGGACGGAGGACGGGGAACGACAAGTTTTAAAAAAGGGACGGACTAAGCAAGGGCGGAGGTGGATTTTAGTCCGTCCCACTAATCGCCCCTCGTGTGTGACGTTTTCGTGAGGCGGCCAAATTTCATCTCAACCTACTCGGTGAAATGGACAAACGACAAAAATTCCCTCCATACACGCCACTAGTTACCCAACTGCGCGTACTTACTTGCACTGGGAACGCCCCGGTGGGAACGCTGTGCACTGCACACGTTCCATCACACAGGTCATTCTTGCCCTCTTTCTTCAGTCTTTAAAATATTTTTTTCTGTTTCGTGTACAGGCTCTTTAACTGAGAGCTCAGCTCTGCTCACTGTGTAGGACAGCTTTGTCAAACCGTTAACCCATGAGTGGGTGGATAAGGTAAGCGGATTTGAATAGTAAATTAGCCAGCTAATGAGCTTTAATTAAGCCTCTGCCATTAGCATCTCTCCCGCGGCATCATGCACGGATGTTTTTGGTTTTTTTTCGGGTGGGGGCGGACGTAACCCACCCAGCAAAAATTGGCTGAAAAGACGTAGAAAAGACGTCACTTGTGTCCGTTCAAAAAACGTCCCAACTTGGTTGAAAAGTGAAAGGTGAAAAGATGTCATTTTCATGTCGTTGAAAAGACGTCCTTTTACAATCTCAATTTGGTTGAAAAGTGAAAGGTGAAAAGACGTCATTTTCATGTAGTTGAAAAGACGTCTTTAAAAAGACATCCTTTTACAATCTAAATTTGGTTGAAAAGTGAAAAACAGAGCTTGGGCAGTCCGTCCCAGGGACGGACCGGACACATATGGGGGAAAAAAAATGGCTCGATTAAGTAAGGGCAGAAGTGGATTTTAGTCTGGCCCACTAATCGGCCCTCATGCATGCGACATGGTCACGAGGCAGCCAATCTCAACCTACTCAGTGATATGCGTATGTTAACATGGCAGGGAGGTCATTGTTTGTTGTGCTCAGTCATGGTTTCATAAAGTAAATGGTAAATGGTAAATGGTCTATCACTTGTATAGTAGATTGCATGTGTTTAGAATTGTGACAAATTCATACAATTTTGTGTCATGGTACTTTTTAAATATGAATTGAATGTATAAAACACCAACGTCAGTCTGCAACGTCAGTGTGTCAGTGACAATCACTCTGATTGGCTGCCAGCCAGGAAGTCCATCCCCATTCAAATTGGTGCGCGGGAGTGACATGTATTTTAAATATCTTTAATAAATGTCAATTACGATTGCAAAGAAAAATTACATTTTCGAGACGATAGTTTGTTAACATCATGCAGCATTAAAGCAATACAACTTTATTTATATAGCGCATTTCACAACAGCTGCAACTGTAACAAAGAACTTTATATGTTATAAAAAACAATAATACAACAACAAAGACGGCTAAACACATCCCAAATCTAAACGACTATTTTCTGGGCTAAATTTGGACCACATTGGACGTGCTAAACACAACACAATTATCACCAACTATTTTTGGACTAAATTTGGACCACATTGGACGGGCTATAACACAACCCAGTTTTCAATGACTATTTTTGGACTAAATTTGGACCACATTGGATGGGCTAAACACAACACAATTATCAACAACTATTTTTGGACTAATTTGGACCACATTGGACGGGCTATAACACAACCCAGTTTTCAATGACTATTTTTGGACTAAATTTGGACATGTTTGCATGACAACAAACACAGCCCAATTTTCAACGACTATTTCTGGTCTAAATCAAGTCTAAGACGGACCGACCAGATTCAGCCCAAAATCCAACGTCCAGAAGACGTCTGGTGCTGGGTGGGAAGGATGGAACCGCTTTAAAGGGAAGAGGGACAATATCGGAGGACAATGATTTTTATGAATAAGGACAGAGGGACGAGAACGGAAGGGTACCCAGGTCGCGAACGGAGGACGGACCGGCAAAAAAGGGTCAAAATACCCCAGTTTTTGTGTTGCTCGTATCATTCATGCACTTTATATTTGCTTTTCGGTGTCTGTTGCATTTTTAAGACTGACCATTTTAAAGCATTGTTACCTTTTTTATGGTGTTGATGCTTCTATTAAACTAAAGGTACATAAGATTACACAGTGGATTGACGTTTGTTGTTGTAGCATTTTATGAATCAGCCGAACATTGACAATGGATCATCAAAGAAAGCAAGACATTTTCAACACTCAGAATTGGTGTGTAATTTGTAAAAATATCACACATACATAGGGACGTTTATTTTTTTGAATATTTTTGAAAAAAATATCAAATTGTGTGCCCCGCGACTGGCTGGCGACCAGTTCGGGGTGTAGTCTGCCTTCGCCCATTGACGGCTGGGATAGGCTCCAGCAACTCCCCGCGACCCTGTATAGGATAAGCGGTTTGGAAGATGACATGACATGACATATCAAATTGACCAAATTCTGCCATTTGAGATATCGACCCACACCAGTGATGTACAAGGGCCAGTGCTAGTCCT
The DNA here is from genome assembly GCF_054856515.1 of Filicampus tigris. Lineage (NCBI taxonomy): Eukaryota > Metazoa > Chordata > Actinopteri > Syngnathiformes > Syngnathidae > Filicampus > Filicampus tigris. Next base: position 2,802,902 of record NC_141227.1, on the reverse strand, counting down.
GGCAGGGCCGCTGGCCGGCAGTTTGGTTGGCAAAACTTCGGCCGATTGGGATTTTTTTTTTTTTTATTCTATTTTTTTTAATAAAATAAAAAAACCAAGTTGGATGAAAAAGTCTTTCACTGTTATTTAATAGTAAATGACTATACAATTAAGTTACACATACATAATTAACTGATTCAGTAATTAACTAACCTGATATGAAATGATCACTAAACAGGCGATAACCGCCACTACGAGAAGGATCCCACTTCTCCGTCTTTTTTATAGCTGCTATCCATTTACTACGGCTTGGTTCTTGTTTTGGTAGCCTGTAGAATGCTCGTCCCTACTTTTGTCCCCTCTTTCTGGCATTGTTTACGTTTGGCACAGTGGATTGCAGGATGTATGACGTCAATGTCAGGAGCTCTATTTGGCTCGCGGCCACCACCCCAAAAGGCTTTATGTAGAACCCTGCAATGGTTAATGCCTTGTAATGTTTGGTCAGCAATAATTGACTGCCACATTGATGACTCACCACGCACCAGGAGCAAGTGGCACTCAAACCTCTTGCTCAAGGTTACTTAACTTTGACATGGTCACATTGAAGCTGAGGATTGAGCTCACAACGTTTGGATTGCGAAAACATTGTGGTATAATTGTCAGGTGTAATTATTGTAATTTGTGCACCACGTTTTGTCATTGACTGTATAATGCACAATATATGAATGGTTGAAATTATATTCCCTTTACACGGCAATAAAACAACTCTGTTACATAGCTCCATTAAATTAGAAATGTGCTTCTTACAGCAGCACTGGGCAAAAAATCGACCTTAATAAAAAAATTTCACAACTCTTTTGATGAAACATTGACTTACAAGTACAGTAGTTGAATGGGACTTCATGCCCTGAGGGGGTCTGTATTGTTTTTACTGGCACAAAGCAACTTTGAGGAGGATGGGATCAACCCTGGCACACAACAAAATACAAATGTCCTGAATTGCTTTACGGCATACTCACTTCCTCCTTTCGCTATAAGGACGGCTCAGAATTTCACAACACTACGCGCTGGCACGCATGGAAAATGTGGTTGATTTTTGTCAAAACACTACCGCTTTTGTTCACATGGCGCCGTCATAATCAATAAAAACTAACATATGACACAGCCTTGCTTTAAGAGCTCAAAATTGAAATGTGCTTAACTGACATTAAAATGTTGAGACATTTTTCATTCTTTCAAAAATATGAATGAAAATGTATTACTTACTACTCTGGGGTGACATGAGTGGGTGCCGGGAGACTTCTGGGATAGTGGACAGATCAGAAAGTGTTCCACTGCGTGACAAAACGTGGCCTATGTTCTCAAAGGCCAGTGTGGCTGCACCACAGCTGCAATGGTGTTGAAAGAAGTCCTGTGATTATATATAAGGGAGAAAATACAACCAGAATGTTATTCCATCCTTATACTGTATACCGTGTATATATGACTTCCTGAAACCTTGTCTGGAGAAAGCATTTTGTTTTTATGCTTTCGTTTTTTTACTGGGTAGAAGTGTCCAAGAATCCATGTCTAACCAGACTTTTTTATGGCTTTCAAGGTCTGATACTTGAATATTCAACCCATTAAAGGTTTATGGAAAAGCGTGAGTACTGCTAAGGCATGTCCAACAACAGTCAGGGGATAGTCAGCTGTTAGTTCTCTGAAGGGCACCGAAGCTGCTTTCACACTGGCTTCCAGGTAAATTGGTGCATCCGAGGCATAGCATTAGAGCTGTCCCATTTGGACAGAATCTCTATCCGTGCAATGTGCATGTTCACATAATCGATGCAGCTCGGCGCAAAGACACAATTGGATGTATGTTCACAGTTATGTCAGTGTATTTCTGTTTCATTGTGACACTAAAGAAGTCCATTGCCTGTTTAATTTCAAATATCTCTGCTTGCTTAAGAGTTGAGTTTCACCCCGAGTACTGTGGCAACAAGGTTCAGATGGGCCTCCTGAAGATCAACAGCTGTATTGCATAACCACGAGATATTTGAGTTCTTCATTATCAGGGGTGGGAGGATGTTCCCAGTGGAGGGTGGGTAGGTGACGACATGCTTCTGCCATTTCTCATGTTATAGTTGTTATTGTTAAACCTCTCTGTATTCAGTCCAACCAAACACATTTCCAGATGTGAGCACCGTAATTTTAATCTAACACAGGTTCTACATACAAACATGGCGAAAATCATATTAGTGAAATAATGCTCTTCATTTTTAATAAAATGTCAAAGGAATGTGCCATTTACTTCAGGTATTGAAAGGGGAACCAAAGAGAGGCTATCATAAGCGTTATGATCTGTGTTCTATTACCTTTTACATTTGCTTTTGCATCGTGTTTTCATCTGTATTGGGTTTGTTATCTGGAGTTTGCTTTTTCCCGTGTCCCTAATGCACATTTCCTGTCTACCAGTTATGTCGTGGACTATACGCACACAGGACTTGCACATTCTGTGTCAGTTGTTGTATTAACGTCCGGTCCTCTTAGAAACACACGATGTTCTATTTGAGTGCAAAAAATCCTGATTTTCCTGCGAGCGCAAGCCTTGATGCACTTGTTTGAGAATTTGGTTAACCTCTCTGCGCCATACTGGATGTTCTGACATACCAACAGTGTTTCCTTTCACGTCTGGCGCCGGCAGTATCATGCAATTTTGGTGAATTTGATCCAGGTGGTTGTCATATATTTCATTAACATATGAAACGGTGTGCATCGAGTGAAGAAATCAATTAATTAAACACATTATTATTATTATTATTATTATTATTATTATCTTTATTATATATTTTAAAAATTATCCCACTGGTTACAGTGCAGCTATGGAAGCCATTCCACCTGGGGAGTCTGCTTGCTTATAAATGTACTTTGTGCGCTTTGAAGTCCTGCATGGACTCCAGCAAATTTGTTTCCTTCTGCCATGTCAAGGACTGTTAACCTTTTGCATGCCGATTTTACCATTTCTTTATGGCGGCGAATCAAGTTGGCTGTGTTCAGTTCTCTTAAATGCAAGGTTCCTAGATCCTTGCTCCAGGGAAAAGTGACCTGGAAGTTGTTCTAATGCCATAATATGAAGGACCATTTTAATTCTCTTAAACAAGGCGCAGGATCAGGTATCGAGGGGTTAAAATCGAGAAACCACTGATGTATCGGCTGCGAAATTCATTTAGCTCCTTGGCAGTGAGGCATTGAAATGGGCGTGAACCATTTGCATCGTAAACAGAGCAGGACTAAATAAATAGGTACTTATCAATCAAGCGTATGAATTCCGTAATTCCGACACTGTGTACATCTTTACAAGTAATTACAAATCTGCACTGCGAGTGAGGGGTGGTCGACGTTGTGTGGTAATGGGCTGGGAAAACAATGGGCTCTGTATATACTATATATATATATATATATATATATATATATATATATATATATATATATAATTTTTTTTTCATTGTACATGTTACAATGAGAGCAGCACAGTGACCTACTGGTTAGCACATCAGCCTCACAATAGAGAGGTCTGCCTGCGTGGCTTTTCTTCGGGTACTCCGGTTTCCTCCCACTTTCCAAAAACATGCATGATGGGTTAATTGAACAGCCCCCCTCCTTCCCCCTGGACGACATTTGAACAGATATAGTGACTCACAGCGCTGGCTGGTCCCTCGCTCAAATCTGTCCCCCAAGCAACAACAAATCACTATTTTCCTCGCCGTAGCCATCGAAGCCTCCCTGTGAAAAAATAGACTGATGACGGACTACTGACAAATGGCGGACTAAATAAAGGGGCTTCCGTCTGTCTTCTTACAGAATCGACAGAATGCTTCATGTTTTTTTGTTTGTTAGTATGTCTATTTTTAAATTTTTCGCATCATTCATCAATCGTCCCCAAAACGGGTGTCCGTCAGTGACGGACCAGTCCGCCACATATAGGCGGAGAGTCCAGCTCTGGTGGTCAAACACATGTGCTGGGCGATTCCTCTGTTCCGATGTCGTTGCTACAGCAACCTGTCAGGTCAATAATGTGGCCTAGTCTGAACAGTGCCAGATCCCATTTGGACACTTGCTAAAAACAGTGTGGACAGTCAGCTCTATAAATCAAACTTGAGGAGGAATCTGGTTAGAATCAGATATGCCTGCAGTCTGAACACAGCCATAGACTGGTCACTCTAAAAACAGTTGGGTTAAAAATAAACACAATTTGGGGTCAAAAAAAGGACCGATCCATTACTTGGGTCAATTTGACCAAACCTTCTGGGCTGTTTTCTGCAAAAACAACCAAAAAAATTGGTAGTTTTGTACAAAACAACCCCCAAAACTGAGCTGTTTTGTACAAAGCAACACAAAAAGGTGGGTCAAATTGACCCAATTTGTGAACTGGTCCAGGTTTAACCCAAAATTGTGTTATTTTTAACCCAACTGTTTTTAGCGTGAAGATACGATGGATTTTTAATGAGGTGACAATCACTTATTAATTACAATTGTTGCAATAGATGCACTGTATTTGCTCTAATTTGCATTCTAAGTTTAAAAATAAGTCATAATCAGGCTTTGTGATTTAAATGGTGTTTGCTTGGTTGTTTTAATCTGAAGCGTTTCTTACAAGAAAATCAATAAAATTGAAGGACCTCTTTAGTCTTTGCCATCCTGTCATCCTTCTGCATGCGACAGATCTGCTTCTGAAGACGAAGGTTGTTCTCCTGCAGCTGGCCAATTTTCTCGATGAGCTGGCAGATGTGCTCCAAGTACCCAAGTCCTGACCCCAATGGACTGGATCTCGATTCCTGTGTCTGGTGAGCATAGCATAATGTGAAAGATAAAGAATTAGACTTGCTAAGACCGATCTCACTTGCAAATTTTATCTAAATTGTAAATTCAGGGGCAATTCTGAAATATTTTGAGGCCGGAGTTCCCACTGGCAAAAATGAGGAGACAGAGACACTTGCACAGCAACCACAGACATGTTCCTGGGGTCTCTTCAAATTCTAATTTTTGTCTAGCAAATGTCCTTTCGTATCCTATCCAAATGAGATGACCCGGAAGTATTTGGAAGATAGGACCATTCTATTTGTACAAATGCTTAGGAATTGTGTCTGGATGCGATCTTTAAAATCCATTTAGCAAACGTTACTCCTGAACAGGGCTGTAGTCAAGTTCACTTTTATCAAGTCCAAGTGAAGTTCGATTGACAAAGGTCCGAATCCAAGTAAAGTTTGAGTCACTAAGGTCCGAGTCCAAGTCAAGTCAGAGTCCACAAGGTCCAAGTCCAAGTAAAAGTCCAGATGAGATCAAGAGTAAAACTTATGACAGAAAAGGGTTAACCCTTCTTAGATTGCACAGAGAGCTAAACATAACAATAATTATCTCTTTTTGTGGTGCCTTTGCTAGTGTCAAACAAAGTTCAATTATGTGGTGCTGCATATGTCCGAAATTGTCTTCTTACAGAATCGACAGATTGCTTCATGTTTTTTTTGTTTGTTTTTAAGACAACGTGGCTAATGCCAGTTAGTGACAGTTGGTGAATTAATACCGCATTTTATAACTCCGCTGAAGGCTGACATGACTGAAAGAAAACCGTGTGTACTTTGGCGCTTGCGCTTAGGTTAACCAATCAAATGGTTACTTTGACCATCTGAAAAACTTGATTTCAAGTTTTTTTTGAAGGAGCATGTTAATTTCAGGACCAAAAATATAGTTGTACTCAGTTGAGTCAAAAAAAAATTTTCGCGAGTCCAATATCTGTGTCTGAGACAAGTCCGAAACAACCAAAAATTGTGTCTAGTCCGGACTTAGATGCGAGTGCTACAGCACTGCTCTAGACCAACCTTTTACGGAAGGAGATTACCCACAATTCCTTACGGCGGCAACATTTAAAACAACAGGAAACCGACCTAGTTGACAGACTAGACGAAGACGCTTGAATTTCACGCTCAAGACTTTGTAATGTTTAAAAAAAAACATTCACTGAAGAAACAGTAATAAAACGTTCTTTTTGTCACAAGTGGATAGTCACTGAGGCCAACAAATATATGTTCAAAGCAAAAGTAAAGGTGTGTTTCCACACAAACAGAAATAACAATTATAAACACCTTTCCATAATTTATTAGAGAATGGGCGATTCCAAAACCAATGAAACACATTATCAGGCATATAAAAACTCCACACAGGAAGAACCTCTGTACATCATCAGTGATCCTTTCACAAAAACAATTACTATCTCTATCTTTTTCATTTTATCCATCCATCCATCCATTATCTGTACCGCTTATCCTCACAAGGGTCGCGGGGCGTGCTGGAGCCTATCATTTTATTTCATTTTAGTATTAAGATAATTTGCAGGTAAAGTCCACAAGCTAGAGACTCAACGTCAGCGATACTCAACGTCGCGCGATGACGTCAGTCAGAAAAAGCCGAGTCGAATTAATTTGAAACAGTGCTTTCTTTTCTCAGGTTGGAAGCACCTTTTCATCTCTTCTTGACCTGATGATGTCAGCCAACAAAGGTGTATGTGCGTTTTTGCATAATTTTACTTTTGTAAACACTATAAATGCTGTGAATAACATGTATACCAATGACAATACTATTTTCTCTTTATTAGAAATGCCTCAATTGGAAATCCCACCAAATCCTGTGGCTGAGGAAGAGCCTCCGTTTGCTGACCCTGCCAATTCGCCTTCATTTCTGACTGACAGAATTCGGACACAGCTGGTTTGTGGAGGAGCAAGTGAGGTACCTGCTGACTTTGCTTGCTGTCAAACTAACAGTAACAAAACAGTCGTGAAATGAAAGAAATGTTCCATTTTATATTTCAAATGATGTGGCATGATATCTTTTGAAGTAAAGGCAATGTTAAAAATTCAAATTCTTTTGTAAGCTTTTGTAAATCATCAATGGAGGGGGGGCGCCATATAAAATCTCGCCCAGGGTGCCACATTGGTCACAGGAGCGCCATTAACCACTAAAAAATTGAGCCAAATCCAGTCCTATAAGTTCCCCAACAAAAGCAGGATATGAACTTCGCTTGGGGGTCTGCGCTGTCCCCCTTTGACGTTCCTTTCCCATGACGCTGACACTGACAATCCTCTCAAGCTACTGGAAACTAAAATGGAAACTCTGTGCAAACAATATGCCAGCAGTTATAACAGGCTTGGCGACTGACATCATGCATTTCCTGCTACGGACAATCGCACATACGCATGAGGTCACACACAGCCGTATGGTAGAACAAAGTGTCAATAATAATGCAGTGGAATATAGGTTTTCATCTTTTAATACATATTCATCTATTCTCAGAATTACAGGTAACCTACTGTGTAAGAATCATTGTCCTTTACTAGAACATGTCAAGTTTGTTTGTGACAAATTAGTGGCACTGTAAATGGTGGTAGGTGTGTGCTGACACCCATTTAACATGAGTTTGAACATGATTGGATAATTCTGAACACAGCCACATACCCTCTTATTAGAGGTTGTACACACTTGCTTGGATCACATTATCTTAGTTGTTTATTTTTATTTCCCCTCTCAATGTTTTTTACCCGCTAATTTAGTTAGTACAGGTTATACAGTAGGTCCCATTTTGGTGTTAAAGTTTTATTTCTTTTGACGTCGTTCTCACAAAACACACAACACAAAACCCTAGCAGCCTCACCTCCTACACTCTAATAACACTTGGGTCAAAAAGCACCTAATTTGGGTCAATAACAGACCGATCCACTAATTGGGTCAATGTGACCTACCTTCTTGGTTTTTTTGCACAAAAACAGTACATTTTTGGGGGGTTGTTTTGTAATAAATGATACATTTTTGGGTCATTTTCTGCAAAAACAACTGAGAAAGTTGGGTTAAATTGACCCAAGTAGTGGATCGGTCCATTTTTGACAGCAATTGGGTTATTTTTAACCCAACTGTTTTTAGAGTATACAACACACTTACAGATTATTTTGCTTGCCAGCTGTTTTTCATTGAAACTTCTTCAAGAATGAATGTTATTAAGATACCTATAAATGTGGCCATTGTGAATGATTAAAAAATATATGTCTTTGCCTTTTAAATCACAATGTATTTAAGATTCTAAATTTGCACAAAATTTTGTTTCTACATGCTTTGTCTTTAAGCGGAAGTCAACCAAAAAATGTTTTTTTTTCAAGAATATGTTCTATGGAGGCACAGTAGTTGAAACACTGCATTATGTTTGATATTGTGTTTGTGGAATATGAGTTAAGCAGCAAAATCCAAATCTTTTTAGCCATCTCAGGGGGCAGCCATTTTGTCACTTCTGTCAACTGAAATGACATCACAGTTGCTCGGGGCTTAGGTAACGACCAATCGCGGATGACCTGTTTTCTGAAGTTGAGCCGTGGTTGGTCGTTACTTGAGCCCTGAGTATTTGTGATGTCATTTTCAGTTGACAGAAGTGACAAAATGGCTGCCCACTGAGATGGCTAAAAAGAGGTGGATTTTGTTGCTTAACTCATATTCTACAAAAGCAATATTAATCAGAATGCAGTGTTTCAAGTAGTGATCCTGCTGGGAACATATTCTTGGAAAAAAATGTTTAGGTTGATTTTGTCTTTAAGTAACACACGAGCATACTGACTGCTGTGTTTTGTGTGTACTTGTTTGGTGCCAGCATTGTCCCAAGGAACTATGTTGAAGTGAGTTGAAGAGCTTCCTGTAGAGCTTTGCTGCCATCTTTTGGGCATTTATGGGCAAATAAACCATTTCAGTGTGTAACTGTTGGGAAAGCCTGGGGACCAACATAGCCTGATTTGTCCTTACCATTAATTTGATCAAAGTGGACAATAGAGCCTATTTTGTCAAACTCCCTTGTACATGTTCCGTCAAAAAGGCACATTATTGGAGGATCAATGCTTTTGCCACAAACATTCCTTTATGATGAATTTTCAATCTTTCTGGCCTCAACTACAGAGTCCTATTCATGAAGAAGGAACTACCATACATTATTAATGTACAACCGTGATGACAAGTGATGGCCGCAGTGGGGGTTGCCAGGCCACCGTATTGCCTGTCATCAATTACAACACACAGTGTTCCAAATTATTAGCCTTAAACTGTGTTCCAGATTAGAGGGCATATGCTATTTTCATTCATTTTCCTAGTCAATTTGATTCAAAAGTCAATAAAATATCTATCATTCCTATACAGGTGATTTTACAAGTAGCAAGGGGTGGCAGCTTCCACCTTTACCAAATGCCTTGACCCCCAGTCTTCATAGTGCATACAAAGTTATGTTTCAAATTTACTCCCACTCCGACCCCCCTCCTTTCAATAAGAAATGGTAGTGTCCTATCGGCACACCAATTGAGGAAACAGTTAAAAGCATTTCAACTTGACCATCCCCGGCGGACCACAGACAGTCAGGTAAGCTATATTATATTTGTGGTTGCTCTAGTCTGTGTTTAATATGTTCAAATCATCTGTCAAGTGTGACAACTTTTGAAAAGTAGTTCGCAGTAGTATTTTTTGATAATTGGATGTTTCTTGAAGCGCAGCGCTCGCTACCCATTTTATATCCAGGCGTTGTGCCTGGCTATACTAAATGACATTTTGAAAACAATACATTGTAACATCTTCCAAGGTTTATGGGAAACATTATGACAGTAAACTCACGTTTATTTACAACAAAGCACACACATATGAACGTTGTGACACGCCACGACATGGGGTTGTCCCGATCCAATATTGATATCGGATATTGGCCCGATATCAGCCCCCCAAAAATGTGTACTGGATTATATCGGTCTACATCCGACATTGGCATTCATGTACAAGTAGTCCATTCCATCCCATTCGGGTCCACCATATAGTGAATGTAAAAAAAAAAAAAAAAAATCTGAATGTCCTTTTATTTATTTTGTATAAAAAAAAAATTCAAGTGCAGTACATGTTCACGTTTGAGGTTGATGTAACCCAAATCTTAATATCTCAATAAAGGGTTCATATATTCTCATATCTACTATGGCTGACTATTGTTCTTTGTTTAATCAGGTCTCTTCTCACATTTCATAAAAAAATTAATAAAAACATGTATCATTCCTGCTGATATCAGATCGGTAACGGACAGTACTGTAGGCTGCAATATCTGTATCATCAGAAGTGAAAATGTTGTGGACACACCTACCGAGACATGAATGCTGCAAGTGCTCGCTCATTGTCTATCTCGCACTCGCTCTCTCTTCCGCTCATTGGCTCACTTGCAATTCAATTTATTGCTTTTAAATTATACATACAAGTGAATAGTGAAGCAAGCAAAACGTTTTGGACAAATAATGATTACATTAACAAAAGTTAAACGAAAACCAAAACAAGTGGTTATTTTAGTTTTCTATAGTACAGTTCTTTTTCCTATTTGTACTCATTTGATTTCACTGTCTTCTGCATTAAAAAAATACGAGATAGCGGAGAAGAGTGAAATATCTTTACATGTATAAGTGGATACATTCATAATATTCATATTGCAAGTGTACATAGTGTACACAGTAGTTCAATTTCAAAACGCACTCAACATTTGCAGATAAAAATATTCTGACCATTGTTTATCAACATGTCAAGAATGCTGGTACAAGCTGCAAAGTTTATTAGTAATTTGATTAGTTTATTACTAATCTGTACATACCTTAAACAATTCATGTTGTAAGATTATGATGGTTAAATAAGAACAGCCGCTTGCTGGAGCGATATTCTGCGATTAGTCGACTAATCGAAACTACCATCGGTGATTAGTCGACAAGCAAAATAATTGTTTATGGCAGACTTAGTTGAGAATTGTGAGAGGGTGCAAGTGAAAGTTTAGTCGGACTCGCCGACGGACGGCCGTTTAAAAGTAGAGGCGGACCGGCCTATAGATGGGTACTATTTTTTCCCCCCAAGAAGAATGACGGATGATGGACGACAGAAGGGTACCCTCGCTGCTGACGGATGACGGACGCTCGATTTTTGGTATAATTCCCAGCTCTGGAGAATAGCTTGTAGGTATGCAGAAAAATCAGCAGTCTCCTGGTGTAGATGAATAGGTGCTGCATGACAAGAAGGCTCATAACAGTGGTGCACTCTTACACGAGCACACACACTGTGCTGTACTTCCTTTGAGACAGCTGCCCTGACTTCATAAGGTCTTTGATCTTTCCATACAAGTGAAATATATCAGTATATCAGTATAGTGTATTTTTCAGCTCTTATGCATTTTTCCAGCTAAACTAATTAATTACAACCAATCAAGCCATGCATGTAAAATTTAAAAAGCCTTTCTTTAATTTTTGAGCGTTGTTGCCCTCTTTGTTGGATGTCCACAGAGCACTGTTCCAGATGCAAATATATGGAAATAAAAGCTGAGGATCACTTGTCTCAAATTCATCTTTTCATGCCAAACCCAAATGATTTCAGTCTACAGCAAAAATAGAGAGATTGGCTTCACTGTTCCAATACTTTCGGAGGCAAATGTATTTCTGGCACACAACTCACACAATTAGCACATGTTGTTTTTCCACACACAGAAGCACTTTTTTGGAAGAGTCAGACCAGAGCTGGGCATTCCACCAAGCCGACAGACCGGTACGTCTATCCACCTATGATGGACGCCCATTTTGCAGGTGATAAAGGATAAACCGCAAATTTAAAAAAAGGCGGACAACGCATAAGCGGAAGTGGACTTTTGCCCGTCTACGTAATTGTCTATAACCTGACATTGATGATTATTGTTTCGTTTGATGCTGGTAGGTTTGCTGCCTGATTCGTGTATTTTACATTTCGATCAGCTAATGGGTCCTAATAGCGTGCCGCGTGATGTCACATCGAGCGGGTCACAACATCGACCGTAGACAAGCATAGATGCTCGCTCGCAGACGGCTCCTGTTAGTGCTGCTTGTATTCTGCCCGTTTATCTCAAAGAAACATGTCGAGTACCGGTAAACACTGCTACTATGAAACTTGCAGAATCAACTCCAGACACTATGACCGTCCACATATGAAAGATGTAGTATTCTTTATTCGTTTATCGAAGCCAAAAATTCTGAGGGATAAATTCGAATGATGGGTCAACTTGTGCGGACGTCCAAAAGACCACTTTAACCCTTTTACCTTCATATGTAGTAAATATTTCGTTGGGGGCCATATGGTGTTACGGATGACAATCCGTCCGATCCCTTGCCGGCCACTAGTACTAGCCATTTCGATCATTTTCTGTCTTTTTTGATTGACGTTTGGCCTTCCTCCTCCTGCCTGACATCACTGAATAACGAGGAAAAATGAAAAGCTGTTTTGTACTACTGAAAAAAAAAATCCCATACAGTACCAGCTCTCCAAAACAGTGCACAAAATGTCGGATAAACTCAGGGCGGAAGGCTATCCTGGCTGTAGGCGGAAGGCGACAAACAGACCGCAAATGTTTCGTAAAATGCCCAGCTCTGTGTCAGACAGTGAACTCACCTCACTGAGTATGCAGCATTTGTCCATGTACTTGACAAAGTTGTCACAGGTGCCACTCCCCTGCTTTTCGATCATGTCCTCATCACCCTCAGAGTTTACTGGCGGTGTACTACACTGATCCATTCCCAGATCCTCACAAATGTGTAGTTTAGTTCTTGAGGCGGAAGAGCTGATCTCAACCTCGGGCTGTGAAATGTCAGAGGTCTGTTTATGTCTTGTTTGCGCATCGGAATGTATTGACGGGTCCGAGTTTAAATTAGACGAGTCGCAGGATGACTCACGACTGTGGACAGCAAAGTTCTGGTCAGAGCCTGTCGGAGTAGATGGAGAATTACCACTTGACAACTCCACTCCAGAGTCCTCTGACTCAAACTTGTACAACCTTGTCAGCTGAGAACTGGCGAAAATGCCTGACAGGTAGTCTGCACTGGTGTAGGGTTGATGCTGTCCTGACTTGTCATCAGGGTGGAAATCCACCAAAGAGTCTTCGGAGTGTCGTGAGCTCTCGTGTTCAGAAGCTGGGGAGAGGGTGGAAGGGAAGTTGTCCGCCTCTGAAAGTCTGTCATTGAAGTTGTCGAATAGCTTCATTTTTGTCAGCACAACTGCACTGTCCAGTACTGCGTCTCGGGCTACTTTGCCTGCAAAGAAGGAGTAAAGAATAAAATGTTTATTAAAAACGCAAGAACTGAAAATGTCTCTTTTGATAACGGCATAATGTAGTTCTCCATTTAGTTATGAATACACACAGGAAATTAAGTGAATGTCAAAGTTAGTTACACATGTAGAGACTAGGGCTGAGGGGAGGACAAAGTACAAAATCAGGGCCAACTTGAACAACTCTTCCCACCCTCTCTACGACAAGCTGTGGCATTCCAACCGGGAGCATAACTGACTGTTTGAGGCACTCCTTTGGGTTCACCGCCATCAAACATTACAATAACATTGTGGGCTACAATGTACCACTGCCATATAGTTCAGGGTACATATTTATATTATATTTATTTATATTTATTATATTTTTCTTTCACCATACCATTACACTGTGATACTATGTTGCAGATGATGTTTATGGATCTTTGTGCCATTGTTGTAGGCTGATTTCCATGCTGCTATTTTTCACATTTGCTTCATGTAGTTAGTTAGTTAGTTAGTTAGTTAGTTGGATACAGCATCATGTCAGTTCAGCAAGTAAGAAATTGCAATGACTAAAAGACTCTCTCCAAATAGCTGGAAATGCAATTCTGCTTATGGCAAAGTATTTTGTGTGTGAAAAGAATGTTGATGTATACTTTTTTTGTGGGGCAGCCGCACCACTCTGTTTACCTTAGAAATGTATAAATCTGACTCTAATGTCAGTGCCTCACCAGGCCTGAACCTCACCACACGTCAATGACTTCAACAACAGGGCAGATTGTGAGACTTCCTACAGGGCGAATTTGAGAGCTGGCCAAGACAAATATGAGATTAAAAGTTCTTTGAAGTGGTAAATCTTTTATCCTCTCTGAAGGGAACTTTGGAGGAGGGAGACTTGAAGAGAAATGGACCACATAAGCCTCCTTTACACAGCCTTTTAGAGACTGACTGTTTTGCTAGTATAAAATGTGGGCTACCAAGACAGATTGGAAGTGAGGCACGGCGGGTGCAGTGGAAGCACAACACTAGCTGGGAATGCTCAGCTTTGTTCTGTGAATACTATACTGTACAAAACCATCCATTTCCACCCAGTAATGGAGTTCTGTTTAATTCGGTATTTTGTACGCTAATGTTTTGCCATGGGCGGCACGGTGACGACTGGTTAGCACGTCCGTCTCACAGTGCAGAGATTGTGGGTTCGAATCCGGCCCCGGCCTCCCTGTGTGGAGTTTGCATGTTATCCCCGTGCCTGCGTAGGTTTTCTCCGGGTACTCCGGTTTCCTCCCACATTCCAAAAACATGCATGGTAAGTTGATTGGACACTCTAAATTGCCCCTAGGTGTGATTGTGAGTGCGGTTGTTTGTTTGTCTCTGTGTGTGCCCTGCGATTGACTGGCAACCAATTCAGGGTGTCCCCTGCCTACTGCCCGAAGACAGCTGGGATAGGCTCCAGCACACACGCGACCCTTGTGAGGATAAGTGGTATAGATAATGGATGGATGTTTTGCCATTTTTACAAGGGAAATCATTAACACATTACATAAATTCATGTTTCTGATTTTAACACCATCACATGTTGTTGACTGTGATACTGAAGCCACTCTACTTCGAGCCATCCATCCATTTTCTGTACCCCTTCTTGTGCTCTTTAGGGTTGCTGGTGAGTAGCAGCCTATTCATACTATTCGTCTATATAGTTGATGAAATGAAAACACTCTGCGGCAGAAAGGCGTTCCAGTTCAATATTGTAAACAGTTCTGTACCAAGTTAAACTGAACCGTGTCACGTGGTGGAATGAGCACAATGGGGAGGGTGTTATTGTTCAACAGAGCTGAATAAACATCTGTGTAAAAATGATAACTAGCATGGAAGGCAGAAAGACATGACATCAGTTTACACAACATGGTTGTGGTTGCTGCTGTTTAAGTGGAGAAATATACAGTTGATTAGATAAGTACAAGTCAATACTTTCACTAGTAACAGTGTCTCTGTGTGATGTCTTTGTTCATAATATTAGTGGCTGTGGATCTGCCTGTGAATAAATCTGCTAAAATGTCCAAATGCTGAAAACCCAGCATCAGCAGAATTCCCCCAAAACAGCTTGTTTTGATTTCCAACCTAATCCCTCAGCAAAACAGCCACATATCTACATTTCCTCCAAATATGCCACTGTTCTGATAACCTTATTGTCCAATAGCCGTCACGCTGCCAAAACACTGATAGTGTTGTGTTTTTACCATATCAGTTTCCAAAGGCTCGCTTCCTATTTTCAACTGTTGTTTTTCACCTCTGTTGAACTCAAACATGAATAAGTATGATTTTTTTAGGGCTTGTGTATTATCCCTTTTATCTAGAACTGAAGAATCACATTTTAAAATTCCTCATTAGAAATAAACACAAACTTAAATGTGTACTATTTAGACTATACAGTAGTTTGTTATAGTAGAAGACAAAACACCTAAACCTTTCCGGGGTTCGGGGGAGCGGGTAAAATGCATCCCATGGTATTGTTTGAAGCAGTTGAATAATGTGCAGATTTTGAACTGCAGTTGAACTACAGTTAGTGTACCCACATCAACTTTATACAATTGTTTGTAGCCTTTAATTCAAGACTTCTTGGACACCGAAATACTTTCAAACTTACAAAAGTAATCATTTGTTCTAAAAATTAACTCTTAAAATTCAGTTGGTGCTTTTCAATTGTGGTCCAATGGAATCATTTTGTTAAATTAAACCAACACCAAAGGCCTGGACTAAAATTATGGTACCCTTATTATTTTGTGACAAAACTTTTTTAGGCAACTCTCAATGAGACTTTTGCAACTGTCAACAACTATTTTGTACCTCACTTCATGTGCTAACTGCCACAGCTGTGTCATGTTTGAAGGGGGCCTTCTCAGGCTATATGGCTCAGCTCATTTAACCCACTCCTTGGCCCATGTGTAACAACTAATAACCCAAAACTGTCAATTCACCTTTTTTTTACCAGCAGTTTGCAAGAATTAATTCCTTGATTTATGGTCGAAAATGGTACTTAAATGAATACAGTACTTTCTTTTAACTATAGAACATTCAAATGAGGATTTTCCTCATGTAAGATGATTTAATTTAATGCATGACCACAATGCAAATATTTCTGACTGACGGGTGATTAAAACATGTCTCCCCAGGCACTGTATTTTTTTAAAGCTGATTTCTAAATTCTAAAGATGTAAAAAAATAAAAAAATAAATGAATCTCAATATAATTCAGTATAAATTGGTCAACAGAGGCATCAGAATGAAAGATCAAGTTTAATGATGATGCTATCTAGTTTTCTCCCTACTAAAACAGAACCTCAGGGGACTGAGGATCGAATCCAAAACCTTTAAAGTAGAGAAACAAAGATACGCACACACACGCACACACACACCCACAGCCCCCCCCCCCCCCCCCCCCCACACACACACACACACACACGCACGAAACAAACTTCCCATTTAAAGAGTTACATGCACCGTTGGAACAAAAATTCTCCGGCTGACAAGGAAAACTTGTAAGAAAATAAAAGGCAAAATCCTGCAGTTCCCCTCTCAGCTCAACAACATGCTGGGTAGCATTCTGTGAAAGATTCAGCATTTTTTTAAGAACAGTAAGTTGGAGATAGAGGAGGACATTTTTCCCAAGAAGGGGGAGAGGCAAGTGGTGAAAATAAAATGACTTTCTTTGTTCTTTTCTCATTGGGGCCTCTCCTTTTGAAAATAAAATATTCCCACCCCTGGAACAAGGTTGGAGTGCCAAATTTAACATGAGGTACGATTTGGGCCAAAATTCAGCACTCATATACTTTGGTCCCAGTTTCTGTGCATATACTGTGCACTCCATGTAGTATGTGACACTGTAATCTCAGGTGAGATATTATATTTACTGTGTAATCATCAACAGGAACTTCTGATATTAAATTCTATTTAGTTAAATATGTTTAGTATTGAAACTCTATTCAGTATATTGTAGTATATAGTACTACTAAATGCTATAGTCGGTCCTCATTTTAGGTACATTCAATGGGTTCTTGCATTCATGAAGATTATTTTGTTTGCTACAGTTACAATTTCTAATGAGCAAAAACTACATAGGGCTTCTGGTTTTATATTTATCATGTTGAAAATAAACAGGTATTGGTTTATATGACACTCTAAATTGCCCCTAGGTGTGATTGTGAGTGTGGATGTTTGTTTGTCTCTGTGTGCCCTGCGATTGGCTGGCAACCAATTCAGGGTGTCCCCCGCCTACTGCCCGATGACAGCTGGGATAGGCTCCAGCACGCCCGCGACCCTTGTGAGGATAAGCGGTATGGATAATGGATGGATGAATGGTTTATATGATCGCATCCTGTTCATGGGGGACTTTAATATTCACATCTCTGTGCTGTCCTGAAAAACCACTAGCAAAGGACTTTCTAAGACTGATTTACTCTTTCAATTTGGTGCAGTGCGTGGCTGGCTCCACTCACAAACAAGGACGTACTTTAGACCTTGTTCTTTCTTATGGTCTATCGGTCTCAAATTTGAAAGCTTTGGACAATGTGCTCTTTGTGCTCTTTGATGTAATGTTTTCCAGTTCTGTCAAAGCTAATGCTAGCGAGCGCAAGGCCCAGGTTTTTAACCATCTCACTGCTAGTCAGTTCTCTGATGCCTTCGATCAGCTTTGTGTTCCCTCTTCAAACACAGAGGAGCTCAGCACTTGGTTCCATTCATCTTGCCGTAGTATTTTGGACTCCAGTGGCGCCATTAAAAATGATGCGGCAAAAAATTAGACCGGAGCCATGGTTTAATGAGAGCACTCGCACAGCTAAACAGGAATGCCGCAGAGCTGAACGCAGATGGAAAAAAGACAGACTGCAGGTCTCTTACCAAATCTTAAAGGACTGCTGGCATCGTTACCAGAGAAAGTTGAAGGGGTCCAAGAGAGACCATTTGTCATGTCTGATTCAGTATCGGTCTGTCGTGGTGAAAAAGGAGCTCAGCCGAAAGGCGAAGCTCTCAATTTACTGGTTGATCTACGTTCCTACTCTCACCTATGGTCATGAGCTGTGGGTCATGACCGAAAGAACAAGATCTCGGATACAAGCGGCCGAAATGGGTTTCCTTCGCAGGGTGTCCGGGCTCTCCCTTAGAGATAGGGTGAGAAGTTCGGCCATCTGGGAGGGACTCAGAGTCGAGCCATTGCTCCTCCGCGTTGAGAGGAGCCAGTTGAGGTGGCTCGGGCATCTGATTAGGATGCTTCATGGACGCCTCCCTGGTGAGGTGTTCCGGGCATGTCCCACCAGCAGGAGACCCCGAGGATGACCCAGAACACGCTGGAGAGACTATGTCTCCCGGCTTGCCTGGGAACGCTTTGGGATCCTTCCGGAAGAGCTGGAAAATGTTGTTGGAGAGAGGGAAGTCTGGGCTTCCCTGCTGAAGCTGCTTGCTCCGCGACCCGACTTCGGATAGGCGGGAGATAATGGATGGATGGATGGATGATTCAGGCAAATCACCAAAATCCACATGCTCTATTTAAAACAATAGAATCTCAAGCCCCGCCAACCGACTTGCACGGAATCATCCCCTGAAATGTGCAATAGATTCATGCAGTTTTTCATTGACAAGGTTGCTACAGCTAAGGCTCTTGTTTCGAACGCCACATTTGACCCCTCTGTCCAAGTTCCTTGTTCAGCAGTGTTCGATTCCTTTGAGCCGGTTTCATTGACATTTTTGGAGGAAGTGGTTTGCCATATGAAACCATCGGGCTCCCCTTACGACTCCATTCCTCCACACTTCTTTAAGGAGATTGTCCCGACCATTGGTAAATTGGTTTTGGCCATTATCAACAGCAGCCTGTCTTCTGGTGTGGTCCCCCAACAGTTTAAGCATGCTGTAGTGCAACCCATGCTGGAAAAAACTGGCCTTGATCAAGCTGTGCTATCAAATTTTAGACCCATTTCCAAGCTGCCTTTTATGTCTAAAATTCTGGAAAAAGCGGTGCACTCACAGCTAGAGATCTTACTTGGATAAACACAATGTCATGGAAGTTTTCCAGTCAGGCTTCAAGAAGATGCATAACACAGAGTCAGCCCTGCTACATGTTTTCAATGACATCCTCCTGGCAAATGACACTGGAGACCATGTATGTCTCGTTCTGTTGGATTTGACTGCAGCTTTCAATACGGTAGACCACAATATTCTTTTGACTTGCTTGCAACACCAAGTTGGCATTAGTGGATGCGCTCTAGAGTGGTTTAGATCCTATTTAGCTAGCAAGACTTTTTCTGTTAGCCTAGGTTCCTCTGAGTCCCGCTCTGCCCCTCTATCGTATGGTGTTCCACAGGGTTCTATTTTGGGGCCATTGCTGTTGTCATTGTATTTGCTGCCCCTGGGTTTCCATCCTTAGAAAACACGGAATCTCCTTCCACTGCTACGTGGACGACTGTCAAATATATATCCCGCTAAGCAAAAAACAGGCTTTCTCCTTAAGACCGTTTTTGTCCTGCCTAGAGGACATCAAAGACTGGATGTCACTAAATTTCCTAAATTTCATTGAAAAGAAAACAGAAGTTATGGTGTTCGGTCCCTGTGGCTTGTCTGCTGATGTTAACATGATTGTCTTCACATCTAAAGCCAACAGTCTCAAACTTGGGTTTTAAAATGGACAGTGATCTTAAATTGGACCAGCAAATCAGCGCTGTTGTAAAGTCGAGCTTCTTTCACCTTAGACAGCTGGCTAAGGTAAAGCCCCTCCTTTCCCATCAGCACTTAAAAACAGTCATCCATGACTTTGTTACATCTCGGCCAGATTACTGCCATGCACTTTATTTTGGAGTCAGCCAGTCCTCCCTCAAACGTCTCCAGTAGGCCCAAAATGCTGCTGCCCGCCTACTAACTGGAGCTCGGAAGATGGAGCACACAACACCAATTCTGGCCTCCCTTCACTGGCTCCCAGTGCATTTCAGGGTTCAATTTAAGATTCTCCCATTCGTCTTTAAATCATTAAATGGCCTCGCCCCGGCGTACGTCTCCGAGCTCCTCCACTCCTATGCACCTTCCCACAGCCTCAGGTCTGCGGACCAGGCGCTGCTCGAGGTGCCGAGGACCAAGCAGAGCCTTTTCTGTTGCTGGTCCTTCCCGCTGGAATGACCTCCAATTGCTTGTTAGGCAAGCCCCCTCTCTGTCCATTTTTAAAACCCAATTGAAGACACATTTCTTTTCTCTTTTGATCAGACCTGAATTTTTCGGCTCTTTTCCGGTGTCAATTGTATATAGTGTTTTATGTCAATTTATTGGCTTTATTTATTTATATTTTATTTATATTTTATATATTATTTATGCTATATTTATTAATACATAAACCACAGCCTTTTATTGTTTTTGTTTTATTTATTGTATTGTAAAGTGCTTTGTTACAGCCCTAGCTGTTATGAAATGCGCTATATAAATAAAATTGTATTGTATTGTCCATCCATCCATCCATTATCGATATCGCTTATCCTCACAAGGGTTGCGGGGCGTGCTGGAGCCTATCCCAGCTGTCTTCGGGCAGTAGGCGGGGGACACCCTGAACTGGTTGCCAGCCAATCGCAGGGCACACAGAGACCAACAAACATTCGCACTCACAATCACACCTAGGGGCAATTTAGAGTGTCTAATCAACTTACCATGCATGTTTTTGGACTGTGGGAGGAAACCGGAGTACCCGGAGAAATCCCACGCAGGCACGGGGAGAACATGCAAACTCCACACAGAAAGGCCGGAGCCGGGATCGAACCCACGACCTCTGAACTGTGAGGCGGACGTGCTAAGCAGTCGACCACTGTGCCGCCCTGTATTGTATTGTAATGTATTGTATTGTTTGTTTGTTTTTTTGCACCATTATGATTGTACTGAAAACCGCAATAATTTTGGTCTTCTCTAAATGCAGAACAGACTTCAGTCCATCAGATAAGAAGGTGTGTGCGTGGGTGTGTTGGGGGGGGGGACTAACTCTGGCTGTAATCACTTAAGATATACTCACCTGTGGCTTACTGGTAATAAGAACACCTGGTTTACTTAAATTATACACCCAGACAGGTGTTGCTCTGATCTAGTTGTCGCTCCCACGCAACACAAATAGGTCTGACACACTGTCCTGTAATTGTCTGCAATGACTGACTTGGACTGTTGCCTGTCTTTGTGCTTGCCTCAAACCTACAACATATAATTACAAATAGGTCATCCTCCCAAACATGACTAATCCTTTGCTTCTTATTGTCTCAAAATGTCATAATTTCCCGTCATATAAATATCACATTCCACACAACATTGGGATTGTGATTCATTTGAGTGCCCTCCAAAGTCCTCAGGACTTCACAGGTGTTATGTGTGAGTGATAGGAATGCCTTGCCTGAAGCCGCAACACTAACAACAAAGCATTTCGGCTGCCTGAGAGGATAAAGGCAAAAAACTGGTCAACAGGTTTTGGAGTTAAGAAAAACAGCGCTTTTACATGCTCCATAACATAACATCAAGTAACTTGCAAATGCAATGAGTTCAAAGAACTGTTTTGGGCCTTCTTTTATGTCAAAACTGTACTGCTTGTTTCTAATACCTTATAAGCTAGGTAACCAAAACAACCACCAAGTCATGAGGATGGAAGAATCAGGACAATATTATCCCCTAAATAAAATAAAGTGTATCTCAAAATTATTCATACCCGCCTTGCCAAAGTCTAAGTTAAAATGACATTTTATTTATTTGATAAGTAATTTCTGGCAGGATATAACACAAGAAGCAAACGCTGTAAGACGTGTTGTGACATATTCATTTTAAAATATATATAATTATATTTCGAGCGGCACAGTGGTTAACTGGTTAGCACATCAGCCTCACAGTGTAGAGGCATGGGCATTTACATGTTCTCCCCATGCCTGCATGCAGGATATTCTCCGGGTACTCCAGTTTCCTCCCACAATCCAAAAACATGCACTGTAGATTAATTGAATGCTCTAAATTGTCCATAGGTGTGTGGTTGTTTGTTTATGTGTGCCCTGAGAATGGCAGGCAACCAGTTCAGGATGTGCCCCACCTACTGCCTGAGGACAGCTGGGAGTGGTTCCAGCAAGCCCGCGGCCCTTGTGAATATGAGCCGTACAAACAATGGATGGATGGATATTTCTTTTTCAATTATATTTTTAAAATGATTTGTATCCTTTCTCTATACAGGCATATCATCTAATGTTCCAGGTTTATAGCTGATCACAATCCTAACATGAATTATAAATTACAAGGATTCTTTCTAATGGTGCAAAAGATCATCTCCTCAAAAAGATCTGGCAAGTTTGGGAACTTAAATCATTTACAAAAAACACAAACACAACTAAATACAATCTGGCACACACACTTCCTTATGTCATTTCTATTCAGAAGAGACCCATTTTAGAAATTACCTTTCACTTTATATCACTAGGAAGAGGGTTTTCATCTGAGCGAGGTGTAAGCCCCCCCCCCCGTTAGGTGGAAAGGTGGGCTGAGTTGGCCTTTCACATTCTGAGTGGATTGGTCAAAAACAGGTTGAGACAAGACAACTATTTTTGCATCCTCAATGTGGAAAAGGTCCTTAGCCCCATGGTTAAGATTCTGGGTTGTGAGCAGGAGAAAAAAACGGTATTAGGGCTGGAAAAGAACTCTCAATTGGAGCAGAATGGTTATCACACTGTGTTCCAGGTTGATTTTGTGGAATTAGGATGAAAGGATCCAACAAAACCTGTTTTAGTCAAGCATAGTCAGCAGTCTTACTCGCAGAATTTAATGGCACTAATCTTGTGTTTAGGTTTCTGGTACAAGATTTATGGATATCTGCTTTTCATTCCACCAGCACCACAGAAAAAAATTCATCAACCTATTTCAAAAAACCTAGTGGAGGTGAGGGACATCTACTCATGACTAAACAATGTGAATTAGTGTTTAAATTTAACAAATATTCAGAGAATAACATGGTCTAATGCTTGTACTTCTGTAAAATCATATCTGACTTGGTTGCACTTTTTTGCTTTGGTATGATCTCAGTAAATTTGGATGCCCTGCATCCTGAATCTTAGCCATTTACTCATGTATTTCCCACATGACACATGTGACGTAGATGATTAATGGTATAAATGTTTTTTTTTTCAATGACACCTTTCTACGTCAAGGTGTCAAAACCAATTGTCAGTGTTTATCAACCAATATTAAGAAGGGATTTGCAAAGAGGGAAAAAAATAATGTAATACTAGCATAAAACCTTGAAATTAACAATTTAATACACATAATTTGCTTTAGTGTGCCACATTACTGTAAACTGGCCCATTTTGAACTCTTCTGTTCTCAGGTTTTCAAAGCACTTTACTAAAGTCATCTCGTTCAAACAAAGACTGATGGCTGTGGCAAATGCTCTGTCGCTTTGAGGATTATGTTTGTTGCTCTAAGTACAGCCATATTTTACTTGTGTGTTTTAGACAATTATCACAGCGCTATAATGGTTGCCATTAAATTATACAAGTGCGAAAAATCCGCTGCATACTACTATCACCGACTGTACAATTCTACCAGTCATGGGAGTCACTGCCCACCTTCTCACTTGTTTCTCAACACATGGACCTGTTTTAGTCACATCTCTGTTTTCCACCATTTTCTTGACTGTGGTGTCATCAAACTCAAGGATGAGACCCAGACTCACAGTCTTTATCAAAATTCCTCCCCGGTCCCAACTCGACTGTGGCTTATCAAAAACATTTGGATAAGAAAAGAATGCTTAGGAGTCATGTAACTTTTCACTGAAGGGATTGGTCGCACTGAAATTTTACAGTTTGATTGTCAATCCCACAGAGCTACACAAAATTAAATGTTAGCCTGAAATGTGTCATCTTTCATACATGGAGAAATTCACAGAGGATCCAAATGTGTTTTCATATTGTAATGTGTACAGGTACACCAAATGAACAAAAGCCAAAGGATCCGTTAGTGCAGTTGTTCATCTCATTGGCCATTTCAACTCAACATCAGCATTACTCAGCATTGACATGCACGTTCTGAGGAGATGGACATTTCTTGTAACGGTATTATAGTTTAGACCGTAAAAGAGATAGGCAGTTATTCCTTTATAGCTCATAGCCCTGTTCCATTCCTGACTTCAGCAGCTTTAAAATGATAAGAGCTCATAAGTAAGCTCACGCTAAGAGCTGCTCCCTGCTGCACTGCACACAATCTAAGGGGTATACGGCCCACACAATACTTGAAAAACTATGGAAAAAATGGAAAGCAGAATTATTGATGCAGAAAGAGATTGATCTTTGCGCAACAAAACAGAAGGATTCTTGCATGGCAGGTGTGGACGCTCATACAGTAAATGAGCTGAAAGCGATATCCAAGTGAGGCTTGTACATGGAATGTGCCGCAACCTGACACTAGGATTGGAAAGAAAAAAAAATAGAACTACTTCAGGATGTCGTTTACGTGAATCATACAATACTGTTTCCATTCTCCCTGCACATTTTCAAAGTGGAGTGAATTTTATATTGAGAAAATGAACCAGGACAAGTGATTTGTAATGTTGTTCAGTGCTTGGTGTATGTCAAAACAGGCAGCTGTTTGCGCTTTGCAAACAATTATATTTTACTGTGATAAAGTGACAACAATGGTCAATGTATTGCTTCTCCCTCCAAGAATCATCGTAAGTAAACTAATAAGCAGAATCACCAGAAACAATTAAAAATCAGATTTAGCACAGTTATTTTACTTTGATTTTTTTCACATAGCCATTTCAAACACTCAGTTCGAACCCAATGTTTTAACACGAGATGATGGGTTGACACAACTTTTAAGGAGTTGCAGAAGCAGTTATTCCAACTACCAATAATAACGTCAGCATACAGAAAAATGAGAACTGCCATAAACATTACCGGTGCAAATACTACATAAACATGTGAGTCAAGAAGTTTGTGTTCATAGCTTAATAAGATGATGTCAGTCAGGGATTGTGTTCTTTAGACATGATATTAGGCATCAGAAATCTGCCAGTGTCATTGTTCAGTTGTCAAAATGACTAACACATTCCGACACCAATCCTATGCAGAAGCAAAATAATTGATTCTGATTGTCTGTGAAAAAATTCAACTAGCACTTGAGATGGGAATGTCAATTAGTTAAGCACAACACACAATGTCCAAGAAGAATGACCATGTCGCCATAACAGGCAAAAGTTAACTTTACCTTTCCTCCAAGGAGCCAGGATGGAGAATGACTTCTGCCAACTGATAATCAGCCCACTCTTTTTCTTCTTTAAACTCATGTTGTCACTGTTCCTTAAATGTATACAAACGTCACCTTCTCACTTAATTTTGAAGTCAAAACAGACAAAAGTTCCTCAAAGATTCCTTATGTTGTCAAGCAAAATGGAAGAAAAAGTTGCTGACAACATTTCCCGTGTCCTTGTGTAGGGTCATGATGCCCATGTCAGAATGTATGTGGATGTTTTCAGGTCGTCCACTTGATGGAAATAAAGGAGGGCAGGCTCCAACAGGAGAAGTTGAATTCATGAGAGAAAAAGGAAGAGGAGGACTGGCACACTGCCGAAGGGAGTGAGATAGTGGAGAAAGAGGAATGCGGCAAAGAGCAAGTGACAAGAGGTGGAGGAGGAGTCACAATGGAGGCTCTTAGGCCAAAAAGACATACATCTAAAATGAAGCAGGAAATTAATGCTGGCTCCATCAACTCTTAGCTTGGAGTTATGGAAAATAGTTTCCACTCATATGTTAGGTTAGTGAGTGACATTCATGAAGCACCCGAAAGCTGTGAAAAACCTTGTGATCCTGTTACAATTAGCAGCTTTCGTTGTACTGTCCGCACACTCCCAAAAATATTTTGTAAACAGATTAAATATATGCTGCGATTTCAGAGAGTATTTTTAGTGACAGTTTCAAGCATTGTACCATTTTAAAATAGGACAGTATGTATCATTCACTGTCACTGATGCTTATATGACATCCGAGATACAACACAACATATCAGTGTCAACATGGGAGAACAATGTGGTTATTGTATATTCTTTCATTTCATCTTTGATTTTTCAGTTACTCTATTCTTGCTGCAGACTGAAACATTTGTGTTTGCCATAAAAAGATGCATATAAGACATCAATGTTTTACTTTCAAGTATTTACATCTGATGTGACACACAAATTAGTGTGGGCAAAAGTGGAGGATTTGCATTGCCTGAGCAGTGCAGTCGAACAGCTTCCCGCTTGGCCTCTTTTGATTCTGGTCTTTTGGTTCCAAACCCTGCACACCCCCAAAATTAACATACAATAGCATAGTAGGCACATCTGTTCATCTGATTTTTAGCAACAAAATGACATTTAATATCATTGCAATACAATATAACATGATGCACAGTTAACATCAATCCATCCATTATCCGAACCACTTATCCTGATGAGAGTCAATTGTGTGTTGGAGCCTATCCCAGCTGTCTACGGGCAGTAGGCACACCCTGAACTGGTTGCCACCTAATCACAGTGAACAACTTAGGAAAACTGAGAGAGGTTTTTAACAAGTAAAAGGCCCATTCCTCACCACCGCACCATCTATGTGACTGCTATGTTAAATTCCTTCCTGGCACCACACTCTCCTCTAAAAGAAACTGTAAAGTGTCTTGGTTTGAGTACATTCCCACCTACTTAGCAGCAGGACGCATTCGACCATTCATCCCCCCACCACAGTTGGGGGAATGAATGGCTGTTTGTTTTGTAGATAAGATATATTTAACAGTAGAATGTGTCGTATTGCAATAAAAGACTCAGTAGTCAATAGAGTTCGGATTACTTCTCATAAGGATACTTTACTTTTAACGCTAACAATACTTACCTAAATATGCACTCCAGTGTGACCCAATGAATCGGTTTGTGCTCTGATGTTTTTTGGGCAATAATGGGTAGAAGGGCATGGGGATTTCTAGCCATTATGCTTTTTTATTTTATTTTTTTTATTATTATTACCTTTCTTGGATGAACAAAATGTTTTGGAGGTTTTCCAGTCAGGCTTCAAGAAGATGCATAGCACTAGAACAGGGGTCACCAACTCCGGTCCTCGAGGGCAACTGTCCTGCAGGTTTTCCATCTCTCCCTGCTGTAACACACCTGATTCAAATGATCAGCTCATCGGCAAGCTCTTAAGAAGCCTGATAACGATCCTGATCATTTCAACAGGTGTTTACAGCAGGGAGAGATGGAAAACCTGCAGGACAGGTGCCCTCGAGGACCGGAGTTGGTGACCCCTGCACTAGAGTCAGCCCTAATACGTGTTTTTAATGACATCCTCCTGGCAAATGACACTGGAGACTGTGTATGTCTCGTTTTGTTGGATTTGACTGCAGCATTCGATCCAGTTGACCACAGTATTCTTTTGACTCATTTGCAACACCAAGTAGGCATTAGTGGGTGCGCTTTAGAGTGGTTTGGATCCTATTTGGCTGGCAGGTCTTTTTCTGTTAGCCTAGGTTCCTCTGAGTCCTGCTCTGCCCCTCTTTCGTATGGTGTTCCACAGGGTTGTATTTTTTTGGGGGCCATTGCTGTTCTCGTTGTATTTGTTGCTGCTAGGTTCCATCCTTCGAAAACATGGTATTTCCTTCCATTGCTATGTGGACGACTCTCAAATCAATATCCCACTGAGCAAAAAAGACGCAATCTCCATAAGACCACTTTTATCCAGCTTTGAGGACATCAAAGACTATGGATGTCACTGAATTTCTTAAAATTCAATGAACAGAAAACAGAAGTCTTGGTCTTCGGGCCCAGTGGCTCGTTTACATCCCACCTTGTTGACCTGGTTCCCCTGGCTTCATATCTAAAGCCAACAGTCTTAAACTTGGGTTTCAAAATGGACAGTGATCTTAAATTGGACCAGAAAATCAGCGCTGTGATAAAGTCGAACTTCTTTCACCTTAGACAGCTGGGTAAGTTAAAGCCCCTCCTTTCCCATCAGCACTTAGAAACAGTCATCCATGCCTTTGTTACATCTCAGCTAGATTACTGTAATGCACTTTATTTTGGAGTCAGCCAGTCCTCCCTCAAACGTCTCCAGTTGGTCCAAAATGCTGCTGCCCGCTTACTAACTGGAGCTCGGACTCGGAAGATGGAGCACATAACACCGATTCTGGCCTCCCTTCACTCCCTTCCAGTTCATTTTAGGGTTCAATTTCAGATTCTCCTATTTGTCTATAAATCATTAAATGGCCTCGCCCCGGAGTACCTCTCTGAGCTCCACCACTGCTACGCACCTTCCCACAGCCTCAGGTCTGCGGACCAGGCGCTGCTCGAGGTGCCGAGGACCAGGCGAAGCCTCAGAGGGGATCGAGCTTTTTCGGCTGCTGGTCGTTCCCTTTGGAATGACCTCCCATTGGATGTTAGGCAAGACCCTTCTCTGTCCATTATTAAAACCAGAAGACAATTTCTATTCTCTGGCTTTTGATCAGACCTGAAAATCTTCCTATCCCGTCACATCGTATATTCAAATAAAATGACAAACCGAATAATATGAAGTTCATATCTTCCTTAGACAACCACAATCAATATGCCTCCAACGTACAGTATATTCCCCGAATGGAAGTTCCTTCTGAATGGACAGTATTTGGCTAACGACTGGGTGTACCCCGCCTACTGCCCGAAGCCAGCTGGGATTGGCTCCGGCATTCTCGCGACCCTTGTGAGGATAAGCGGATTGGACCGTGTAAACCAGGGGTGGCCAAGACCGGTCCTCAAGATCCACAATCCAGCCTGTTTTAGGTTTATGCCTACGGCAACACACCTGATTCAAATCGCAAAGCACAAGTTTTTATTCTATTTTGTGCTTTTATAACAGTGAATGTGTTTTCCTTTATAGCAAATTGAATAGTAACTTGCTCTATTAAAAAAAACAACATAGTCTTATGCATTTGAGACTTATTGCTGTACCGAACCCGCACCGAACCGTGACCCTCATACCGAGGTATGTACCGAACCATGACTTTTGTGAACCGTTACACCCCTACTAATTTGACAGCCAAAATACTACTGTGCGCTTTCAGCTTGTTTTGTTTGGATGCATAGACAGAACTTAAAAATCCCTAAAGAAGTACCTACACGGAGGCGCAAGCAGGTAGGATGTCCTCACAATTGAATGAGTGTGGTATACACTGCATGATGAATGTGGTCAACAGATCAACACTATGCTCAAAAGCTACTACAAGAAAACACACAATGCTTAAAATGTATGACGGAAAATGTGAAGTAATTCAATGTTCGCACAAGTATTTTAAGCTGTCAACAAAACTTAACTTGTTGCTCGGGAAAACAGTACAGTCCAGTAATATCAATAATAAGTATGAGCCTGTTCGCGGGTGTTGCCCCGGTAACCCATTAGCATCTGTTTACGGCATGTCGTATTACTGTCATAAAGTCCAGTGCATATTGTGCTTATATGACAGAAAACACATGCCCAAAGTATTTTTGAGGCATTGAAAAAGTCAAATAAGACTGAATAAAAACGAAAATTGTAACTTCTCACTGCTTTTAACCGAGCGTACGACAGGTAGGACAAAAAGTTACAAAATTCCAACGAAAACACTTATCGGCGTTGTGCGCATGTGTGCGCAAGCGCACTCTGCA
Organism: Filicampus tigris; assembly: GCF_054856515.1. Classification (NCBI taxonomy): domain Eukaryota; kingdom Metazoa; phylum Chordata; class Actinopteri; order Syngnathiformes; family Syngnathidae; genus Filicampus; species Filicampus tigris. The sequence continues at coordinate 2,773,145 of NC_141227.1, read as the reverse complement.
TTGGTAGGACGTCTCGAAGGAATTTGAGAACACCGGTCCTTCACATAGGTGGAACGCCCAGCTCTGGTCTGATAGTCCGGGGATAAAAAACTACATTTGTCCTGATGCTCTGCAAATATTTGGCTGAAGGAAGGTAAAAGACCAAGTTGTGTGCCGGATGGCTAGAGTCCTCCAAAATGCTCCCACCTTGCACCGGAGGTCATGTCATGACTGTGGCGACAATTGTACTGTAACTACTGTTACAGATATCAAGTTCAGTTGTTTTTAATGGTTAAGACAAAAGGAGAAAGGCACATTGAATATGGAAGAATTTTCTCATTTTTTATTATATTGCAACAACATAAACTTTGGTAGTGCATGGTGTATATATCAAGTAACTATGAAAAAAATTCTTAGCCATTTATTATGAATATCGCCCGTCCTGAAGTGATTACGTTATGTAACTTGTTATGCTAAGCACCACACACCAAAACGAAAACATGGACTGCAGGGAAGCAGATCAAAATGTGCATTTTATGTTTCTGAACCTGGCCTTCAAATGTTCATGTAGCTGATCTTGTTTATAGAGCATGTGAATGACTGTTTGTCTTGGCGTGCCAATAAAAGAACTAAAGCCAGGGAGAGGTTGTCGCTCCAAAATAGCCCCGTGTTCTCTTGAAGTAATTCCGCTTGAGTTTAGAAAATAATCTCACATGTGGGTTGGATCTGGAATCAGACAAACCAAACAGTATATGTCATATGATCGAAAACATTATTAATTCAATTACAAGAGATGTTAGACACAATTTTGTCATATTACTTAGTTTTGTTATCTCTACACAGTTGCAGGTGGTGCGTTTTAGACCTGGGCCTTCAATGTGGACGTAAATTTTAATCCGCTTCTTAATAACATCATTATATTGTAAAATAAGAGACAGAGGCATTTCATTATTACAAAAGTAAGATAACCTTTTACCTCCCAAAGCTGTACATCACCTCCAAACCTCTACACTACAGTATAACAGTTCACAATCAATGTTCATCAATACAGTAACTTAAATAAATATATCTTACTTGCCAGAGATGCTGATGCAGACACAGAAAACCTCCTTTCTTTGCTCCTTTCTGTTTTTTGTGTAATATAACAAACAATCAGAGAGGTAAAGCCACACCAGTCCCCACGGAAGGACCCTAAGGGGCTTTGTTCCCTCCTTACTTGAGGCACGGATGCCTAAAACATTAAAAAATAAAAAATTTAAAAAAATTTAAAAAAATCTTTATCAAAGTAGCTATTTTTATTTGGTAAAATATTACAGTTGTTTATCACTAAGACATTAAAAATATGAAGACACCATTGTGTGATATTGTTTTTTGATTGATGGCCAGTCTAACCTGCAACAGCCTATCACGGCCTTACTAAAAGGTGCGCAGGCTGAATGCGTCAATGGTGGCGTGGAAGAGTCTCACATATTTTCAAAGTAAATCTGTGAGTTTTGTGCGTGGCATTGTCTTATGTGGCATGACATGTCTGTAAAAAATATACATCCTGTATATATAAATAAGAGCCCAGGACACTGCGGGAAGTGGCACACAGGACAGTTTAAAACGTAGGCGTAAAAAAATCTTATGCTGTTTAATGTCACAAGACTGCAATCAGTCATCATGAAAATCTCTTAAGGGCCACATCAGGGTCTGAAAATATCAGAACGATTGCTCCAATATTTTGGATTTTTTTGGCGAAGCGTTTTCCTGCAATGCAATATACAGTAAGCTTCTGCTGTGAGTGTCTCTTTGGAGATGAAAACCATTATTGTCGCTAAATTCTGAAATATTGGGGCGATTGTTCTAATATTGTCAGAGGTTGAAGTATAAGCATTCTTCTTCTTCTTTTCCTTTCGGCTTTTCCCCTCAGGGGTAGCCACAGCGAATCAATTGCCTCCATCTAACCCTGTCCTCTGCATCCTCTTCTCTCACACCAACTAACTTCATGTCTTCCCTCATTACATCCATAAACCTCCTCCTTGGTCTTCCCCTAGGCCTCCTGCCCGGCAATTCAAAACTCATCCTTCTACCAATATATTCACTATCGCTATTTAATTAAAATTGTATTGTATTGTGTTGTATCTCTTCTCTGGACATGTCCAAACCATCTCAGTCTGGCCTCTCTGACCTTATCTCCAAAACCTCAAACAAGTGCTGTCCCTCTGATGTACTCATTCCTGATCCTATCCTCCCTGGTCACGCCTAGAGAGAACCTCAGCATCTTCATCTCTGCCACCTCCAGCTCTGCCTCCTGTCTTTTCCTCAGTGACACAAGTGTCTCAAGACCAAACAACATCGCTGGTCTCACCACAGTTTTGTACACCTTTCCTTTCATTTTAGCTGAAACTCTTCTATCACACATCACACCTGACACTTTTCTCCACCCGTTCCAACCTGCCTGTACACGCTCCCTCACCTCTTTCCCACACTCTCCATTGTTCTGGACTGTTGACCCTAAGTACTTAAAATCCTCCACCTTCTTGATCTCTTCTCCCTGTAACCTCACTCTTCCACTTGGGTCCCTCTCATTCACACACATGTATTGTGTCTCACTGCGGCTAACCTTAATTCCTCTCCTTTCCAGGACAAACCTCCACCGCTCTAGCTTCTCCTCTACCTGTTCCCTGCTCTCACTGCAGATCACAATGTCATCTGCAAACATAATAGTCCATGGAGATTCCTGTCTGACCTCGTCTGTCAGCCTGTCCATCACCATAGCAAACAAGAAGGGGCTCAGAGCTGATCCCTGATGCAGTCCCACTTCCACCTTGAACTACTCTGTCACACCTACAGCACACCTCACCACTGTCTTACAGTCCTCATACATGTCCTGCACCACTCTCACATACTTCTCTGCCACTCCAGACTTCCTCATACAATACCACAGTTCCTCTCTGGGCACTCTGGGTCATAAGCTTTCTCCAGATCTACAAAAACACAGTGCAGCTCCGTTTGGCCTTCTCTGTACTTCTCTATCAACATCATCGAAGCAAATCTGTAGTACCGTACTCTTTTTTGGCATGAAACCATACTGCTGCTCACAAATGCTCACTTCTGCCCTTAGTCTAGCTTCCACTACTCTTTCCCATAACTTCATTGTATGGCTCATCAGCTTTATTCCTCTGTAGTTTCCACAACTCTGTACGTCTCCCTTGTTCTTAAAAATGGGAACCAGCACACTTCTCCTCCATTCCTCAGGCATCGTCTCACTATCTAAGATCCTTTTGAACAACCCAGTCAGAAACTCTACTGCCACCTCTCCCAGACACTTCCGAACCTCTGCAAGTATATTCATCAGGACCGACTGCCTTCCACTCTTCATCCTCTTCAGTGCCCTCCTCACTTCATCCTGACTAATCTGTGCTAGTTCGTGGTCCACAGCATTCACCTCTTCTAGTCTTTGTTCTCTCTCATTTTCCACGTTCATCAGCGTCATCAAAGTACTCCTTCCATCTTCTCATCACACTACTGGCACCTGTCAATAGACTTCCGTCCCTATCCTTAATCACCCTAACCTACTGCACGTCCTTCCCATCTCTGTCTCTCTGTCTTGCCAACCGGTATGGATCAGTCTCAATCTCCTTACTGTCCAACCTAGCATACAAGTCATCATAAGCTCCTTGTTTGGCCTTTGCTACCCCTATGTTCACCTTACGATGCATCTCCCTGTACTCCTGTCTACTCTCGTCAGTCCTCTCAGTGTCCCACTTCTTATTAGCTAACCTCTTTCTCTGTAAACACTCGTGTACCTCCTCATTCCACCTCCTTATCTACTTTCCTTCCAGATGACACACCAAGTACTCTCCTACCTGTCTCCCTGATCCCATTAGCTGTAGTTTTCCCGTCATCTGGTAAGTCCTCCTGACCACCCAGAGCCTGTTTTAACTCCTTCCTAAAAGCCATGCAACACTCTTCCTTTTTCAGCTTCCACCATTTTGTCTTCTCCTCTGTCTTTGCCCTCTTCCTCTTCCTCCCCACCAAAGTCATCCTACACACCACCATCCTATGCTGTTTGGCTACACTCTCGCCTATCACTACTTTGCAGTCACTCATCTCCTTCAGGTTACACTGTCTACACAAGATGTAGTCTACCTATGTTCTCCTACCACCACTCTTATAGATCACCCTATGTTCCTGCCTCTTCTGGTAGAAAGTACTCACCACTCTGCCATTTCCATCCTTTTTGCAAAGTCAACTACCATCTGTCCTTCTGCGTTCCTCTCCTGGATACCAAACCTGCCCATCGCCACCTCATCCCCTCTGTTTCCTGTACCAACATGTCCATTGAAGTCCGCACCAATGACAACTCTCTCACTTCTAGGTATGCACTGCATCACTTCATCAAAGTCCGGCCAGAATTTCTCCTTCTCCTCCAGCTCACATCGTACCTGTGGAGCATATCCACTAACAACATTGAACATCACACCTTCGATTTCTAGCTTCAGACTCATCACTCTATTTGACACTCTTTTTACCTCCAGGACATTCCTAACAAACTCCTCCTTCAAGATAACCCCTACTCCATTTCTCTTCCTATCTACACCATGATAGAACAACTTGAACCCTGCTCCTAAACTTCTAGCCTTGCTACCTTTCCATCTGGTCTCCTGGACACACAGTATGTCTACCTTCCTCCTCTGCATCATGTCCACCAATTCTCTACCTTTTCCTGTCATAGTTCCACTATTCAATGTCCCTAGTCTCAGTCATATACTCTTAGCGCTCCTCTTCTCTCTCTTCCTACGAACACACTTTCCTCCTCTACTTCTTCGACCAACATTAGTCCAATTTCCACCGGCGCCCTGTAGGTCAACAGGGGCGATGGCGGTCGTTGTTAACCCGGGCCGATCCGGTATGGAAGTCATAGGTTTGATTCGCATCTTTGATTTGGCAAAAGTTTTACGCAGGATGCCCTTCCTGACGCAACCCTCTGTATTTATCCGGGCTTGGGACCGGCACAATAAGACACTGGGTTGTGTCCGCTTGTTACTACATTAGGTTGAAGTACAAGCATAACTAACATAAATTTTGGTGACGATTGATCGCAGATTTTGAACATTACGTTTTAGTATAATACCGGTACATGTTTTAAGAGGAGGGAGAGTTTACAGTGGCAACTTAAGAACCATTTTAACCTGTTTCATAAAAGAAACGGGAGGCACAAAACCTTTGGACATATAAAATGAAGATCCATTCAATTTTTTTTTTCCCCCCCTTTTTATTTCTGCTCCAGTCCCCGCATTGAGCAGAGTGGCCCGTCCCAAGCGAAATGTCAGTGCGTCAACTATATTGGATGAGGCCATCATATGACCCATAAAATCTGCTAATTATATGCATAAAATTGAATTCCAATGACATAATACAATAGAAAGCAATCGTTCAGTATTGATCCAATAAGTTCTGACTTGATTATACAGCTCCAAGGAGCAAGTAAATGATACATCTTCACAAATCGCTTCACATCTTGACGTATTCAAGGTGGTGTCTATATACTGTATATGCACTGTAAATGTTCTCTGGTAATACTTGCCAGCGGTTGTTGCAAAGAGTGCCATTCAAGACTATTGAATGGGAGTGCCACTTCTGCAAGAATAGTTTACAATAGCATCAAAAATATGGAGCTAAGTAAGTACAGTACTCTGTAGGGTACAAAATCACTCTGATCCTTTGCATAGCCATAGAGTGGTGAATCTTTAATTCTGATTGGTTAAAATAAAACAGCCATTTCAACGGTGTGTGTGTGTTGGAAGCCATCCCTCGGGATTCTGCAGGCCTTGGGCAAATACATTTACATGGCAACACAGAGAATCTGAAATCTGATTGGAAAATGCCACAAACAACTGAAAGCTGCTACTAGCTATGGCAGATGCTATGAAATCATGACAAAAGACTGTGGAAATTTTCACGTAAGCTGTAATGTAGGTCCATGATTCTGATAACATTTGGGCCAGCAGAGACGGCTTTGAAGGCCCTGACTGCACGCTACTAGCAAAACAACATGAACCACAAGATTTTTACTGAGAAGAAACAGGCACAAAAATATGCATGAGTCGAAAAGCATTCACACAAAAGAGCTTTGGAAATTTCTGTCAAATTAGGGTTTTTTGTACAACTGATTTTCTCCCTCTCATGTTTAGAGAGTGACCTAAAATAGGAAACATCCGTGATCCTATCTACCAACTGGAGGAAGAGTGATTTCCTCAGGAGTGGTCTCTGACAATTACTGGATGCACATAAAAGGCCTTGAGAGGTTACTGGCCTAAGAATAACCCCATTTAGTGCAATTTACTACTGCGGGGGGAGGGTCGGGCTGTAAAGTTGTTAAAAATGTTTGATTTGTCGACTCCACCTCACTCAGTTTGCCATCAGATTTACTTTAAACATGATTCACATTTTCTTCCACATCTCACTCAAGTTAGTGGTCATCATGCACAACACATTCCTTTAATGGGCTGTATGAAGTTATAGTAAGTTTTCAACACTAACAGACAAAGAGTAGAAACTCCAGCATGTGGTATGCAGGAAATAATGTACTTCAAAGCATTTTTTAAAATTTAGATTGAAAGGTTCTTGTCATTTTGGTTATATGCACAAGACCCTCCAAAATTAATTGCATGGATAAGGTTAGATTTATTTACAAGATGAAATGCTGCAGAAATAAATGAAGAGTATAATGATGCTTAATAAATCACAGTACGTACGTACTGTACTGTGCATAAGTAGGTAGTGATATTCAGCCTTCAGGGGGGAAAAAAAATATAGCTAATCTTACTTAGAGGTGGAGGTTGGGGCTATCCACACCACTCCTGCCCTTCCATAACAAACGTCTTTGGTTGGGCAACAATGCACGTGGATCAACCAGCAACACTGAGTAAATAATCAACCAGCAGTAAATAACAATGTCATCTGCATAGAAATGCAAATTTGCATCAGACACATTTTGACCCAAGTTGTATATATGACAAATAAGAGGTGTCTGTACAGAACCCTGTCGCACTCTTTTGTCATAATTCATGCACTGTCTAGGACTGTAAAACCTATTGCTGAGCGGATTTGTAAACCAAGCAATTGTGCGCTCTGAAAATCCTGATTAATGCAATCTAATTTTTAAAATGTCATGGTCAATAATAGTATATTAATACATATACCTAATCAGTGCAGCATTAGACCACAATACACTTTATGACACTGGTCAACCTTTGATTTGATCTGTCTTAAAGAATTTTTGACTAATTATTTACAAATTTCCAACTATAGTCAAATCATCATAAAACATTTAGTCTCAAAATATAAGGAATATGTTTAAATTTGAACAAATTGTGCACTTTATGACAGGTTTTTTCAATTACAAATGCTGACAGGTATGGGCATGTTTTCATGGTGGTCGATATTCACAAATAAATCAATAAATAGATCAATTATCACCAGAAACTGCAGTGTCATATCTCAGCTCCTATTTTCACTAAATCAATGTAATACCATATTTCACATTTTTGTTGTGAGAAATACATTTATGAAGTCATGTTTTTAAGTTATTTAATACTTCACCAAAATTGTTCATAAATGCGGAACTAAGGCAAAATACGGACGCAGTAAAAACAAAAAAAAACTTTTGTGCTCACCCTGATGTTGCAGTAATTGTAATTTGTGCGTTTGTATTGTTGTTGTTATGATTTCTATCAAAAAATGATGCAGCTGTAATCTATGAACGAGAATGGCAGTACAGTACGTTCACTCAATCTTTGGCGTACGGCAAATAGCAGCATGTTCACTCACTGACTCGTTCATGAACGGGAAATGCAGCACGTTCACTCACTGAGGGAAATGGCAGCACGTTCACTCACTGACTTGTTGGTGAACCGGAAATGCAGGACGTTCACTCTCTAAATCGTTGGTGAACGGGAAATGGGAGCATGTTCACGAACGGGAATTTACCTTTATTCCTTTGTGAACGCCAATAGCGTGGCAGTATGTTCAGTAAAATCCCTCCTCCATCTTATGCTGGAGGCTAATTGGTCGTTCGCGAAGATTAACGACATGCGAATCACTGAAAAGATTTGTTCTTTTTGAATGAATCGTTTGCGAACAACCCAACACTATTCTACTTTCATGCATTAGTGTTGTCTCCTTTGCACTTGTGTGATAAGTAATAGCAGAGTCTGGCTCAATGGTACTCAGATGACAGCTTACAGGCAACCAAACAGTCACAGTGGAGGAGCAGCGAGCATGCCTGGCTGGCATCTGCCAGCTGTCCAATCTTGAATCCACTCTTTGGTGCTGGCATTTAATTCCCAGCCCTATTCACTGGGATCTGCAATCTCAGGGGATTTGAAAAGGGACTAATTCCAGACAAAGGATGCAGTAAGCAGGGCACACTTAGCATACTGGAATAAAAAGTGCTGGGTCAGGGGTATTGAGTCCAAGGACTTAAGTCATGAGTGAACGTGGTCTTCTTGTTTCATTCAATTCCACAATGCAATTCTTAATGAGTGCGGTCTAACACTCAAGACATTGCATATGCTGTCCAGTGTGAGGCTAGCCGGATCTTGATTGATGGCAATGCATGAGTTGGTAACCTCTTAAAAGCGTCCTGCACATTCCGTGCAGTCTTTTGACCTATTCCAAACATCACTGAAACAACCAGAGCTAAGCATTGTACTTTTAAAATTTGCGGACTGTTTATCACCTTCCGCCTACCGCCGGGGTATCCTTCTGCCGTCCGTCTATCTGTTTGAATTTACCGTGTAAAATTGTTATAGATTCTGCAAGATCATACTTCATTTCTACAGGAAGAATATATGTTAAAAATATGTCATGCTTGTAAAGTAATATTGATTTCAATTAAAAGAAATGTTTAAAGGGAAAGTCAATGCAAAGAATCAGAATAATTTATTAATGGCCACACAAAGTTGGTGGAATTTGTTATCAGTACAGCAGTTAAAGCTCACATTTCTCCTGTGACCGATTCCATCATCAAACATCAAAACAAGTCACATCCAGGTTAGTGCACAGGTTACATCAAGACGACGATAGATTTAAAGATCTTATGGCTTTTGGGAAAAAAATGTTCTTAAAGCCAACAGTCTTTGTTGTGATGGACCTGTAGCGCCTCCCTGAGGGCAACTGTGTGATCAGGTGGTGAGCGGGGTGTGTGTGATTCCTTGGCTCTGGCTCTGCATTTGGAAATCCCTTGATGCCCTTTATGTAGACATTGCAGAATGTCCGCTCTCAAAAGTGGTGGGATCATAAGTCTTTCTCCTTTCATGAGAAGGCTGCGACACACATTTAAGTCCATCCTGTATTGCCAGTACGCTTTGACCTCTGGGTCTAGCTTGCATTTCTCTGGCCAGCCCATAAGTATAGTTCTTTATTTTCCTGCACAGTTCATCCTTTTCCTGTGCTGTCCTTATCTCTTCCAGTCTTTTGTCCGTAGCTGGAAGACAGGTAACAAGTGTCCACAAAAACCTCTACTTCCTTTTCCAGCTGTAGATCTCCTGCAGAGGGCGGACCTCCAACTGGAGTGCGTGACAGAGCATCAGCTGTGACACGGGTTTTTCCTGGAACATGGATGATTTTGAAAGAAAAGCGTAGCAACCTAAGCCTGAATCTCAAGATGCGCGGTGGAAGGTCATCCAAGCCTCTTGTGCTCAGAAGAGGAACCAGGGGTTTGTGATCAGTTATCAGTATGAACTGTAGTCCCATAAGATAGGATGAATGTCTTTCACACGCCCACGTGACAGCGAGCGCTTCTTTTTCTATCTGCGCATAGTGCCTCTCAGTGTCTGTCAGTCCTCTTGAGATGTATGTCACAGGTCGCCACATGTCATCTGACTGTTTTTGTGTGAGAACAGCTCCAATACCATATGGTGATGCATCTGCAGCAACTCTTGTTTCTGCTGTGTTGGAGTACTGAGCGAGCACCTCTGGAGATCTTAGTATCTCCTTTAGTTTCTGGAATGCTATTTCCTGTGCCTCAGCCCATATCCATTAATTCGTCTCCTTTTGCAGCTCCTTAAACGGTGTGGTTATGCTGCCAGCTGTGGCATGAACTTGGCGAGGTAATTTGCCATGCCCATGAGCCGCCGCACACCTTCCACACTTTTTGGCTGTGGCAACTGCTGGATAGCCTCCACCTTATTTGGGTCAGCCTCGATGCCTTTTTGTGTCCTACAAACATAATCTCATTATTAGCAAACTCAACCTTCTCATTAAGAGTGAGGCCCTCCTTTTGGAAGGTTAGGAGTACACGGTGCAGTCTCTGGTCATGTTGCTGCCTACTTCTGCCATAGACAAGCACATCATCAGCATGTCAGATTACTCCATCAAAATCTTACAGCATCTGCGACATCCTCCTTTGGAAATGTTCGGGCGCCGATGCTATGCTAAAGGGAAGGCGGTTGAACTGGTACCTCCCAAAAGGTGTGATGAAAGTTGTGAGTGGCCGTGACTAAAGCAAGTGGGACTTGCCAAAATCCAGAGCGAGCATCCAGCTTTGTAAACACTCTGGCATCTTTCATCATAGCAAGAGATTGATCCACTGCAGGGAGAATATGTCGTTTTGTTTTCACTACTATGTTCAGAGGTGTGAGATCAACGCATATTCTGGGTGGCTTGTTTGCTGGTCTGGGAACAACAACAATGCCTGAACACCATTCTGTAGGCTCAGTTACATTTGAAATAACACCCATTTCTTCCATCCTCATTAATTCTTCCCTGACTGCTTCCCTGAGGGGGAGAGGAACACGCCGTGGGGTGGAAAGGGCTACAGGTACTGCCCCCTGCTCCAGCTCGACGCGATAAGGCTCCTTCAACTTGCCCAAACTCTTAAGTACCTTGGGCTATGCTGCCCTAAAATCTATTTCAGTGTCTTTGATTATGTCCACTCTGTATACTAACCCCAATGCCTGGCAAGCTGGTCTATTTAACAGTGGCTGAACTAAACCAGAAACTAGGTAGACATCCTGAGTCGTGCAGTGGCCTTTCGCTGCCAACTGTGCCCTTTGTAAAGTAGCGCTTCGCTTTGAGTGGATAACTAGCTGGCCCTAGAAGTTTCTTTTTAGATGACAGTAATTTACCATCCCTTTCAGGTTTGTACAGGCTCTCTGGCATGGAAGTAATATCAGCCCCAGTGTCAAGTTTAAATTGAACATTTTCCACATTTAACTTGACCTTTTGAACCCAGTATCATCTCTCCCAAGAACACACATTCGTCACTGTCTTCATTATCTTGGTTTTCTGTGACTTCTCTTAGACCGACAGCGCCACCACTGCGACAAGCTACCGCAAAATGCCCTTTTTTTTCTGGCATTTTCTGCACTGTACTTCTCGGGCTGGACAATCTTTCCAAGAGTGCTTGTTCTTGAGTCCACACCGGCCACAAACCTTCTTTGGTACTTGCTCCGTTTGAGTTTTTCCTTTCTTTGTATCTATTTTTACAGTGTCCACCTTCAGTCGATTGTCTTCTGCAGAGTTGCTGTGTAAAAGTGTTTGCTGCATTTTCACAGTTTCACTGTCTGACTTTTTGTATAGCTTTAGCCAGTGTTAACTCTTGAGTCCATTTCTAGCTGTTCTGATCGTATTTTGTCCTTAATTACAACTACAATCCTGTCCCTTATAAGTTCTTCTTTAAGCACTCCAAATCCAAAGTTTTCTGCAAGTTTGTGTACAGCTGTGATAAATGATTCAGCAGGCTCCCCATCTTGTTGACGTCTGGAGTTGAATTGTGCTCGTTCAAAAATGACATTGTTTTCCCACATAGGAGTGTTCAAACACTGCTTCGTATTGCTTCTTACCTTCAGCAGTTAGTGGCAAAACCGCTAAAACGTCATCAGCTGCATCTCCCATCGCATACAGGAGTGAGTTTACCTGACATTCATCAGTTTTACTATCCAACGCAGTTGCAATACGAAACCTTTAAAATCTTCTGATCCACTTTGGCCATCCTGACAGACATGAAAAGTCAAATGGCTCCGGCGTAGTTAACTGTACAGTGGTCGCCATTTCAATTGTTGAATCCCTAGTTTCTTTACGTTCGGGATATCAGCTTGAAGTGTCTCTCTGTACTTTTCCCTCCACGGAATGTAGCTAGTGGAGCCGTATCCTAGCAACGCTGCTAAAAATAGCAAGCTAACCGTTCGGGTCGAAGCTTTCTGTCGTCGTCTTCCATGCCGGTCATTTGCGGTACAACTGCACGAAAAACGTCTTCCACCAGTTAACTACACAATGTCCCGAAAATACCATGAAGACTTGCAGCTCGCCACTTCTGACACCATGTATAATAATCACACGAGACACAACATCGTTCTTGTTAACACTCCGTTTAGTCATAACCCTGGAAGTACAAAGCCTTGTGGGACATCTTGTCCCATAAACCTATTACAGTACTACAATGACCACTTCAACATATCAAAAGGATTAACCTCTCCGTGGCTGATTTATGAGAATGAGGAAATGTGGAAGTGAGCGTGAGCTACATAGGTTTATGCTAGGACGAGCGCACACTGCTTTTTTGCTTAAAAAAAACACGCTGCTTCTTTGCTCATCACGGTTAGGATGAGCGAGGCATTTAACACCAGTCAGGATATTTACAGAGACTGTAGTGGGAATGAGTGGACGTGCATTTGGATGAGGAATGGCCAGTTTTTCGACCGACAACACGCCGTGGAACGTAACAGCCGAAACGGTACAGTCCAATGCGGCCACACTCTGCTGTGCAGTCAGCCTTTTCGCTGGAACCTTTTGTTTGCTGAACATTGACGCTTGTGCGATGAGGTCTTACCTCACTCTCACGCTGCTTCACTCCCGCCAAAGCTGCAGCGGCTGCAAGCGGTGTCGGACAACGCACGCGACTGCTTGGGAGGCAACCCCGCGACATGAAGACGCAGACTCATGATCACCTCCACACACTGCGCAGACAGTAAGGAACTAATGTTGTTGTGCCAACGCCTTTTGTTTTAACGGCCTGAAGCTGGTTGTTGCTATTAGCTGTACTGTTATCGTACTGTCAGCTGGGAGGGGGGGGGCGGCAATCCATGTTGCCTGATTGCTTGCCCACTGCCAGTTGCCATCTGCCTCCCGAGAGTTAACACGAGTTTAGCCTCGCTAAATGTCCGAAATATAAACCAGTCAGGGTTCGTGTGCGCAGTCATGCTCTTGTCTGCTTCAGCCTGTCTAAGTGGAGAAGCGATCGCCACAGTATTTTTGATTTTGTGGAGGTGATCATGATGAGTTTTATGTCAATAAATCCAAACTATGGTGCAGAAAACCTTTATACTTTCACAGGTTGAAGTGGACAAGAGTAATAATGTGCATTTGCATTTTGGTGGCAATCGGTCACCGTTTTAGACAACAGAACTTACAAAGGGAGCAATATTACCACGCTTGGCTCCCTCCCGTGAATAGACCACTGAGACCGAAAACATAACATAAGCTACGCCCCAAAAAGGGGCGGGGAAATTTGTCATAAACCTAATCACAAAAAAGCCCTTAAATCTTTTTAGGTGGTCATTTTAGTACTGATGTCATTTTTACATGCAAACTTATTCTATAAGTGCCAATGTTAAGCTCATCCAAGAGTCACTTTAAATGTTTATGAGTGCACAGTTTGTTGTTTATTTTTTTGCGGCAGATAAACAACCCCGGTTGATTAGAAGCACCTATGGCTCAAGCCAAACTGTGGGAGGGCTTTTACTTTCTGGACCTGCATGTCCCATCTCTGCTAATAGACTGTGAACCTGGCTTTGCCGATGTTCGGGGCTTCCTTGAGACAGCTGGCTGTCTACCTCAGGTTCTATTACCTAATGTTTAAAAGGTGATCAGCTCTAGACTAGTCTCCTTGAAGGGACAAACAACTGTACTCTCCTTGACAAGATCATATCGAGCTTCGAGGTGATTGAGAAACTTCTCCTGTTCAGCAGCTGTAGACTCTACCTGTATATTCTCTAAATTTTACTTGTTGAGGTAGAGAAACTATTTTTTAACATAAAAACAAAAGAGCTGTGCTGCAGAGGCAGAAGCAAGGCAGCAATAACACCATCTCTTTTTCAGCCCCTCGGCATTCAGGGGCAGCTGTAAAGCAGGTCCTGTCCTTTAAGTACCTGGGGACCGAGATTGACACCTGCCTGTCCTTTACACAGAATATGTACAGACTCCATTTACAAGGCACAACAACGCCTCCACCTGCGGAGGAATTTAAGGACCGTTAATATCAGTAAAGACATTTTAACAATGGTTTACCGCTCACTTATCCAATCCATTCAACATTTCATCCTGGTACAACCTGATCACCACCAAACATAAAACCAGACTTTCCAGAATAATAAATCAGGCCAGCAAAATATGCGGTTCAGTACAACCCCCCTGTCTCTATTAATAATAAAATAAGGATTTAGAAATATATGTGTATCCATTTTTAATGTGAATAAAGAGTATACACTGTTCCCCTACTAACAGCAAAAATTCACACATACAGTAATTGATGCCCATTATAAGTAGGGACGTAATGATATCAAATACATCACGATACAATATCACTATATGAACCTTGCGAAAAAATAATTAGCACAATATTGTGGCGTTTTATATATATACATATATAAATAACTTACAATTCTGCATAAAAACTCACAAGCTCATACATCGGTACAGTTGCTATATATCTATGTAGGTATTTTAAGCATTGTTTGGTCTGAAGTTTATGAAATAATTTTGTTTGTGTGTAAAACAGTAAGTCATGAATTCAACATGTATGCAATGGTCATCATTTACATTCATCTTAGGCTCAAAATATGTATTTTCTGTTTATTTTTGTTTCAAATAGTTTTTTTTGCAGATATCTTACAAATAACTCCAGTATATTATAAATGATGATATTTGAACTTAGCAACCTCAAAAACATGTAAAAAGACATTTTATACATCACTTTAATGCAACTTAGGAAAAATTTTTCCCCATTTAAAAAAAATATGGCGGGAACCAAAGCAGGAAGGCCTCAAATTACCAACGAGTTCTGTTCCTATACCTGAATTTCCGCGTATGTCGGATTTCACCATTAAAGTCGAAATTTACATCAAAATGCTTGGTATAAAAAAAACGAAAATACATTAAAATAAAAATACAAGATGCTGTACTTAGCATTACTGCTTAGAGGTGGATGGAAAAGGAGGAGGGAAAAAAAAAAGATACTGCCAGCGTGCACAGACACGGGCGAGACACACCGGGCAATTTTCCCCATTTTTTAAAAATATGGCAGCAACCAATACAGGAAGTCCTCAATTTACCAACAAATTCCGTTCCTATACCTGAATTTCCGTGTATGTCCGATTTCACCATTAAAGTTGAAATTTACATCAAAATGCTTGGTATAAAAAAATTCTAATATATTTCAAATAAAAACATAAGATGCTCTACTTAGCATTACTACTTAGAGGTGGATGGAGGAGGAGGAGGAGGGCGAAAAAGGCAAAGATACTGCTGGTGCGCACAGAGACGATGGAGACACTCTGCACATGCACAACTGCAAAGGAATCCTGGTCTTTGTAGTACAGGAAGTGCTTGTATGCGGAAGTGCAGTGATTGGCGCGCAACCACCGCAAATACCCAAGCAGAGGTAAACAAGCTCAGAGACGCAGCACAAAAGCACACTTTTGGAGCGAGGAGGAAACCGGCTGCTTCATTTCTGTGGTGAGTGACATGAATATCAAGTGTTTTACAGACAGTTGAAAGTAACAAAGTGCGGAAATGACATCCATTTGAGTCACAACGCAGTGCGTCGCCATCACAGTGGCTTATTCAAATGACGGAGCAACTCAGTCCACTCAATCATGTTAACGGGTTATTCAGAATGTTTCAGAAATCGGAATTTTGACCTTAACCTGAATATTGACTGCATGTAAACGTAGTCACTATGGTGCTGGGGACAAGAGAAGAAGACGAGGCACGGGCGTCGTATTGACGAAATATCGTAGGTCGCGTACGTCGTAATTCGAGGACTGCCTGTATAAAACTTCATCGTAGGTCAAAATGATTGTCGGATTTGTGTTCAGCAGCCCAAATGGCCATAAAATCCACAAAAAAATTGTGTCATTTGCCCACCCTTACGTAAATAATAAAATCTTTTGGTGTCCAAGACTTAAAATAAAGTCTTGGATATAAATAGAAATATCATATAGTGTGTAAAAAATAAAGAGTTTAAAAATGTTCTAAATTTATTTTTTATGTTATCAAAAGCATTCTAATTAGTATCCTAATAGTATTTTGTTGAACTAATCTGAACTAGTTGAACTAGTAAAATAAATCTGAAGTTGTTCAGTTTTCGGCTATGATTTCATGCTCTTTACTGATATTTTAAGTTTCTGCCGTGGTATCATTTTCTTTTTTTGTCTTCTTTTAAAGTTATATTAAATAACTAAGCTTTTTTGTCAGTCGCTGATTGTAGCAAAAAAAAAAAATCGTATTGGCCCAAAATATCTTGCAAATATATTGTGTCAATTTTTATATCATACGAAACTGAGATATGCCAAATGAGATGACTATATATCAGCGAATATGGTCATAGTGTACCTCCCCAAAAAAGGGTGCTACCAAATCCTGTATGGTGCGACCAACTGAAAAAGTTGCATCAGTGCAAAAGTTAGTGTGAAGCCCTGGAATGGAAATTAAAATGCTTGGAAATGTGACCCCTTGTTGTTGTGTTTTATTTAATCTTTTAATTTTCTGTTCCATATTCAGCTTTCGACAATGTTGTATGTAAAAAAAAAAAAAAAAGAAAAATTGAAGGTATGAAAAAAAAAAATATGAAGGGGGAAACAAAAGAGATAAAAGCAAAGATGAACTAAAACGTGTTTTTCTTTTTCTGACGAAGAGGAGACTGTACATTCCATTGCCTCGGTCCAGGAGGTCTGTAACAGAAAAGCCCAGCTTCAGCCATGTCTAATATGGAATAAGATTCAATTCAAAATGTAATGACTTCAGCCTTATCATTTACGCAACAAGCCAACAGAATACAGTACCTATAAAAATGTATCAATATTAGCATTATACACTGGTTTAATAAAAGCATTTACTTTAACAAGGGTTTTGAGCTCAGTAGTGTTGGCAGCAACAACAACAAAACTTACTGATTTTCATCTGACCGCAAATGAAGAACGCTAGTCTCCTGGTGAGAACCTGTCAGGGCACAGAGACATTTAAGATCATGCAAAACAGGTCTTTTGGGGGAAAGAGTTGGGGCGGGGGTTGGGAGAGACGGCGAGAGAGCAACCGACTTCAGCTCTCAAACCATAAACAAAGCGCCTACTAGAGTCTCAAGCTTGAACAGCTAACCTGGATAAAGGGATCAAGTTGACCGGTCCTTTCAAAGCATGAATATAGACAACTTGAATTTATGAGTTGACGTCGTGTCAATTAAAATATGACTTTCCTGACTTCTTTTTTTTAACGTGATATTATGAGCAGTACGGCATCAATATTAATAGTCCCACCACTATCGTGTCTTTTTAAGACCTCATCCCACTGAGCGGCGAACATTTGCGACTGATGTCGAAGGGCGCAAAGCCCACATTGAAGTCAGGGTGGGTTCAAGGTTGCAAATGTTCGCATAAGGTTTGCTAAACGTTGACCAGTAGTTTTTTTTTTTTTTTCTTGGCGCAAGGAAATTTTGAACATGAACAAGAAGTCTGGTGACCGTTTGGGACCTTGAACAAATGCTAACGAGAACGCAACATTCGCTACCTTTGCAAACACTCTGAGATGTTCGCCACTCAGAGGGATAGGGACTTCAGGTCATTTTTGTGGGCTCTTGCACACATCAAAATTCCTTTTGGATTGTGCCGTTTCTGCTGGCATCAAGTACATGGGGTTGCTAATGGAAGTTTCAGAATTAGTAGGGATGTAATGATTTATCGAAAATCAATATAACATTTATCTATACTGATTACAATATGCATTGATGAAAAAAAATAAAATAAATAATCGATTGGCAACGCCCTGTAAATCACAGCTGCTCTCATGTCTCTGCTGTAAAGTAACTGCATACTCACCTTACGTAAATTACTTGACGCTAGAGCTGTCAAAGATTAGTTCACTAACACGATAACGATCAAAACAGTCGACAATTAATTTTCACCGCCAGACGTTTTCAGGCCCTCATTTACCCCAATGTTTGAAAAATTTTTTTTCAAATGGCTGGACCAAGGGGATTTTAGTCCGTCCCACTAATCGGCCCTCATGTGTTTGACGCGGTCGCGAGGCGTCCAAATTTCATCTCAGCCTACTCAAGTGAAAGGCTTCTTTTTAGGCTTCTTTCTACTCCCGCGTCGGCTCGAGCGACAACTGCCGCATTGATTCACGTGACCGACAGGTCTGCAACATATGCCACGCACCCATCAGGAATAGTTGCTGCTCTGATCGGTCCATTATGTCACATGTTGCGATGACATACAGTTTCCCACACTGAGAGGAGAGAGAGGGATGCAGCATGCAGCTGGTTGCTGCTGCAAAATTAAACTAATTTGGCAATAAAAAGAAATGCATAGTTTAGTTATCTCGGTCCCTTTATGGTTGTAGCAGGTACAATATCCATTGTTGTCGCTGTCTTTTTGAAGCGACGCCCGCTGACTTGGAACTTAACTGTTTCAAAACAACCACATTGAATGTAGTGCGTGTGAGGGGTCATTCGGGATTCTATGAGCGGAGCGGAATATGTGATGGTTGCAAAAAGAAGACAGCTCTAACAGGGTGTCCAATCATTTTTGAGCAGACTTCGATGACACTGAAAAAAATGGTGTGTTATTTCGTGAAGTGGTTGCACGAAATTAAATCATCTTTCATTCTTTAGGGGACCAGAATAGTTGTTATACAGTGAACGTGGTGTTTTTAGAAGTCAGTATCAAGCAGATTACATCCATATATTATTAACAACTTTTAGAGTGACAAAAAGAATCGGATCGGTATCGGCAATATTGATATTGGACATTGGAGCTGCCAAGATTAGTCGACTAATTACGACCACGACGACCAAAATCGTTGACAATGAATCTTAATAGTCGATGTGTCGTTTATTTATATATTTATTTATTTGGCACATTGTTTTTCTCTCTTAACTGGATGTTTGCCTGTCTACAACGCACATGCTCAGTGTTCTGAAATTCCTACCCATCCAGACATCCTACTAATGCCTAGTGCGCTTGAGCAGTGTTTTCGCAGGAGTTTTTAAAGTTTTTGTCCTACCTGTCGTACATTTGGTTAAAAGCGGTGAGTACTTACTAATGTATTTTCGTTTTTATTGAGTCGTATTTGACTTTTTTATAGCCTCAAAAATACTTTTGGCGTCATAGCTTTTCAGCATCGTAGCTTTTGAGCATAATGACCACATTCATCATGCAGTGTATGTATACTACACTCAATTGTCAGGACGTACTACCTGCTTTCACCTCTGTGTAAGTATTTTCTTAATGGATTTTTTTTAAATTTTACCTATCAGTCTGCATCTATAAACAAAACAAGCTGAAAGCGCATGGTAGTATTTTGGCTGTCAAATTAGCCTTCGGTAAAAAGTATCGCAAAGGGGAGGACATTTTGGCAGAGCAGGCTGTCAAATCTGCCTTCGGTAGGAATTTTCTACGGGGTAGGACAATTTGGCAGAACACCGGGTCATTTCTGATGTAAACAGAAGCATTGTGGGTAAAGTAGTATAAGGGCCAACTCGTGTTGGCAACAGCGTCCAAAAGTTACGGCGCATTTCAACAAATATACTCAATACAACGCAAATCTGCCGTTCATGGCAGCACGAAGGTGATGCTCGATCATTTAAAAAAGGAAGCAAGTTGTGGCTTATGCCTGATTTTATTTCTGACATAAGCACAGTGGTGTCTGGAAGCTAGCTGTAGTTAGCATACACATGTTACCAGTGTGTTTAATGTAATGTTCGAACACAATGTCCTATTTGGTATGCTAACATATTGTAGCAACGACTACAGATTTAGGAGGCATTAGTCAGTGAATTCATGTTTATTAACAAATAAAACTGTGTGCGTTTATGCCCGTGGTGGACATCGACGCAGGAAGATATCCCTCTCTCACAAATGTAGTGATGCGTTCATGAACTGGGAAATATCAATGCTCAAAGTAACACAAAAATGACATTTTCCACTCATCAGCATCACATAACAATAAATCCCATATTTAAGTTTGTTGAAATATACTACGTTATAGTGCAAAAAGAAAAGGTGGATACCACATTTTGATTGTGTAGATCAATTTACTACTTTTCAATGATGCATACTAGTGAAGAAAAACAAAACCTTTTGGAAAAACGTTAAATTAAGACAAAATTAAAAATCAATACAAGTGTGTATTTTAATTTTCTTTAGCACAGAGCATTTTCCCAATTTACTCCTCTGATTTCACTCCTATGTTACAAAAAAAAAAAAGAGTGAATAGAGCACAGAGTGAAATATATTTATTTTGTATTCTTGATCATTTCGCTATTAATGCAACGCTGCATATTGTATAGTTTTGGTTCCATTTTAAAATGCACTAAAGAATTACAGCTAACAATTTTAAGGTCAGAGTATCGCTATCAATTTAAGTTGATCCCTCATTTATAAACATGTCAGAAATGATGGTTTAAGTTGCAAAGTTTAATCAAAGTGGAATATGCTATCATCTTAAATATCTTTATGATTAGTTTGTACATAAAGAATTCAAGCTGTAAGCTTGCTGCTGCAATTTGCCGTGATTTACATATCTGATTAGTCGACAAAGCGTGACTACTATTGGTGATTAGTCGACAAGCAAAATAATCATTTCTGGCAGCCCTATAGGATATGAAAAAAATGTTATCGCGCCATTCCCCAGTCACAATAATTGATCATGTTCAGTTTCTCCAACAGGAATCTTCGCCTTAATAGCTTTATCTGCTAAATTCACATCAAAAGTGACTTCAAACTGACTTCAGATCAGAGGAACATTTCTTGGCGCACGGCCACATTATTTGGCAAAAAAAAAAACCATGACATGCATAAAATAGGTGGACTTCTTTCTCAACATCTCATTTATTCTCAGAAATAAATATAAGGGAAATTTCCTACTTGTTTTATCACTGTAGATGGCACTGACTGCCTCCTCAAAAGTGACATCGATGTCGACACCTGGAACAGGTGGTGTGAGGTGGAGAGAGTGAGGTAAATACAGTGAGGTAATACCAACATCGCTGTGTAAACATTGTTGTGGTATCATACCGTTCGGTGTGCTGATGGCTCTGTTATTCACAGCTCCTTGAAACATTTCTGCAACACACATGCAATGTAACCTACGGTAACTTGTTTATGAATTGTTCAACTAGGTAGAGTATTGAGTGTCGTAAAGATCGCTTAAAGCGGAAGTCAACCCAAACATATTTTTTTCAAGAATATGTTCCCAGCAGGCCCACTAGTTGAAACACGGCATTCGGATTAATTTTGCGTTTGTGGAATATAAGTTAAGAGCAAAATGCACTCGTTTTTAGCCATCTCTGGGGACGGCTATTTTGTCTTCTGCCGACTGAAAATGACATCACAACTGCTCACAACAACCAATCACGGCTGACCTGTTTTCTGAATCTGAGCCGTGATTGGTCGTTGTGAGCAGTTGTGATGTCATTTCCGGTCGACAGAAGACAAAATGGTCACCCCCAGAGATGGCTAAAAACGAGTGGATTAACACTTATTCCACAAACGCAATATTTATCAGAATGCCTTGTTTCAACTAGTGGGCCTGCATAGAACATATACTTGAAAAGAATATGCTTGGCTTGACGTCCCCTTTAAGAGCGAACAAAAGAAAAACAGATGTAATTGCCTTTTGGGGCATTCCACATTAATTCATACAAATCCCCAGAGACAATTTACTGTACTGTAAATAGCACAGGTGCACAGAATTCAGTGTTCTGTACAATTTATGCTCAAAATGAAACATCTTCCCTTCCGATTAGCACATTTTTGGGGAACCTATCCTGTGTTATTCACTGAAAAACTTGACTATTCACTTGTTTGTGGTTTATGAACCATGTAAATATGCCACAAGATCGTGCCAAAAGACATGTCGTGGTGGCAAGGAACTATGATGAAGTGACATCGCGACAGAGACAAGTCTAAACATTTTGTCAAGGCGCATTCATTACTGTGATTTCACAGCGGTTACTGTAATAAGCACACGCTGCACCATGGCACAAACATAAGTCTGAGGAAGCAACCATCTGAAGGGGAAAGTTTTCTTTTTGAAGTAAAAGAATACAAATTATGTTGACAAAAGTTCTGGAATTCAAGTGGTATAGCAAGTTTTGCTTTATGGCTGACTCAAGTAAATCACCCGTTATGGACTTGTTAAAAACTCAACCATCTCAAGTCTGTTGCTATACAGGTATTGTTACAATATAAGAACAGCAATTGTAGTTTAAACTTCATTTGATGCACCTGTTCTTTCCAGACTGATGAACTTTGACTGCCGTTCTGACCTGGTTCTGGCCAGGACACGGATATGCCTGCAACACACATTTAATTTTCATAACCATGGATATGCATACTTGTATTCAGATTCACTTTTGAAGCTTCTCTGTTTAACCCATTAAGGCCCGGGCGCGCAACAAGGCATTCTGATAAATATTGCGTTTGTGGAATAAGAGTTAATCCACCCTTTTTTAGCCATTTCTGGCTCAGGTAACGACCAATCACGGCTCACCTGTTTTCTGAATCTGAGCCGTGATTGGTCGTTATCTGAGCCCTGAGCAGTTGTGATGGCATTTTCAGTCAACAGAAGTGACAAAATGGCCGCCCCCTGAGATGGCTAAAGAGGGATGGATTTTGCTGCTTATCTCATATTCCACAAATGCAATATTAATCAGAATGCCGTGTTTCAACTCGTGGGCCTGCTGGGAACATATTCTTGAAGAAAATACGTTGGGGTTGATTTCCCACTTTAAAGCCGGCAGAGCGTACACGTCATTTTCAGAGCTGGGCATCAGCTCTGCGTCCTGCATATTCAATCGACCCACGAGGTCCCAGTCGTTTGGAGTCAGTCAACCGATGTCGAGAACGGACTTTACCGATACCGCGTCACATGCAAGTGAGGCAACTCCTGACACGCAGTCGAGTAAGGAAACAATAAAAAAATAAAACAGTGTTGTGTACCTTGCGATCCCACAGATGCAATGACATGTGTCCCATATTCTTTTTATTTCAACGATGACAACGCTGTGTGCGTGTGTGTCAGTTGTTTTTGTTTGAAATTTTTTCATCTGCTCGTGCGGCACACCTGCGCGTGACATAAAGATTACGTAATCAACGTTAATTGGCTGTCGCCGGTGAAGGACGATTGAATATGCAGGACGGAAACCGGGGACGGAGGGCCGCTGCCCAGCTCTGGTCTTTTTCCTCTCTTTAATCCAATTCTTGCTCTCTTAGCCAATGAAATGTATCAAAATATACATGTGACGGTGTCGTGAGCCCGCGGAGGATGTTCTGGATTTCTTTTGAGTCATAATGGCGGACGCCGTCGATCGCGGGAGCTCTGAAATAAGTGACGGCACTGAAAAAGACGATGCGCTTGTGGACTTTGAACCATTGGAACCAGTCGAACATGATATATGGTTAAGACATATGTTTGTAGACAATGACGATATAAACGTCTTTGTAACGGAAGGGAGGATGGTCACTCCTTTTTTTAAATTAAAAATAGTGCTTCTTTTGCACTGACACTTTATTTTTACATCTTCAGTTGAAACAGTAAAGATGAATAAACTCGGGCCTGTGTGAAAGCAACATGTCTAAGCTCTCAAATTCTTTTGGAATTATGTTTCTATCTGCTAGAGGTATTAATTATTTTTTAGGTGTTGAATTTCTGGGAAAACTTCAGGTTTTTGAGGGTTATTCCAAAGACGACCTTAGGTTTTGGGGAGCTGTTGAGCTGGGCGCTTTAGGCCTTAATGGGTTAAATCCAGTCTGAAATGTGAGGGAGGCAACAACGAATCCACTTAACTAAAAAAGTCTCAGGAACACCTTTTTTTTTTTTAAGTTAATTTTTCACTTTTAGGTGACAGACAACCTTTTAACACAAACGTAAATAATAAAAAAAAGACACTAAAATAATAAAATAAAATAGAAATGGAACATTTACGGAATAAGTTACGCAAACATACCTCTCACTCTGTGAAAGTTTAGCAGGAAGTCGATTTGGATGCAGCGGTTGTGGTGTGGAAAAGCTGAAAGGATGGAGACGCCTTGACAAAAGAGGAGCGCAATGGACTGAAGCCTGCCAGAAGATACCAGAATAACCACAGTCATGAGCTGAAGGACCATTACACCATAAAGCACAGAAAATGAAAGAAAACATCAAGTCAAAAATGTTGTGGTTTGGTGTATTGCTTATGAACAGAATCCTGCCCAATCAGATATTGATTTCAAAATGATTGTTCCAACATTACGTTATACTTATTGTACATGTTCACGCCTATTTAGTATAATTAGAAATATTTAATGAAAAAAAGCCATATTGTTCCCTCGGTTGAGAATTGTTTGTAATGGGTTTAAACTAATATTCTAGTTGTTGTAAAAGGTACAACGATTAAACGAAAACAAATCAATAATCAAACGCATCAAATATTTTTGTTAATTAATTGTTTAAGACCTAAAATGTTTCAGATCCTCAGAATTTCATCCTCTCATCAGTAACAATTTTTACATGAAAGAGTTTAATTAAAACATTTACAAAAATGTGCTTTTACATTTTGGCCTATTTTCTGCCATTTTATGGTCCAAGCGCATAACTGAATCACACTGTAATTAATTTTCTTTGTGCATTTCTGTACCCAGTTTCAAATGTCCAGTTGTTGAATAAAGGGACAAAAATGACAGCATGTTTTGAAATCCGATTAGTCTCCAAAAATAATCAACATAATCAATTATTACAATAATCGTTAGTTGCAGCTCTCAATTTTTGTTCAGGTTTCTTAAATTGAGTAAAACAATAAATGAAGTATTCTGACCAAAAATTCACTCTTCCTACCTGAGCAGGAAGCATTTTGGGGTCTTCATTCAGGTTGCAGTTGTCCACCCGGTTCTCCAGCTCACGCTCCTTCTCGGTTTCCTTAAGGGCAAACTCCACTTCTGCTGCTAGTTGCTCATCTCCGGCAAAAACCTCCTTGACTTCATGACGGTAGTCCTGCATTGTCACCTAATACAAATAACATCACTGTGTCACACATCCGGTGTCTTCATTTCCTTCTACAATCAATCAATGTACTGTAGTATTTCAGTTTTTATTTGGGGTTTTTATGACACTACATCCTGAGTGCACAAAAATACCCTTCTTTAATGGATGAAGAAAAAATGCAGTGTGACATACTAACCTGCAGGTAGGCCGTGAGATCTTTGAGGACAGGGGACTGTTTCCGCTCCAGTAAGTGCTTAAGACTGATGATTAGAGGAACTGTGTTCTCTATGAAGGTCTTTTTCCTGACCTGGAGATCAAAGAAACAAGCTCAAAAGCAAGCTCAACCTGAACCTAACAATGGGGATTTACTTGGAGGAAGAAAGAAGTACACTCAAACATTCCAATATTAACTAGACCCACTCACCTGAGAAACCACCTTATTTTGAGCTGCCTGAAGAACTGCTTTTGACATAGTGGCCATTTGCGCCTCTTCTTGTTCCTCCTCTGCAGCACTTGCAGGTGTGTGAGACATGGCCTGAAGCTTCATCTCTTTCAGAGTCAGTATGTTGAAGGTCTCTGATAAAATATCTGCACCGTCTGCATCTAGAGGCAGCTCTTCATTTGCAAAGCAGGCTGGAATATAAAAAGGCAGAATAGGATGTAAGGGAACAAGTAGGTCTTGAAGGCTTTTGTTGAAACCACATCATGTCACCACTCCAAGTTGCAAAGGAGTATATAAACTTCTATACACCCCGGTTTAAATGTCAGGTTCAAGTGTAATAAAAAAAAGAATAAAAAATAGAGACCAAGATAAATCATTTCAAAAGTTTTTCCATCATTAATATTGCCTATACTGCATTCGAGAAAGGTGGAAAGACGTTTCCACACCAACTTCCGTGGAAAGTTACAACCTCAAAATTTTAACCTCCAGCAAACATTCAGAAATTTCTTTAAAAGGAAAATCCACCCAAACATATATTTTTGCAAAAATATGTTCCCAGCAGGCCCACTAGCTGAAACACGGCATCCTGATTAATATTGCATTTGTGGAATATGAGTTAAGCAGCAAAATGCACCCCTTTTCAGCCATATCATGGGGCAGCCATTTTGTCACTTATGTCAACTGAAAATGACATGGACAACTGCTCAGGGCTCAGGTAACGACCAATTACGGCTCAGCTTCAGAAAAAAGGTCAGCCGTGATTGGTCGTTACCTGATCCCTGAGCAGTTGTTATGTCATTTTCAATCGACATAAGTGACAAAATGGCCGCCTCCACAGATGGCTAAAAACTGGTGGATTATAACTCTTATTCCACAAAGGCAATATTCATCAGAATGCCTTGTTTCAACGAGTGGGCTTGCATCGAACATATCCTTGAAAAAAATATGTTTGGGTTGACTTCCCTTTAGGTATATTTTATCTTCAAAGCATTTAATTCATTTCACCAAATAACATCATGCAGGGAGCTAGTGGCATATCTTCACCAAGTCAGTACGAAACACGTGTTACGTGAAGTTATTTCAAATCCAAAGTAACTAAATTAATGTAATAAATAAATATATGTTTAATAATCTTATAAATTATGTTTTGCCATTCACAGTCTGTCTCCATGGAGTTCGCCATTGTCGAGTGACTGCCAGTCGCTGAAGTCGGGGTCTCTCTCAGATTTAAAATTCAAGATTTACAAAGGTCATTGTGTTTCGCAACATATTGTTACAGTTAATTACCCAATTTGTCACAAGATCAGTGTTACTGGGCCGATGACTATTTTTGATCACTAAGACGACAAAAATTTTAACCAAATGGCTTTTCGTGTCATTTTCTTCAAACATCATTTAAATGTGTGTGTGTGTGCGTGCGTGTGTTTTTTTGTATTGCATCACAAACGTCCTCGCATTAATCGCTTACCCAGTACACTTTTGTTCATCTTGTTGGTGATGTTGAAGCGCTGAGCATCAGTGAAGTGTTGCAGCAGAAACCGGTAAATCCGAAAACGTTTCTCACGGTGTTGAGGCCCTTTTAGGGAGAACCGAACTTTTTCACTGAAATATATTTGGTAAAGGAAAGAACAAGCACTGCAGCGTAATGGATCATGAAAAAGGAAAAAAGAAAAAAAAGTGACCTAGCAGATATTTCTCTTGGCAAGTGGGGCCTATCAAATTCCTACCTTTCAGTTTGAGGGAACTTGTTGTAGGAATTGTGTCCACTGTATGAATTGAAGTGGTAAATACACTCAATGAAATGCTGACTAAACATTTCTGGATTCTTTTTCAGCAGTAAGTGGACCAGGCAGTATTCGCACAGACTGGAACAGACAGAAAACGGAATGTGGTTAAATTATTCATGCCAACAATTAAAGGGATGGTTGGGCCGGATGGCCATGTTTTCACTAACAAGTTCATTTTATATATTTTTTTGATCAGGAAAATGAAGAGTTGTCATTTTCTATTTTATCAATACATTTAAACCCCTGCTTTAAAGGAACCCTCGTCAAGATTGTCTATTTCTCACAAACACAGTGATTCTCAATTATTGTGTGAAGGTAAAGGCCTTCACACATATGTTATCCCTATACTTTAATCTCATTCTATTTTATCCCGACCACTTTTTTGTCCTGCATCTCCTTCCACATTTTTTTTTTTTCACAATTTCGGTTATAATTTTTAAAGTGTCAAGGTGTCATTTAATGAATGCTTATACTGACATTTTGTTCAAAATTAGTATTTCCTAATTATATCAATACATACCAGATCTACATACAGTATGTAGCAGTTTATTGAAGGAAGACAATATGCTTTCTCTAAATGCAGTGAAAATACAGACAAATTTGAGGTTAGCATGTTGGCTTGGCCCCCTTTGCAAAATTAATTGCCCACCCCTGATGTACAGGATGTCAAATGTGTGTGGCTTACCTGGCGATGGCTGGGACAGGATCAACTAGCACCACCATGAAGCGGAAGAAAAGAGAACCCCTCCATTTTACAAACTCGTCCTAAAAAAGAAAGAACACATTTTCTCACATCACTGAGTTATATCTTTCTCAAACTTAATTTTTTTGCAGAACCTTAGTTTCTTCCTACCTGGAGGAGGTTGGTCAGCATGATCAAAGTTTGCTCTCTGATGATTGTTTCATTGTCTCGTAGACAGGCAGAAATGTTGGTGATATAGTGATCCACTCTATTTGTGTATTGAACACATAGATCACACATAATGACCATAATGTTGTTGCGTACAGCGACTTCTGTACCAAGCTCTAGCTCTCTGGCGAACACAGGAAGGTACTTCTGGACCAGTTCCTCATGCTGCAGACACAGCTTACCTGATCCAGTTAGAAAGCATTGAAGAAAAAGGCACTCCTTCTCCATCATTTGCAAATAAAAACAGGACAAGTGTTTGCTTACCCAAAGTAATGACACCATGTGCTCTGACTTTGGTTGGCAGCGAGTTTCCTTTGAACTGTGAGACCGGATGTGAAGTTGGTAGCGCATTTTGACAATCTGTCAATTTTAAACAGAGAAGACCACCTGTCAACCATGTTACCATTGAATGAATGTCATTTATAAGAGTTCATTCGTTAAAATGCATAGATTTGATCTTAAGGGAATCCAAACATTACTTCTGTTTTTCCGCTATGATTAAGCTGACATTCCAATACAACTTTAGCTGTTTGGAAAAAGAGAGAAGCAATTCAGTCCAACTTTCTATCTGAAAGTGTTATTAGTCCATTTGGATTGTGACTGAGAAGAGGAAATGGGGAGTAAAGATATCTGCAATAAGTTATTTGCTTTATGTCCATTCTGGGGTCGGGTTGTGGGGGCAGCAGCTTGAGCAATGAAGCCCAGGCTTCTCCCTCCCCAGCCACTTTTTCCAACTCTTCAGAAGGGATCCCGAGGCGTTCCCAGGCCAAACGGGACACAGTCTCTCCGGTGTGTCCTGGGTCATCCAAGGGGATCCCTGCCAGTGGCACATGCTCAGAACATCTGACCGGGGAGGCGTCCAGATGGTCTCCTTAATCAGATGCACGAGCCACCTCATCTGGCTCCTCTGGATGTGGAGGAGCAGCGCTCGAATCTGAGTCCCTCCCGGATGACAGAGCTTCTCACCCTATCTCTAAGGAAAAGCCCGGATACCATGCGGAGGAAACTCATTTCAGCCGCTTGTATCCGGGATCTTGTTCTTTCGGTTAAGACCCACAGCTCTTGACCATAGGTCAGGGTACGAACGTAGATCGACCAGTAAATGGACAGCGTCGCCTTTCGGCTTAGCTCCTTCTTCACCACGACAGAGCGATACAGAGTTTGCATCACAGCAGACGCTGCACCCATCTGCATGTCGATCTCCCGCTCCATCGTGCCCTCGCTCGTGAATAAGACCCCAAGATACATAAACTCCTCCACTTGGGGCAGGATCTTTTCCTCGACCTGGACAGGGCACTCTACCTTTTTCCGACTGAGGACCATGGTCTCAGATTTGGAGGTGCTGATTTTCAACACAACTGCTTCACGGTCGGCTGCAACCGCTCCAGTGGCAGTTTGAATATCACGGCTTGAAGAAGCCAACAGTACCACATCATATGCAAAAAGCAGAAATGCAATACTGAGGCCACCAAACTTGGTCCCTCACCTAGGACCCGTTTGCCATTGGTGAACCCACCAGAGGGATAAAGCCCCAGATAACTTAGCTCCTAGGATCATTGGGACACACAAACCCCTCCACCACGGTAAGGTGCCGGATCACGGAGAGGATTTACTTCATAACGATCTTTAAATGTTTAATTTCACACAACACTAAGTAGAAAAATGAAAACTATTTGCTGAGATGGCCGTTCAAAAACAAAAATGAAAAGAAAAAGTAATTGGGTTTTCCCCCAAAATATATGTGCTTTACCCAATTAAATTAAAGAAATCCATGTAATACTATACCTAGGAATTTGTCTGAATGTGTGGTAAGGACAGATTCCACAAGCAAGATCATTCTTTTGGACACTCTGGCAGGACAGTTGAGCGACGCAACACCAAAAGTGTGTAAGTGTTTCACCTGAAAGACACATTTACAGTTCACATACACAGCTTAATACGACCAGCTACACGTGGAAACAATTCTTGGTAAATGTCTGCTAATGAAAATAAAATAAAATACAGAAAAATATATATTAAAGTAATAATACATTTCAAACTTAATGAAATTAACCAATAAAGATCAGATAATGAATGCTTTTGAATTCTGGTTCAACAGAATTATTTTTAAAAACAAACTCCTTTCTTAGGTAGGTCTTTCACGATATATTTTTCTGTACAATATATTTTTTGTTGAAATTATCGCAATCAATGGTGTTTTTTTTTTTTTTTACTATGTTTTGGGTTTTATTTTTTTAATGCTGGGGTTGACTTCCCCCTTTAAGTACATTTATGACAAAATTTAGAGTAGACTAATTATTTCAGTACATATTTTTTGGTTTATTACCTGTGAGACTTTTGGAATGAAAGAAAAATAAAAAATAAAAAATAATTTTAAAAAAAAGGTACCTTGTAGGGATGCACAATATATTGAAAAAAATATACATACCGCGGTAATGGCCTATGCAATATGTATATCGCAAAGTAGGGCTGTGAAATTAATCAAAATTCAATTACAATTACGACACTCCACCATTACAAAAAAGGTACAATCGTAAAAAACTATTTTTAAAATGCATTTATCCAACACATTGTTTACACAAGGAAATCAAAGTTGAATTTATACATTTTTCTCCTTTTTTATTTTATAATAACTAATTTTATAAATTTTGTTTGGTCCAAAAGGAACTTAGATAATTATACTGTTTCAAGGAAATTTGTCTTTATATTTTTTTACATTGAAACATTTTCTTGTTTTGTACCAAAATATAAATGATTGTTTGAATAATCGTGATTTCAATTATTACCAAAATGCTTTTATCTGAATTTGACCAGTCAGATGCAAATTTAAATGTGCATTGAAACCCAAAAGTTGAAGATTATTTGGGAAAACAATTAATTATCTAAGAACACATTGAGCTTGCTTATTTTGCAGCATGAAAAAAAAAACCCTTTCATTAGATAATAAAATGTACTGGTAATTCCTTTAGGTACATGTTAAATAATATCAATATCACCATAAACAACAGCCATATCGCATATCACATACTTTTCCAATATCGTGCAGCAGGTTGTTTTCCAACTGATCTTATTAATACTCACGTAAATAAAAGCCTGAATGTGAAGGTGTTTGTATAAATGTATAGCAATTTCAAGCAAGCTGTAAGTTTCCTTGATGCAGGAGATGCAGACTCAGTAATTGTAGCACTCGAAACGGATATCCTGACGGGCTTAGCAAATGTTCACAGAAGCAATGGTGCATAAACAACCAATGAAATTGGACAAAAAGAGACGAGAGCTGTTAGCCAAATGCATGGGCTAGCATTAGTGCTACGTCGCATTAATCCACGCGAACCTGAATTTATACAGTCGAACCAAACTGTTTAAACTGGTTTTGAAAGCTGTTTCACCCTTAATGTGAATGCGTGCGTGTTAGTGCCCACACTTGCACAGCGGGGCACAAGATGATTGACAGGAAAGCTAGAGAGAATGCGCAACTTAATATTGATGTTTGTAAACAAACATCCATGCAAATGATTTAGTCCGAAATGATCATGTCTCCTTTTTTCTCATCTAGTGATAAGTCAATACAGTGATAATTGTGACAGGCCTACGTACTCCCGTGAACATTTTATCCTGCACCATGCCAATCTTGTGATTAAAGGTAACGTTGAAGTTGAATCCTGCAGGATTCTCGAAAAAATGTCAGCCTCTAATCTGGACTTTCTACTGGAAGTGATGCTACCGAACGTTTATCCTTCACCTTCCACATTCTTCTGTGCTTTGTTTCCGTTCACGCAGTCAAGGCTGTCTCCATGGCAACGAGATGACATGTTTTGGCGTGCTGGCTGCAACACTGACTCAGATTTTACGCTTACACAACTGACGACTCCACACAATGCCTAGACATCCCTGACACTTCACCGCTTTTGTTGACTTTCCCACAAGCTCCTCTGCTATTGCTGCAGATGCGCTAGCTGGATAAAGTGCCTGGGTGTCACTCCGCCCCCCCCCCATTCCCTCCTTCCACATGTGCATGCAATAGAGTTCAATTGTAATGTCTTTCGTTATGTGATTGTGCATAGAGCAGGAGGTTGTTTTTTTTCCCCCCAGGGCCATACAATGGTCCCCTTTTAAGGAGCATAGATTGGGCCTTGTTTTTATCCCTCCCTCATTCCCCATATTTTCTTGTTTTTCATCTAAGAAACTGGGGCGCTAAAGTGAACCACCGGGCTTCCCGTTCTGTCTCCCTCTGGTAGTGTTATTTTTCGTGTTTCTTGGAAGGGTCGTGACTGTGACGACAAACTCCGTTTGTGTTTTTACATACTTGGCCAACAATTCTGATTCTGCCCACCTGTGTATTAGCTAAACAACTGGTGGTCTATTTACTTTAATTATATACTTTTTCACAGCACTGACTATTACACAGAAATTATAGTGTTTCTTTAATCTACAAAATAAAGTGAAGTAGATAGGTCTCACCATTAGCTCTTCATTAATGTTGTGGGTCCCATTTTCATTCAGGATGATACCAGCTAGATAAGCCTCACAAATTGACACCAGCTCACCACAGTGATGACTCAGGAAAGCCTAAGGGGACAAGGGTTATGCAAAATTAATAAATTGTCATATTTCATCAGAGGTTTGATTGATTGAATTTATTAGCTGATAGCACAGAAGATAGAACACTAAAACGTTTCATCACACAGTCAAGCATCAAGGTCTTATTTCCATTGTGGTCCGCAAGATAAAAAGACAGACATAAAAGGGCAACCTCAAATCATCAGCGAGTCTAACAGCTAAGACCAATGAATTTAAAACATTCACGTAAAAACTTTGCAAAGTTGTACCTTCAAGTAAATGAATACATTTTTCTTTTAAAGTGCAAAAGTGGGTAATAGCAGCAGAAGCAGCAGCGCAATAGACTATACTTAAATTTACCAAATTAGAACATGAAACTAAACAATTATGACTACATTTGTTTGTGGATTTAATGACACACTCTCATACCATGGAAGCTACAGAATAAGAAAGCATATTCTCCGACCTGCGTCTGATTGACATCTTCACTTTTGCCAAGTTGATGCAGAGTATCTATAGCAGCACTGATAACCTCAAGAGACATAGTAAAGGACTTCAACCAACGCATCAGATCATCTGCAGACAAACAAAACAATTAAGGCAGACCGCTTAAAAGAAATGACACTGATCTATAACCAATCACTGTAAAGATCACTCACCAATTATCCTATCCTTTGTGTCTTCATTCAAGTGAGCAGAAATTTCTCCAATCACACACATAATGTGACAGCAGGTTGTCACGCTTACATCTTTTGAACTAAAAAATAAAATAAAACCTGGACGCTCACTAATCACAGACTAACAATGCAAAATTTGTAGATAACATGTAGCCCACCTTACCTAACCATGTTGTCCCAGGCATCCATGAGTTTTCCATAAGGAATTTTGGCTGATGCAGTTGATGCAACTACCTTGGAAAGCAGCATCCAGGCTCCACCACTGTGATCAGCCTCCGTGTGTGAAATCAGATTAGCTATGAATGTCGCAGTTAACTTGTTTTGCTTAGTCCAGATGGTGACGGCCTGACTGATACATTGGCTGGAGAACAAAAGATAACATTTGAAATAAACAAAAAACAAAAACAACAATTCCTGTGTATATAAACATAACTAGAGGACACATAAAATTAGGGGTTTTCGATCTTTTTAAACACACACTAAACTGGGAACTGGGAAAACACACAAAAAGCTTACATGTACTTGAAGTTCACGTGACATAATTCATGCTTCTGAATAAAGAACAAACTGACAAACCTAAGGTTCTGATATTCAACACATAGAAGATTTAGCAGCTTCCAGGTCAGCCTCTGACTGGTGTCAAGATGGCGGCAGGCAGAGTATGCTTTGACCTGGCTGAGCAAGACGTGGTCTAGAGCCTCCAGGGCCTTCTCCTGGACAGAGCTCTCAGAATCCACCACCGCTGGCACTACACATTGCAGCCATGCCTTCTGCACCAGGCTGCAATCTGGTTTATCCTGGTTGCGGCAAATGACAGGCACACAGAAACATCATAGAAGAACACAGCATAACGGATGCAATGCTTTTCATGCACTCAATTGTTAGTTGTTGGAGGGTTGCAAAACCCCTAATGCGGACTTACATTCAGGATCTCTCCCACACACTGCAATGCTTTCTTCTTCACAGACACAGCCGGGTCTCTACCGCGCTCCGAGAGCACAGAAAGGTTCTCCCAGCTCATAGGGATCACACCATGCTTAAGAAGACCAACAAGCACCTGGGCGAGGAAATTTCATGATCCGTAAAAATACATCTGCACGCTGCACATCAAGTATGGAATTATTAGTGGCCAGTTCATAATACCTGCAGTGCTGATTTGCGAACATTAGACTTGGAGTCTTGTACACGTTGCATGAGAAGCGAGATGTTTTCTCTTGCTGCATTGAAAATAAACATCGGCGTTAGAATACATTAATTCTAAACATACTATCTAAGTACGCCAAACAGTTGTGTCTCATTTTTCTTTTTCCATCTTGGAATAGGGCTAATAATTCAAGGTCAATATATATCGCGATAGACATGTGATCAATATCAACGTCGTCATAAAAGTCATGATCCCCCCCCCCCCCAAATCAAGAAGCAAATGACAAAGCCGGCATTCTGCGTGCTGTCAACAGAGGCTACATTATGACGTTATATTTGTGCCACAATTGTAAGCACCTAAGAGGAAATGTGGAGCACAAAAGTGTGTTTTCAGTGCACAAGAACGATTTCTGTGAATCGAACCACCAAAGAATCGCTTGCTTGCATGCACGCGTGCGCAAACGTGAGTATGGCATACATTCACTGAATGAAAAAGTGTGTCTTAACCTTAAATTTGTTTAAATAAATGAATAGTTGCCTCAATGCAACTCTTGCAATAAGATTATATTGCGCATACTAACATGATCAAACGCCTTCGGATCAATATTCCCTCTAAACTGCGCATGTGCGCAGTTGCACACTGCTCTCACGTACTCAGCGGATCAAAAAAATTCAAAGCTGAGCGAAATTGCCATTAGTGCAATATTAAAATTGCCACAATATCATGTCAAGATATGAAAAGCAGCACATCCATTAAAAAAGACAGATTGTTTCCATTTGTGCGGTTCCAACACCATTTGGTGGTTACTTTATAGTGCAGTTTCATTTGAATTAGGCATGCTTTGGCCACCTACATTCAAGTTGTGCTTTATGTCATTTAATCAATTGAATTGGTTTGATTTTATCTTTAAACAATTTGCAGTTTCAGTTTTTTCTCAATACAATAGGTTTTTTTTTTTTCTTTTTAAACTGTACCTGTAATTATCAATATAGACGGAAATTAAACTGGTATTGGGAAACACATTGCCCAGGCCCACTGAGCACATTATGAAATTTATTTACCGGTAATCTTTTTAATGATCAATTTGACTTTTTCACTTGCACTGACTTGTTGTTGTATATTGTTGTTTAGGAATAGACCGATATGTTTTTTTCAGAGCCAACACTAATGCCGATTATTAGTAGACAAGGGGGCAGGTAACCGGTATTTGGAGAATCTCTAATAAAGTTAACTGAAAATGTAAATAAATAGTTCCTTGAAGTTAACACTGTTTTGAATTGATTTATCGGCCATCAGATTTTTGAAAGATGCTGAATATCGGCGCCGATAATCGGTTAATCCCTAGTTGTGTTATATGTTCAAATAAATTGACCTAAATTCAGCCTTTTTCCTCTGGGACATTATTTTCAATCATTCAAAAAAATAAAAATCTAAATATATTGATATCAACCAATATGATATACTTTGTATCGTGATATATTTCTCAGCCATATCGCAAAACCTTGTCGGAATCTTTCAGTCGAATTAAGAAATACATTTTAATTCCAAATATTGGCAGGGGATTGAGTATTTGGATAGTTGCAGCCAACTGGTTGACAGCACTGCCTGCCAAACTGTGGTCTGCTTGAGCTAGGCAAAAAAATAAAAAATTGAAAAAAAAAACAAAAAACCAAAAAAAAAAAACACTGCTCCCTGAGGAGAAGTCACCCTCTTCACATGCTTGTCACACCGAAGTGCACATGAAAACAAAATATATGGTATTGGTTACTTTGAATAAACACATAGCTGATTGCAAGACATTATTAATCTCAATTTTTCATCAATGGGCCAAGGCAGGAAAAACACCTCCATCAAATGCACAATGGCAAGCCGTTATAGCATTTAGGATGACTCACCATCACAGAGCAAGCTATCTGTGCCACCGACCTCCACAGTCCTGAACGGCAAAGATTGGTAGGTTTTCTGAGGCTGCTGGGTGCTGCCTGAAACACAATTCAATGCCAGTTAACATCACTAATCCAGTAATTCCAGCCGAAATGCATCGATTTAAGTGAACAATAATCTTGTTATGCAGTATATGACAAATATATTCAAATCCATTATACTTTTTACAATTTGGCTGTTCTCGTCACCAACATTTTTCCTCACTGCAGATTTTGAAAAAGAAACTATTGTGAGAGGATATCTTTTCCTTCCACTTGGTATCGCTTCATAAGTATGTTTCGCCGAAAGTCCGGGGTGGCGGACACACATGCAGACAAAATGCCCAAATACCCAACATGGGGGCTGCACTAACAGCAAACTTTGATGTCAAGAAGGGGGGCACAGAATACCTTTGACATACAAACAGCATGCAGATTTTAAGTTGTTTGCACTGAGAGATATTGAGTAGATGTGTGCATATATGTACACAACATCATATTTGTTTTGATTTTATTTACATATTAATTTTCACTTAGCATCATAAACATTGTAACAAATGCTGTGTTCTATTCTTTTTTATAAGAGATTGTTCAATAGGGGGGAAATTATCTACTCAAATATTTCAAAATAATACATGGTAGACATTTCTTAATGTACCAAATATTCTATATTTTGTTTGAAAATAAAATAGATTGTGATTAGTGGGAAAAACATGCTGTTTTTAGTTAGCTAAATATTTCCTAAAACTATATTTTAGAGCTACAATTTCAAGCAGTAGCAAAAATGACTGAACATTGAACCATTGGACATGTGCATTCAAAGGTTTAGAGCAGGTCAAATTACCGGTAAATTAACCTATAAAAGCGATTGTGCATTTTAGGTTCATCCTTAGTTTTTCCCAAAAGTGCAACATCCCTAACTTGATGAGCAGTATAGTTACCATTCTGCATTTGCAGGACTCAATCGCCCTACAGTTCCAAAGCCTAAGTTCTGACAAAAAGCTACTGCCACTCCACACAATACAAACAAAACTTTACCTTCTGTGGTTTCTCCTTCCAATACAGTCTGGGTTACAGCTAGAAAAAAAAAAATGGAATTTAGATATTCTACAGTGACAAAAATATAACCATACAAGCTTTCGTTCACATCAAATGAACGACAATAAGGCCAATAATACTGATCTGGCAAGTAAATATCAAGACAAGAATGAAAATTCTGCAGGGAAAAAAATGTAAATTAGATTACTGGCACAGAAGAGGTTTTGGACAGCGCAGGTAGCATTGAATGAAGGCATTTCCAGACACTGGGCCAGGCAGGCGAAGACATGGCTTTGGACAGTGGGTGAGTGATCATTACGTCGAGTGAACAACAGGTTCTGGATTAAGAATTGATGTGTCAAGTAGCAGGCAAGACCCGGATCGCCACATTCCTCGAGTCTCCTCTCTGGCTGCCCCAGTAGAACCATCACAACATCCACAGAGAACAGGCGGGACACCATCTACCAAACCGGTCGACAATATTGGGTCATATTTTATGTTTTTTATAACATGGCAAACTGCTGTTGTTCTCCAAATCAGGCTGCATTATCATACACAAAAACATGACACTTATTTTTTTAACCTGCATTGTATTATACGTGGGGAATAAAAGGATTACCTTTGAATGTCTTGAGAAGTTATACAGCCACTTGATGAAGTGTGCATAGTCTGTACTTGGCATCTCGGATATGAGAATGCCAACAGCCTGGGCTCCATGGTTTCGAAACTCACATTTTTCCACAATCTAGGTACCATAGAAAAATACAAAGATTACATCACACAAGGTAGATGGCATAAACTGCAATAGCATGATATTTTGACTGAATGACTCACCTGAAAGCAAATGTGCTGCAGAAGTACTTTTAAGAAAGGAAGTGCCACTTCCTTCAGCTCATTCACAATGTGACTATAATTCCAAATGTAGAGAATCACAATAGGGTATGAATACTTACACAATTCTGATGGAAAGTATTTCGTTACAATATTGAGCAATTAAGACAAGGATAAGGACCCCCCACTGTGAAATGCAAACATTCAATGTGACCACAAAAAAAGACTACAAGAACTGCAGATATCTTTTTTGGGTACACAAGCAACAGATGGATGTAAAATGAAATTTCATGCCTATGCAATTTTAAGTAGAACCTACAAAACATTTTGGTGTTTCATATCTGTGTGGCTCAGTTTCTTTTCCTTGCAAAATCGATAGTAATTAGTTTGCATGTAGAAGAGTTGCAATTTAAACTAAATGTTATTTTCTTTCAGAATCAGTCGTGCTTGCAATTGATTGAATTTTGATGTCAAAGATTCATGAAACGCAAAGTATAATCTTAAGATATATTGTCAAAGGTGGAACATAAGGTTAACTTCACCCTTTTTCACATTTCTTTGCTCAAAGAACGGAGAGTTTTAACCAGCTCCCGAAATATTATCCGAGATTTTGGGAGGGTCCTCTGAAGTAAAACGTGTCGTGGTTACAGTCATAACATGTTTTCAATGTACGACAACCAACTGAGATTGTTGAATCCTTAAAAGGGAAGTCAACCCAAACATATTTTTTCAAGAATATGTTCTATGTTATATGCAAGCCCACTATTTGAAACAAGGCATTCTGATAAATATTGAGTTTGTGGAATAAGAGTTAATGCACCTGTTTTTAGCCATCTCTGGGGGCGGCCATTTTGTCACTTCTGTTGACAGAAAAAGACATTACAATTGCTCACGGCTCAGGTAGAAACCAATCATGGCTGACCGGTTTTCTGAAGGTGAGCTGTGGTTGGTCGTTTCCTGAGCCCTGGGCAGTTGTGATGTTATTTTCAGTCAACTGAAGTGGCAAAATGGCCGCCCCCTGAGATGGCTAAAAAGGGGTGGATTTCGCTGCTTAATTCCACAAATGCAATATTAATCAGAAGGGCGTGTTTCAACGAGTGGACCTGCTGTGAACATATTCTTGAAAAAAATATTTTTGGGTTGATTTCCCCTTTAAAGCTGTCTGACCGATGTGAGTAGCCCCCTGACAAGAGATCCTACAAGCATATAAGAATCTTGTAAATGAACTCTGAGATGCTGAATTGTACTTCTTTACATGGGCATTACCATTCCCACGGCATTGTCCATCCAGAGAAGCACTGTGGGGATTTCTGCTAGACTTTGATATATGACTAACTCTTAGGGCCCTATTTTTGTAGACTGGCGCCTACGTGCTCGGCGTAAAAACGAGCATAACTTCATTTTCGTGCCAGCGCAAATCTAGTCTAGCGTGTTTGGGGCCGTGTTGCGCTTGTCTGGGCATGCCAGCGCACGAAGCAGCCTGGCCTCTGATGCACCTTAATTTGGTGACATAAAGCAGTCTGCGCTCAGCGTCAAACTAGGTGCATCTTTCTCTTCATAGTTCTAGTTCAATGTGTTTGTGAATTTGGTAGATGCGCTATGCCTCACTAGGCGTTACTATCGCACCCCCCACCCCCACGCATGTCGCAATTTAGTGACAAAAATTAGACCACATTTTACATGGGCTGAATGGTCTATTTTGCAGCGCAGGTGGTCTGACGCGATTTTGGTGTATTTAGTAGAGGCGCAGGCAGACAAATTCAGTGCTCCGCGGACAAGCGTGGTGGCAGTCATGGTATTTACTTATATGACACCATTGTGGGAAAATCGCTCTGAATCATTGTAGGAATCAATTCATTGAACAAATTATAATCATTATTATTTTACAATTATTTTAATAGCACCCTCATCACTATTGTGAGTGCAGGGGTCAAACACACTCATGATCGGGAGGTGCAAGGCGGTCTCCAATTTCCTCTGTCACACACATGGCCGATTACATCATCCAAAAGGGGAGATATTGCAGTTTACCTGCCATTTGCCAACGTCGTGCACAAACTCTGGTGAATCTAATTCCGCTCCATACCGCCCTGATTTTGATACAAATTAGGGATGCAGAAACAATTGGCCATGAAAACACTACATCCCACAATGGTGCACAAAGGTGTAAACGCCCCATTACACCGAATTCTATCAGCGCAAAGTCTAGCAAAATACCAAAAGAAAGAAAACTCCACCCATGCGCGCAGTTATACTGCGCTTTGTGCTAAACTTGCACTCGGGATAAAAACGGGCCCTTAATGTGAAGAACCAGAACTACATACATATAATCAACAATGGAAAACCTGATGACCTAATTTACAGTACAATCTCAAAAGAACTTCCATTTATGTAGTTGCTTAGACAATAACAATCATACTCAATAATGTTTACCAGACAAAGTGGATGGCTTGAACACGTGTGGCGAGCACTGCATGACTGGGTACAAGCAAGGTTGGTCTGCCTCTCTCGCCTTTATTCATCATCAGGATTACATATAGAAGTCTGTCGAAAACACTTCTCACAGACTGGACAGACAAACAGATGAACCAGAAGATTGACAACCCTCAATTATCCTTGATGATCTACTGGACAAATGCACAACATAAATACAATATGCGACTGAAAAATACTTCTTTTTGGTCCCCGTGTTTTGCTGAGCAAAGCAGCTGCAGGCCATAGAAGGCCATCTCAGGGACGCTACACAGTTCATTGATATCTCTGTATAGAAAGGACATAGGCATCAGGTTCTTGTAAAAATCACAGAAGAAAAACAAACAAAAGAAAACTTACTGTCCAGCAGCAAAATTTAGCTCTCCAATGACTGGCTCAAAGTAAATCAACTTACTAAAAATCTGCAGATAAAATAAAAAAGTTAATTAAGAAAGGGTGCAATCAGGCAAAAGGTTGGCTGGGATCTTAATTATTACCTGTGTGCAACTGCAAGCACTTTGTGGTTTGTCCTTGAGTGAGAACGTCTGCAAAAGTCTGAGGAGACTTTGAACCAGAAGGACCACAGCATCTCTGATCCTGTTTAGATCTTGGCTTGAGAAATTAAGCTCCTCTTCCTCCTCGTCTTCCTCATCCACTTCCATCTGCATGCAGCACACTTAGGCATCACTATTGGCTGACATCATTCACCACATTCATTGGACCTACCAAAATACTGCGCATTGTTCTTTAACCCATTAAAGCTGGGGACGCACAAGCGCGTTTCTACCACTAAAGCCGGGAGCACTGTTGTATGTTTCTCCCTTTAAAGCAGAGAGAGCGTATACGTCATTTTCTTTTTTTAAATCCGATTCTCAGTCTCTTAGCCAATGAAATGCATCACAATAGACATGTGACTGTGTCGTGAGTCGTCGAAGGATATCCAGAATTTTTTTGAGGAGTAATGGCGGCGCAATCGATCGCGGGAGCTCTGGTATAAGTCATGGCAGTGATATAGACGACGCGCTTGCGGACTTTAAAGCCATGAAACCAGCCAAACGTGATATATGGTTAAGATATATGTTCGTAGACAAAGAAGATTTCAACGACTTTGTAAGAGAATACATTATGGTAATTACCATTTGATTATTTTTTTATTAAAAATAGTGCTTCACTCGCATCTTCGGTTGAAACAGTACAGATTAATAAACTCGGGCCTGTGTGAAAGTCATGTGTCTAAAATCTCAAATTCTTTTGGAATTATGTTTCTGCTTCAGGGGCTGAGACAATTATTTTGTAGGTGTTGAATTTCCGCCAAAATGTCAGCTTTTCAAGGGTGACTCCAATGACAACCGTAGGTTTTAGAGAGATGTCTAACCCTGAGGGGTTTCAGGCCTTAATTCACTGCCATTGACATATTTGTCTTTTCACAATGCAGCCATTCAATCCCAGGAAATTATTCATATTTTTTTCCTATTTTTTTCAAACGTTCGGGTAAAAGAGGGTCGGAAAATGTCTTGCAATGAACGAGTTAGAGAAAAATGCTCAAAAGCTCAAATCTAGGGTTAGTAAGAGTCATGCTTAGTCTTAAAGTTGCCTTTAAAATAAACCATGTTGGTTTGTTGATTCTGAGACCTCTTGAGTTTCCTTCCGGAGTGGTTTGGAACGCTTGTTGCCCTCTGCCTGAGAACTCTTGAGAGTGCCCTTCTTGCGCTTTTTGCCAAAGTCCTGAGGCCAACAGTGAGTGCTTACACTCATGCAAGTGTCCAATAAAACCTCATGAAAAACTTTGCTGGCAATGCTTCCTAGAAAACAATTACGTTTCATTGTTAGTTGTGAAATTAAATACAAAACAAAACTGTTCTGTATTGAAAAACAACACCTTCCGCGGTCTGTGCATAACGTGCTGTGACTGTTTACCTGTGATTCCAAGCAGCAACAGATAGATGGAAGCCGCGTGGAGGCTTCCCACCCTCTGCTGAACATTAGCTGCTTTGTCTTTTCCTGTCAATATAAAGAAGGACAGCACAGCCACCAAAGTCTGCACCGAAACACCATTCTCCCTCAGCTGTATCCAGATACTCTGCAGTAGAACAGACAGGAATCAGATCATCTTTATTCAGAATGATTGTCTTAGACCTAAATACTGCCCTGAATGGCAGAAAAAAAATCCTCATCAGTCCATCAGGATGGTGTTTTTAAATTAACATTTATTTTTTCATTCCCAAATGCAAGAGTTCACAGCAAACATACCTGTACACTGTCATCTCTGCTAGAAGACTGCAATTGCTCCTCAGAAAACGCCAGTAGACACATGTGCAGCCTTTTGAAATCTTGCGCTCCACAGGCTGCTAGTTCCCCTTCTATGTTATCTCCCATTGGCATCATCTCTGTAAATTCTGCATCCCACACTGCATTCACCCAGGCTGAAAATCAACATTACCAAGAAGCACAACAAATAGTTACCCACCATAGTTGTCATTGAATATTATATTTACCGTACTCCATGTTAAGACAAAAGTGACATTATGTTCCAGTTAACTTAACATGCATGTTTTGGGGATGCGGGAGAAAACCTAAGTAACTATGGACTGGAGACAAAATGCTAATTCCATAAAGGTGAGATGCAAAGCCTGAACCTCTCGACTGCGAGGCTAAACGCTAGTTTAATGCACCCCATTTTGTATTATTTCAACATTTTTATTTAATCACTTGAAATAGGATGAAATTAAAATTGTGTCACAAAAGATAGATTTGAAATCTGAACGAGAGAATGCAATGAAAAAAATCAGAAGGGAAACAAGAAAAGAGGAAGTAAGGAAACAATGAAAGAAGGAAGTCAGGTGAAAAAAGAAGGAAAACAAAGAATGATGCAATCAAAGGAAGGGAGGAGGCAAGGAACCAAGATAGCAAGGAAAACAAGCAAGAAAGAAAACAAAGTAAGAATACAAAATAGTAGAAAGGAAAGGATGAGGCAAAGAAATGAGGAAGAAAGGACACGAGGAGGAAAAGAAGGAAGGAATCAAG
The DNA here is from genome assembly GCF_054856515.1 of Filicampus tigris. Lineage (NCBI taxonomy): Eukaryota > Metazoa > Chordata > Actinopteri > Syngnathiformes > Syngnathidae > Filicampus > Filicampus tigris. The sequence goes on along the minus strand of NC_141227.1, from coordinate 2,729,132 downwards.
GAATATCACGAAGGAAGGAACCTGGGGATGAAAAATCGGTGTCCCAATACTTTTGAACAACATGGCCACTTCATTAGGGACACCTGGGAATGGAAAAATTGGGGTGTCTCAATACTTTTGAACAACATGGCCGCTTCATTAGGAACACACGAGGATGAAAATTCTGAGTGTCCCAATACTTTTGAACAACATGCCCAAGATGGCTGCCGCGCTGGGGGGTGAGTATCCTCAGTCTAGCTAATGTCCCTGCCGAAGATGGCCACCGCACTGGGGAGACCTCGGGGTGAGTATCCCCAGTCTAGCTAATGTACCTGCCCAAGATGGCCGCCGCACTGCGGAGACCTCGGGGTGAGTATCCCCAGTCTAGCTAATGTCCCTGCCCAAGATGGCCGGCGCACTGAGGAGACCTCGGGGTGAGTATCCCTAGTCTAGCTAATGTCCCTGCCCAAGATGGCCACCGCACTGGGGAGACCAAGGGGCAATAACACTGGTCTACTGGAAATGAATGGTGAATTTTTGTGGGTTTTTTAAGTGTGAATGAGTTGAATGTGTGGAAAGTAGGAATTTTGGGGGTGTTGAAAAGCTGAATGTGAGATGAATGAGTTGAATGACTTGAATTTGTGGAAATTGGAATGGTGTAAATGTGAAAAGGTAAATCTGCCAATGTAAATGAATGGTGAATAGTTTAATTTTTGTGGGTTTTTAAGTGTGAATGAGTTGAATGTGTGGGAAGTAGGAATTTTGGGGGTGTTGAAAAGCTGAATGTGAGTTGAATGTGTTGAATGACTTGAATTTGTGGAAATTGGGAAGGTGTAAATGTGAAAAGTTGAACGTTCCAATGGAAATGAATGGTGAATAGTTGAATATTTGTGGGGTTTTTTTAAGTGTGAATGAGTTGAATGTGAGGGATGTAGGAATTTTGGGGGTGTTGAAAAGCTGAATGTGAGTTGAATGACTTGAATTTGTGGAAATCGGGAAGGTGTAAATGTGAAAAGTTGAACGTTCCAATGGAAATGAATGGTGAATAGTCGATTTTTTGTGGGTTTTAAGGGTGAATGACTTGAATGTGTGGAAGTAGGAATTTTGGCAGTGTTGAAAAGTTGAATGTGAGCTGAATGACTTGAATTTGTAGAATTTGGAATGGTGTAAATGTGAAAGGTTGAATTTGCCAATGGAAATGAATGGTGAATAGTTGAATTGTTGTGTTTTTTTTAAGGGTGAATGAGATGAATGTGTGGGAAATAGGAATTTGGGGTGTGTTGAAAAGCTTGACCATTATGAATCGAATGAGATGAATGTTGTGAATTTCAAATTGGAATGATGTAAATGTGAATTGTTGAATATTGCAATATGGGAATGAATGGTGGAATTTTGTGGGGTTTTTACGGGTGAATAAGTTGAATTTTTGGGAAGTAGGAATTGTGGGTGTGTTGAAAAGCTTTTCTAATGTGAGTTGAATGAGTTGAGTCGTGTGAATTTGAAATTGGAATGGTGGACATGGGGAAATGTTGAAAGTGCCATTGGAAATGAATGGGTTTTTTGGGAGTGAAAAATGGCAAATATTGGGGAAACGGTAAGTTTGGTTAACGTAAAAAAAAATTTTTTTTAAAAAATACTACCCCGGAAGGCATGAATTTGAAATTGAAATGTAAAAGTGGCACGCCAAAAAAGTGGAGTGGAATAATAATAATAAACTGTAGGAATAACGTGTGAAGGCAAAGAAACTACATGCTTTTCCATGGGCAATAATCCCCACAGTCTAACGCATTTCCCCAGGCTTTTATGCTAGGGCTTCAAGTACTTCCGAGCAATGATCTCCTTGGCCAGGAACTGTCAGATGTTCAGGCCAATGTGAGCAAGCGCATTGTCATTCTGAAGCAGCAACAAATTGTCCTACCATAATTCTCGCTTCTTCTCATACATTGAACAAAGCAAACTCCACAGGATCTCTTTGTATATGTGCTGGTTAATTGTCCGGCCTAAGGATGGGCTGATTCCCGGTTTGACGGTTTACCAAGGTTTTAAAAAGACAAGGTTTCAAAAACCACCTCTAATTAACTTTTTTTCTGCTTCTTGGTGAACAGTTAAACATGGAAGAGGGAGAGAGGAAGATGTAAGAGATAATGCAAACAAAGACAACTTTTTTTCAGTGAAAAAAATGGTGCCAGCAGGTGCTATTTAACGGCAAGAACGATATGTGTAGCCCACAGGTCTGTTCTAAAAATAGCTCACCAGTGATGGAGCACTTTTGTGTCATGTGTGGATCGGGATTTGGACCCATTCACAGATATGACACGGAAGTTGAAGAGTAAAAAGTCTTTATCAAGAAAAATACAAAGTAACAACAGAGATCATGACTGGAAGAGAGTTTGCATCCTCACTCCAAGAAGGTTGGACGTACTGACAATGTGTCACTGTCTAACTCAAAGTTTTAAATTATAAGACTTAAGGGTCATCATAAAGAACAAAGCATAAAAGGACCATAGCAACTGCAGAGCAACTGATATATCACGTAAACAACCAGTCATAACACTTTGACTTATTTAAGATTTATTTATTGAAACTTCACATGGTAGACGTATCTTCTGTACCAAATTTCTATATTTTGTTTGAAAATGAAATAGATTATGTTCAATGTGCACGTGTGTGTGTGTGGGTGGGTGCTTGGGGGGTTTCTGTTTTTATTTACCTAAGCAAATATTTTCAAAATGGTTATTTTAGAGCTGTAATCTACCAATACCATGATACCACGATAGTTTTGCTCGTAGTTATCATTCCGGCCCATGCCTAGTCTGGCCCACAATGAAGGAGAAAAATGGTAGTTTGGGTTTGAAATGTATCTTTTGTGACACCAGTTCAAACGTTTTTCTGAAAAAGATGTAGGCACTGTTAATATTGTTTTAACTGTAATTGTTTTAATTTGATTGTAACTGTACATTGGTTTAATATTGTAACCTGTTGAGTCAAGCACACTGTAAAGTCTGTAATGTGGACTCGCCTTTTGTTTTGTCACTCCTCGCTTGCCGTACTGAATGTTTGTGTGAATGTGTGTGTTGGCGGTGGGGGGCTATTTTGATTTATAACTACAAGATTACACACGCACATAAACACATAGGAGATATTACACAGTTGTTCCCAACATTGTTAAAAATGCGGTTTCCGGAATGCGCGCGCTGTATTCGCCAGGACCGAAATAAACTTGCTCAGTGTTCATGAATAAAACATCATTTGAAGCCAAAACGTTAGTCAGTTCTTTAGAGGAAAAGGAATAATTACTTTGACTGAAACTCAACAATGAGATTGGAAATTAAATCAGTGTGATGGTGTAAATAGACGCCCGCTGTGCCAAGGTCATGCTTCAAAAAATATTTTTTAGAAATCTACGCATGTACTCCTAAACACAGAAAGAACGTACATCGAATACATCTTAAATTAGTGGGACTTACACACTACTCTTTAAAGTAACATTGTTTTGTCTGCTATTGGCTCGTATTCGCAATTTTACCTTGTGGGACTTCTTTAAGCTTCAAAAACTGCAACGCAGACGTCAACTCCATTTTGAATTAAGCCGCCACAAAATAGAGGTGTACACATGCGCAGTAAAAACAGTTTACTCGGAAGTTACGAAATTAATGGCGTCATGTCCGATAATCGGAGATTAAAACGTTTGTCTTATTTTTTTAATCGAAGTAGACGACACATGACAAAACGAAATTTAAAATAAATCTTTCTCTATAATGGAAGTAATTTGCTCACATACATACATACATACATACATACATACATACATACATACAAACACATACACACACACGCACACGCACGCAGAACGTAACTAACTTTTTTAGTCGAGAGGGCTGTCGATCATCTTTAACAAATGTACAGTACATGCATTTTTATTGACAGAATATATTTTACATTTCAATAACTGTTCTTTTGTCAAGATAACAACAAATCAGAACAAAAACAGAACAAGACATTCCAGTTCATAAAGTTTACACATTAACATAACATTTAGTAAATACATAGACAAATTGTTGACAGACTTAAAATAAACAACTTGGAGTGTATGTCAAATATCTTTTTACCTTTCTCGTTATCTACAAATTTGAAAGAATCATGTAACAATCAATATCAATCCATCCTAAAAAATAAAAAAAACTTAAACCCACGAAGTAAACTTTAATTGGCTTTGTGAATGTGAAATCCCTGAAATTCCCTAACAAAATAAAAAGTGGCAATTTTCTTTAACTTTGTATACAAAACAAGTGATATTTTTACACTCATTCTTTATTGTGCGACATGTCTTTTGAGAAATATGTTGTTGTTGTTATCCTTTCGGCTTGTATATTTCTGTATTTTCCCAGAGCCTGATACTAATGGGACATTGATTGAAAAGATGAGTTAGACTTTCTTGATCAGTCTTCCAGAATGGACCAATACAGTACATACTAATAACCTAACCTGCTACACAGGCGATAACCACCACTCTGAAAAGGATCCCACTTCACAGTCTTGTTCTTAGCCCTTTCTTATATCTACTATCCATTTGCAATGCCTTGGTTCTACTTTTAGTACCCTGTAGAATACTACTGTCAAAGTAGTGATATGTTATATATATATATATATATATATATATATATATATATATATATATATATATATATATATATATATATATATATATATATATATATATATATATATATATATATATATATACATATATATATATATATATGTACACATATATATATATATACACATATATATATATATGTATATATATATATATATATATATATATATATATATATATATATATACATATGTCATATGTCATAATCTGTTACTCTGAGTCAGTGGTGTTACCAGGATGCCAGGTGTGGGTGGGCATTATTACTCTTACCTGGGGGGGGGCAAAAAAGGGCTACAATGCTGAAGTAGGTCAAAATCCAGAGTAGGGCTACTGCACCTTAAAACGTGTTTTGTTTTCTCCTTAATTGAGATAACTGTTGTTGTGATTTGGGCTAAACAAACGTTTATTTGATTTTGATTTTTTATTTCCCATTCATCAAAACTACATCCAGTTTTCTTTGGGTGGGCAGAGTGTGTCCGTCGGTGGGCACTGCCCACACTGACAAGAATCACCCGCCCCCACCCCACCCCCGTAACGCCCCTGCTCCAAGTGCTGTTATTTAATTCCCAGTAAAACAACAACAAAAAACAACACAAAAAAAAACAGTTAGTTTGCTCTGAACTTTGTGCCTGAAAATCAGATTACAAAGATAGAAATCATTGAACATCTTAGAATGTTTCTATACCTTTCGTAATATGGGTAGAGTTAGGTATTTCGTCCAACTGTAATTTATTTTGTGTACTCTTTTAATAAAACTTCATTTTTAAAGATGTAAATATATTGTATATTGTGTTGATAAGGTGTAACCACTAACCTATGCTAGGCACCTTTCGTAAACATTTGTAGAACGAACTTATTCTTGTACTTCCTGTTATCTCGCTCGGATAGGATAGGAAAGGAAATTAAATTTCCTAGGCAAAAACGAGAATTCGAAGAGACACCCAGTTGTGATAAGCCCGGTTAGGGGAAGTTATTTTGTTTGCTTTTGAATGATTTATTTTTACACTTTTTACACAAAGGACCGATAGCTGCTTCAAATTAAACACACATACACTCCTTGACATATGCGGGCGCGCTGGAATTGCTCCGACTGGTGACACGATAGCACAGATGGGAGCAGTTCAATCACGAGCTGCTGATTGGTTTAAAGTACATAGGCTTCTTTCGGAAATTACTAGGAGCAGAGGGCACTCTGCCTCTCCGAACACACACTCAGTGGAGTGCGCCGCACCCGCAAATGCGAGATCCGATTAGGTTTGGTCCATTTGCAAAGTTGGAGGGGTGAGATATGTAATTTTTTTTCCATTAGTTAGCTATAGTCCGGTATGTTACCTAAAATGAAAGCATATTTATGTTTTCTATAACATATATATACACATATTATTGTCATACCCATTTCCTTTAGCATTAATCTCTAAATACAATAGTATTTCCGTTGTTACAGAACCCTTACTTAAACAGAGGGGTTGTCCTAATTTGGCGCGAAAGGAAAGGAAAAGCGCCGCCCTTTCAAAACTACTGCTTGAATCAAGCTAGTCAAATTTCTGTCCACAAAGTAACGGAAATCATATTTGTTCTTTCAAGGTAAAAAGCTATAGGTAGTCACAGACATACAATATGTTGTACACTTAGCAGTTCTCGTTTTATGTTGAAAATCCCAAACAAAACCTCACGTCTTTCTCCCTATGTGTGTTTGACAACGTTTAAACTCACTGCTACGAAAGAGTAAGACTTTTAATCAAATGTACCTGATATTCGTTTAGTTTGGGGTTAAACGGGAGTTTCTATCCACTGGGAATATCTGTTTTCCCGCACTTACAGCCAGTTGTGATTATATAGATTCTTGGATAACTACAAATTTGTTTTTGTAATTGTCAAACGTGTTCTACTTAGTTGACTTCTGAATTTTAATATTTACTCTGCCAACAGACAAAACGCTTTCCCTTCCCTTGGAAACAATGAGCTGGTAAGATTGATGAGTTTTTGCTTGTATTTGTAAGCAGTTGTACTTTTTGCATGAACACCACGTGTTCACTCATGAACGCTAAGAGACGTAGAAGTATTCGCTTAAGAGTAGTTGCCGTGCCAAAAACAAGTAATTACCTCACTGTTTGTAAACCATTTTGCAACACCGCTGTATTCTGTCAATATTTGGTACCCAAATACAGTTTGACATTTTTCTTCGACGGTAGTCATGCGGCAAAAGATGCCTTGTTAGCAACATCAGAGCACACACTAAAGCCGAGTAAGAAAGAGGTGAAAACGTCTTCTTTTAAGTTTTTAATATTCGTAGGTCTTTAATTCGTAGGTCATAACACGCAGTGGCTGAAAGGTGTGCAGTGTGATTCAAGGGAGAACAATAATAACAACCATATCATAAGATGTTTTTCTAAAGTTAACGCCAGTGAATTTTCTGACTAACCTTTCTCTGGCGGCATCTAAGCTTACACTTCCTTGGGTGCATATTTGCATGGCGTCTGGGAATTATAATGTGCTGCGATGGACTGTCCCGCCTTACTTGTTTATTCATGATTAAAAAAAACATACTACACAATTGCTACATCAGGTTGAGAATTGCAAAGTTCATTGCCCGCTGATTGTCGAACACCTATTTGTAAATACGGTGACAGTCTAAGTTAAACAACAGTAGGAACGATTTGCTCCCTCTGTTTAATTTGTTTTCTCTCTCCCCTTGTTTCTCTCTCTACCCCTTCACTCCCTCTGTTTAATTTGTTTTCTCTCTCCCCTTGTTTCTCTCTCTACCCCTTCGCTCCCTCTGTTTAATTTGTTTTCTCTCTCCCCTTGTTTCTTTCTCTACCCCTTCATCCCATCCCTCTCTTCATGGACAGCATTAAACAAGAACCTCGAAGTGTTTCCCCTCACTGCCCCAAACCTGATGAGTCTGAGGAGCCCCTGGGAACAGCAATGGATTCAGGAGCTGGTAAGGGTAAGTAAAGAAAGTAAATTAGCCTTATCAGGAAGCTGAAGATGCCCCCAAAAGAGCTATATCTGCTAACTGATTTTTAGATAATCCAATAGATTTTTTTTAATGTCTCAAAACATCTGACGGTGCATAGTCATAATGTCAGACAAACACCCATTGTTACATACTGATAGACATGGCACAATGAGTTTTAATGGAATAATAAGATTCTCACTGGCTGATACTCACTTCTGGGTATATATTTTTTGTTGTATCTCAAAGATACCAGTGTGAAAACTGAGAATATACCATCTGAACTAATTGTCACCAAAGAAATGGAAGAAGAGGAGCAACATCTCATCGCAGAAGGAGAAAAGAAAGAAAAGGAAATGATGGACGAGGTTTGTTGCTAATCAACCCACTGCGAATAAGTACATTGAACTGCACTACTCTCTTGAAAGGGAAATTTTAAATTGACGTTGTAATGTTTGTGTAGTCGGGAATATGGACTGCCAGGCCACCCATCGAGTGTGAAATTAAACAATTCATATCTACCTATTTATGAAAATGTCTGGTGAGTCATTCAGTGCTGCTGTCCCACTGCTAATGTTCAGCTAATTAACATCAGAACTATCCTCACACTAGAGGCTGACAAAAAAGTGGATTTTCACGCCCGACCCATCCCACTCTCACAGTAAAAAAAATCCTGTCCCAGTCCTGCACCATTAAAGCTGCGTTTAACAAAATCGATTGGTTGAACTGAATCGATTTTCCTTTTCATAGCCCGTTATCAATTCATTAAACAATAAATCGATCCTTTTAATAACTTTTTCCATAAATTCGGGTTCCATAAATTCATGTGACTTCTAAAAACACACCAAGAAGCAATGAACTAAAACTTTGTGAGACAGTCACAGGAATGTGAATGTCATAAGTGTGTGTTTTTGCCACTACAGTTACGAAGCCTGCCCTGTGGTTGGTAGGTCATGTTCAATTAGACATACTTTGTACATGATTGTTACTGCACTGTGTTAAATTCTTCATCTAAATATTCATATTTTTACTAATGCACTCTGTTACGGCCCACGTTGAGTCGTGGCTGTTATTTGGTGTGTGCGGGACCTGTCCCCCTGCCTCTTCCTGAGTGGTGGCTCTCGTCACTAACTCAGCCAGCCAATCAGTGCGGGGGAGCTTGACCAATTGCTTTCAGGTGTGGCATCAGCAGTTAGTTCAAGAGGGACTTGGTTGCTAGTGGACGGGGCTGGCTTCGGGTGATGTAGTCAGTCCTTGTATTTTGTGTTTGGTACCACTGTATTTTGTTTAGTGCACCTTGTTCGCCATAACCTTCATTTATCCTTCTGTGTAGCCACTCTATCCATTTGTTTTTTCCATTATTCATTACTCAGTCCACTTTATCCATTCGTGTTTGCACTAGGGCAGTTGGGATTCGGGGGTGATCACTCCATTTTGTTTTCACATGGCCAGATTTGTTAGAGCACTTTTTCATTTACCCCTTCCAACTCACACACCTATGTTAGACCCCTCCTCCTCGCCATCTTGAGGAGCGGTCGGAGGGATTGGATATCTGTATTGGGGATGAAGGTCACCAATCAGGGAGGAGCAGGGGAGGGCACCCGCACACTAACAATTTAATGTCCAAAGCCCACAGCTCATCTTGGGCCATAACAACTCAGAGCAAGAAGTTACTACTATTTGCAGCATTGCTTCTTCTGAGTGTCTCCCATATTGAAAGTAAAATTGGTACTGTGTGAAGTCCTTAACTCAACTGAAAATAAAAGTGAATCCTAAAATGAATCGCATCAGGTCCTTGTGAATCAAATCGAATTGATTTTGGAAATCTGAATCGATGCCCAGCCCTACATACCAAAATAAATACTAATAAATAAAAATTACAAATCCTGCCCCAGTGAAAATGACTCCCATTCCATTCTGCTTCTGTTCAGCAGGAGTATTTGTTTGCTGATGTCATGTGCCACGTCGCTATATGAATTCAAGTCAAGTGTATTTCCGTGGCTTGGTGATGAAATGATGCTTGTGCCAGTGACAATACAGTACAATTTTCTCAATGGATGTTTGCTTTTAGTGCACTGTATGTGCTTTTGTGTGAGGGGTTATTGTCTCCTTTAATAAATCAACTGTCTGTGTCACAATTTCAAATCACAAGGCTCGGCAGTCTTTGGAGAGAGAGGGTCATGAAATGCGGTTCAAAAGACTGCAACATTTGCTCCAGAAGAGCAACATCTACTCTAAATTTCTGCTGACTAAAATGGAGCAACAACAGAATGAGGTATGTGCAAAATCTTTTTTTTTTTTTTTTTTTAGCGATTGGTGGTCATAATGTTTGGTTCTCAGGAATTGTACTGATTTCTCTTTCTTCTTACCAGGAGAAAATCAAGAAGGAAAAGCTTGAGAAGAAGGCCAAGAAAGTGAGGAAATATTTTTTCTGAACATGTTTGTTATTTTTTCTCTCAGAGGAATAATAAATCAACCTGTTTGTGTTTTTTGTGTAGAGTGCAAACAGCACCGAGCCTGGAAAAGGTAGATGCTTATTTTGTAGAAGAATAAACATACCCCAAATGTTATTTTCTTCTGTTCAATTTTTTTTTTTCTTCTTTTCATTCCAAACTAGATAAAAAGAAGAGACGAAGGGAGGATGACTACAAAATTGCTGATGTCATGTCTAAAGAGGTATAGTCCCATTTGAGTATTACTTGTTCTTCCTGTCCGCTTTATGAATACTGCTTTATTTGTCCTGCAGGAAATCATGTCACAGGCTAAGAGAATTAAAGTGGAGGAAGCGGTAATATGTGTGGCTTTTTTACTTTAGACCTCACGTTTTCCAGACTTCAAGATAAGTCTGTTTTGTTTATACCACTGTATGAATGCATGTTTCAATTTCATTTTAGGAAGCAGCCCCAGCCCAGAAGAAGCTAGACGCCGACGATATCGAGAGCATGAGTGATACCAACCAAGACATCAAGAATCGTTTAGCGGAGACAGTGCGAGACAATGCCAAACATCTCCTGGACCCTGACAGGAAGGTGAAAGGAGAGCCAGTTCCTGCTCAACAACCACTGCTCTTCACTGGTGGGGTTATGAGGTGGTACCAAATCGAGGGCATCGAGTGGCTTCGGGTGAGTAGTTTCAGCCTGATTCAGAAAGTGACAATTTAATGCCTTGCCCAAGAAAGCCCTTTTTCTTTATTGGTTTTGGAAGGGCATTCAAATCCTAAATGACAACTTATTTCGGAAGAAGCGTTTTGATGTTGAACTCATATCATTCAGTATCTGTTTACTACAACTCCAAGACTTGTTACTGTTAGTATCCACTGAAAATGCCTCCATTTCAACATTTGAATTTTAGGTTCAAAACCACTTGTGAAAATGTAGCATACATCTGTGTGTAACCACAGCATTTTTGATCCTACCTATAATGGATATACCAATATTTTGGTAAGTATAATGTGAAAACATTGGCTGATCTTTTTTTTGTCTTGTTTTGTGGCACACTTAAAAAGGAAGTCAACCCAAGCATATTTTTTTTCAAGATTATGTTCTATACAAGCCCACTGGTTGAAACAAGGCTTTCTGATAAATAATTGCGTTTGTGGAGTAAAAGTTAATCCACCAGTTTTTAGCCATCTCTGGCGGCGGCCTTTTTTTTGTCACTTCTGTCGACTGAAAATTACATCACAACTGCTCAGGTCACAACCAATCCTGACTGACCTGTTTTCTGGAGCGTAGGCCGTGATTGGTCCTTACCTGATCACTGAGCAGTTGTGAAGTCATTTTCAAGATGAAACGACAATTTCACACTGAAATTTACCTTATGTCCGATCTTATATTCAACACTACTGCGGGGATTTAAAAAAAATTTTTTTTATGTCAGATGTTGTGGGAGAACGGAATCAATGGGATCCTCGCCGATGAGATGGGACTGGGAAAGACAATCCAGTGTATCGCACACATTGCCATGATGATTGAAAAGAAAGTCATGGGCCCATTCTTGGTGGTGGCGCCACTCTCCACTCTGCCCAACTGGATCAATGAGTTCAAGCGCTTCACACCAGAGGTAAGAGTACATTGGCCTGAACCTAACACTTGACTAATTGCCTGGCTTCGGTAGGATAATGTGTTTTGCCTTTGGAAAGCAGATACGTTTGTTACAGTGTGGAAGTATTTAACTTCCCAACTACAGAGGGCCTAATTATACTAATATCAATACTAGTAAGAAAGTATAACATTTTGATGAATTACTTTTGTCTCATCATTAAAGCAAATTAATCTATGTCAATTGCTAGGAACAATAAAGGATTTACAAACTTTTGCTGGTCCGTCAGCAGCCAGGGTACCTGTCCATCATTCGTTAATCCGTAATTATTTTGCGATGAACTGAATTGTAATTATCAGTCTGTCAATCTGTCAGTCAATCCGTCATTGAAGTCTGTTGTGCTCAGTTGGCCCCCCCAGAAAACATTAGAAAAAACGTGTGTCCGCCAGTGACGGACGGACTCACGGTCCGTCAGTGACCGTCGGCGTGACAGTCGTCTGTCGGTCCGTGAGAGTTGTTTTGAGGCTCCCATGTTGCCACTCCTGAGAGAAGATGCAAAGAGGAGAAAAACTTGCAATTGGCTATCCTGAAGGGAAATCAACACAAACACATTTTTCTTTAAAGAATGTGTTCCTAGCAGGCCCGCTAGTTGAAACACTGCATTCTATTTAATATTGCATTTGTGGAACATGAATTAAAGGGGAAATCAACCCCTTTTTAGCCTTTTTATGGGGCGGGCATTTTGTCACTTCTGTTAACTGAAAATGACATCACAACTGCTCAGGGTCAGGTAACGATTAATCATGGCTCAGCTTCAGAAAACACATCAGCCGTGATTGGTCGTGGGGTACAGGAGATAGAATTTCTGCAATATGTAACTACTTCAACATAGAAACTCCAGCTAGAGCGAATGTTGCAAGAGGCGGAACCAAAGTGGCCAGGTTCAATGCGTTAAACCTGATGCATCATTTGAGAACGAAACATGTGAACGAGCACCAAGAGTTTGCGGCGGCGGCAGCGAGCATTAACAAGGGGAATTGACCGCAACAACAAACCCTGCTCAATTTACGTTGAATGCAGCGCCTTGTACAGTATCTTGCTCATTCACGACACTGTGTGTGGTGACTGTTCAGTATTAGCCATCGCTATTGGCCCAGAGCGCACACTCTTAAGCAATGGCGGGGCTGCTTTTTCATGTTGAGAGAAAAAAAAAAGTAAAGTACAGGAGAAATAATGTCGGCGGCGATATGAAACTCCTGTACTTCAACATAGAAACTCCAGCGAGTACAACAGCTAAGTGCAAAATTAGCGATGCGAAAGTTGCAAGAGGTGGAACTAAAGTGGCCAGGTTCAATACGACTAACCTGATAGAACATTTGAGGACGAAACATGTGAACAAGCACCAAGAGCTTGCGGCAGCGGCTGCAGCGAGCATGAACAAGGGGAACGGACCGCAACAACAAACCCTGCTCAATTTTGGATTTGGGAGTTGAACTTGTTGGATTTTTCTACTGCTTGTTTTTGGTTTTGAAAATGGATTTGGGAGCGGAAGTTGTTGCAATGGGTCACTAATACTCAAAACAAACTTTTATAATAATGTCCTATAGCTTTTGTAATTAATCCGACACAATCCCTCTCAAGGATACCTCGTGTATCCATCCATCCATTATCTGTACCGCTTCTCCTCACAAGGGTCGCGGGGCGTGCTGGAGCCTATCCCAGCTGTCTTTGGGCAGTAGGCGGGGGACACCCTGAACTGGTTGCCAGCCAATCGCAGGGCACACAGAGACAAACATCCGCACTCACAATCACACCTAGGGGCAATTTAGAGTATCCAATCAACTTACCATGCATGTTTTTGGAATGTGGGAGGAAACCGGAGTGCCCGGAGAAAACCCACTCAGGCACGGGGAGAACATGCAAACTCCACACAGGGAGGCCGGAGCCGGGATCGAACCCACGACCTCTGAACTGTGAGGCGGACGTGCTATACCTCGTGTATATTATTTCTTATTTTTTCCTGTTTCACAAAGGTTTTTAAGTCTGACCAAGCAATGATAGCAATGGTTTTACATCCAAGTGAGTATGCAGTTCTTTAGAATTACAAGAAAAATATATCTTTTTTTCTCTCAAAAGTCTGGCATCGGTACAGTATTGGCATCAGCCGATACCGCACAGCTGGGTATTGGAATCGGTATGGGGCCAAAAAATGGCATCGGAGCAACACTAAAATACAGTATAATTTAAAAAATTCATTATAATTACCTTTGTTCTGATGTCGTTTCTCTCCTCTAGGTGTCTGTGATACTTTATCATGGCCCCCAAACAGAGAGGGGAAAACTGCTGAAGCACATACGCAAATACCAGGGCCCCCTCTGTATGTGTCCCGTCGTCGTTACCTCGTTTGAGATTGCCATGATTGACCGAAAGTACCTTCAGGTATCATCTACGTTCTGTCTTGTTCAACTGGGTCAAACATTTAGCCCTTGTGTGGTGTTCGTTTTTTTGTTACTCAGCCAGTGTTCATGGGTCTGGTGGCCCGCCAGAGTTTTGGGTTTTCAAAACAAGACAAATAATTTTCTGTTAAAATACTCAACAGATGTTTACTACATCCCAATTGCACGCCATATCAACAGCAAACACTGTTAATATTTGCCATTTTACCTTTGTGAGGTCACATTTATGAATTAATGTGCTACGCGTTTTCAGAGCTGGGCATCGCCTAACCGTCACAATGTTCGCGTCTGCATATTTAGCCAACCCACATGGTCCCAGTCCATCCCTCGTCGTCGACAGCCAATCCGCGTAGAGAACTTAATGTACACGTCACACGCAGGTGCCGCACAAGCGGACATGCCGCCGAGTAAAGAAAAAATATCAAATAAAATTAACAGAGTGGTGATCGGTGAAATAATATGGGGCACATGTCATTGCGCAGAGCTGGGAAGTCCATCCCAGACAGACGCCCATTTTTGGGACGGAGGACTGGCGGGGGCGTCCAACCCACTAATCGGGCCTCATGCTTGTGACATGGTCGCGGCCAAAGTTCATCTCAAACTACTCTGCGAAATGGGCAAATGACAAAATTGCCTCCGAACACTTCAAACACGCCACAGGTTACCCGACCGCGCAGGAGATTTTTCAACAGGAGATGCAGCGCGAGTTCTACTAGTATGAAAAGTGATAGACCTAGTAGCGCAAGCAGCGTCAGAGCGAGTGGTGAGTGATGCCAGCATGTCACTTCACAGTCCGCTGCTGCAGGAGTACGTAGCTTAGTTGTGCTAAAACTAATGCAAACAAATATTGCTGTCTTGGTAAAGTTCAACGGCTGTAAAAAACTAAAGAAAGTAAAAACATACCAGGTATAACAAGCTCCTCGGTCACGGTCCTCCAAGCCTGGTCTCTTTTTTTTTTTTTTTTCAACGATAATCCTACACAAGTTCCGCCGGGTGTACAGGATGCTGTGTGTGACGTAGTACTCCACGATGCTGATTGACTGCCGCGAGGGGAAATAGTTCATTTGTTTAGCCCCGACGAATGGGTGAGTATTCGATGCTTCGCTCTGCATCCCGCTGCTTTAAACGCATCATCTGCGCTGCACAGCACGGTACTTGTTTCTCCACACACGGACCTTTCACGTCCGCTGCATTGACATATAAATAATGTCCGCTGTTAAATAAAGCAGTTGCATTCGCAACTCTCGACTCGCTCACTTCCTAGCCAGCTAATGAGCTTTAAATAAACCTCTGCCGTTAGCATCTGTCCCGTGACGTCATGCATGGATGCTTTTTTTTTTTTTTTTTGGGTGGGGGCGGATGTAAGGACGGAACCTCTTTAAAAGGACGACGACGGATGGGGTCGGAGAATGATAATTTTTATGAATAAGGACGGAGGGACGAGGACGGAAGAGTGACAAGTGCCCATCTCTGTCATTGCGTCTGTGTGACCGGAAGGTATGCACCACTGTTTTATTTTGTCTGTATTTGGCTGCGTGTCAGGCATGCAGCACCTATGTTTGACGTGGTACCGGTTAAGTCCATTCTCGACGCACTTTGGCTGACTCTGACCGACTGAGACCACGTGGGCGGCTAAATATGTAGATGGGAACTTGGTGACGGTTGAGCGATGCCCAGCTTTGCTCGTTTTTTAATAATAAAATGTGATGTAAAAAAAAAAAAAAAAAAAAAATCCCATAACAGTGTGTTATCACCATGAAGAGAAGGTTTCAGATGTGCTTCGTGCCATTTTTCATTTGGTAAAAAACTGAACACAGGTCCCACAGACAACACCATACAAGGGTTATTAATAAAGGTAATTCAAACAGTGGATGCCAACCAAATGGAAAGTTATTGAAAGTGCCTAAACAAATTTCTACTTTTATGTGTAATTAAGACTGAGGCAGAAGTACAATTTAAGTGTTTTTTTTTGTTTTTCCTCTCTTTTCAAACTGATCCCACACTGTTCACCAAGTTTGTATGTTTTTCTTTCCAGCGCTGTCAGTGGAAGTACTTAATTGTAGATGAAGGCCACAGAATCAAAAACCTCAACTGCCGACTGGTGCAGGAATTGAAGATGCTGCCCACCGACAACAAGCTGTTGCTTACTGGGACTCCACTACAGAACAACTTGGCTGAGCTGTGGTCCCTTCTCAATTTTCTCTTGCCTGAGGTCTTTGATGACCTTAAGAGGTAAGAGTTCTAAGAGCCATATTTTCCTTTCTTGTATAGTTCCTCAACAGGGTATCCTACTGAATTTTTGAATAAAATAATCAAGTATTCAGATAAAAAACGTATGTATATATATATATTACCAGTTATAGACAAGCTGAATAATGACTCTGATAACAGTCATAATATTTGAACCTCCTTGATTATTGCATAGCTTTGAGTCTTGGTTTGACATTGACACACTCGGCGAGGCAGAAAGCGTGGTGGCTGCTGAACGCGAACAGAACATCCTAAGCATGTTGCACCAGGTCAGTCTCCAAACACATGTACCGCTGTACTTGAATTTAGCTGATACTGTTTTTGAGATTGTATGTATTTTTGTGCCAGACTATTTTCGTTTTTTTTGTCTTAGATTCTGACTCCATTCTTGCTGAGGAGACTGAAGACTGATGTGACACTGGAGATTCCTCCAAAGAAAGAGATCATTGTTTATGCCCCTCTGACTGCCAAACAGGAAATTTTCTACACTGCTGTGGTGAACAAGACCATCGCAAAAGTGCTTGGTCAGCATAAGGTATCTTCGTTAACGACTTTAAGAACTGTAGACTATATTGGAACATGGGCCACGTACATCTAAATGGGTCGCTCGTACTTTGCAGCCAGCGGCTGACTAGCAACTGGCTTGTGTGTGCAGTGTAGCGTCCCCTCCCGCCTTCTTTAACAGTGTAAGCGCGCAGCATGGGCAAACATGTCTGCCATGTGGGAGATGTATGTAATTTAAGCGTGATGTTAAGTTTACATCCTACAGCACATGCCACAAAAACATACGTAGCGGGGAGAGCATGTTTAAAAAAAAAAAAAGCTTCAAAACAACAAATTTAATACAACATTTTACTCATTCACTGCCAGGCATTTTCAGACCCTCTTTTAACTGTAGCGTTTGAAAAAATTTGAAAATATCTTAAAATGTTCCAGGCATTGAATGGCTGGAATGTGAAAAGACAAATACATTTGTCAGTCTCAGTGAATGAGTTACAGAACAAAATCCTTGGCGGAGTTTTGGACGCTCACGGCAGAGAATTAAAAAGAAGGCAGAAAGCGGCAACCGGCATCATTACTGCAGCTTTTGGTTTTAAAGAAGCTACTGCTACCTGTCAAACTCATCAGTTATCATAAAAGAAACCAAAATGTTTGTTTTTGTTGTTTGCTTGCTTTCAGACTGAAGCACCTGTAGGTTTGACGCCAGATGGCAGACCAAAGCGGCGTAGTCGAAAGCTGGTAGACTATAGTGAAGCAAAGGATGATACACCTTCAGGCTTGGAGAAATATCTGGAAAAGCTCCAAAAGGAGCAGAGGTCAGTAACCAACCCTCACACTTGGAAAAAAGTGCAGTCATTAGTCCACTGGCTCAAACTATTGTGGCATTCTTATAATAAGTTGGTCCCGCATCCTCCACTTTCAGCTCCTCTCCAGTGCTTGACATTCGGTGCCCTTTGGATGCTCAGATCAACCTAAAAATGCAGAATATTCTAATGCTGCTAAAACGATGCTGTAACCATCCATACCTGGTAGAATACCCACTGGATCCAGCCACACAAGAATTCAAGGTAGAATATATTCATGTTTAGATGTTTTTGCCTGATAGCTCAAATAGGAGTAATTCCGAAGTGTTGAATGTGCATACCTAAGATGATTGCTTGAGTTACCCAACACCACAATTTTCACATTGGTACTATACTTTGTTTTGCTACCATGTACCATTGCAATCAACATAATGCCACTCTAAAATTAAATGGAGTCGCTTATAGGGATGTCACGATATCCAAATGTCATGATAACGATATCACGAATGAACCTCACGATATAATAATTATCACGATGTGTGGAGGTTGCCGATTTATATAAAAAAGCTCACGAGACTGTATAAAAGCTCATGATATTGTAAAAAAAAAAAAAATCACAATATTCTTTTTTGGGACATAACAGCATTCACAAAGAAATAGGCAATTAATGTGGGTCTTAAAGGTGTCATCAAATTAAACTGCACTAATAAACTAACCACCACAGGGTGCTGGAACTGCACAAATGGAAAACAGCTTTTAAACAGATTTGCTGCTATTAATATTGTGACATGACGATGACAATATATCATGGCAATTTTAATATCGCAATATCACAATATTGTTGATATTGTGACAATTTGTAACATGTAATTGATTTAAAATTGTATAATACAGTGCCAGCTATCGACGAGCAACTGGTGTGGGTTCACCTCTCGTCAATGGAGTGTTGTGGTAGCAGGCACCCCCAGGTTTGTGGAAGGATTATACAGCGAGAATAGAACAACCTCCCCAACTTTACAACTAGGAGGGGGATTGCCACAAGGAGCCATGCTATTTGGGCTTAGCAAGTAGACACTTCTGATCGTTTTACTTGGATTTCCAGTTTCCCAACTGGTGATCATAGTCCTTTACTATGTTTATTGGGACTAAGTACTGTACATTAAAATTAGAGGACCGATGAAGCATGAAGGCTAGGACGCTGCTGATCTGTACCCTGCCTCACAGCAAGGCTCCCTGGACTCAAATCTGTCCCCCCAAGCATGTGTACGCGCATGTGCTGGATTTTCTTTCTTGACATCGTTCCTTCCCATTTTTTTATGCAGATTGATGAGCAGCTGGTACAGTGTTCTGGGAAATTTCTCATCCTGGACCGACTTCTGCCTGCACTCAAGGAAAAGGGACATAAGGTAAAACAACACTATGGTTTCGGTAAAAGTGCTTGTGCTGCCTGTTGTTGTTTTTGTGTAAATGTAAAACCTAAAAAATACCCGTTCTTGTCCAACACTAAATACAGAAGTATCACTATTATCACTATGTTTTCAATATATTGTGCAGCCCTTATTTAAATTATGCCTCCTTTTGTATGGGTAGAAAAACAAAATAGTAGCTCTCTTTTGAAGTCTTAATGTGTCAGTGTTCTATAGAATACCGCTTATTTAGAAAATCCAGCTTTAACAAAATAATTCTATTTTTTCACTGTAATGTAAATAAAACAATTGTCTCACAAGGATAGTCATTTAACAAAAACAAATGTCACTTCAGTCTTTAGTTTTCTTCCTTTTAGTTGTTCTTTCTCTCCTGTGTTCCCGGCTCTAACAATTAAGGAACTCTGTCAACTTAATAGATTAATTCTATCCACATACAGTGTTTTTTTGTGCACATGGGCTTTATCTCTTATTAAACATTTACTGGACATGTTACCTTTTTCGTGTGCATCACTTCTCATCTCCAAACCATAGTCAGGGGCGAACCAACTACAGTTGTATTTGGCTTGGTCAACCAAACGTAAACGTAACTCGCCTCTCAGTCCGGTGACTTGAACCACAGCGGTGAAACACAGTTGAATTAAGTGGATGTGGTATTGCTTTCTTATTCAACTGGGGGCTCATTCCATCCAATTTCAGCAGAACACAGTTGGCACTCACACTTGTAACTGAGTGCACCTGTTCCACACACTTGCCTTCTTTTCTGGGTTCCTCCCGCCTCGCCAGTGTCCACATCACACACCCCGGTTAAAAAACAAAAACAAAAAAAACTCCACCTCTCTCCTTTTTCGTGCAAAATGTCCGTCAAATTCAACAAATACTAACGAGCAGAGAACTTTACCCTATTTTGCCAGTCCATCCTTGTTCTTCTAAAGCACTTCTCTCCTTTCATTTCAACAGTCCGTACCCCCGCGGGGGAGAAAAAAAAAAACAGTCCGTGTGAGAGAGGCTAATGGCAGAGGTTTCATAATTCATAAACATTATTTAAAGATCTTTAGCTGGCTAATATACTATTCACATCCACTTACTGGCTGGGAGTATCTTGAGTGGATTGAATTAGGGCTGGACAGCCTAATCTACATAGTCGACGTTACCGATGACGCAAGTACGTCGGCCCGCACAACATACCGTCGATGATGAGTGTGATGACGTGAATACGTCGGCACGCACATACCGTTGAGTGTCGATGATGTAAATATGTCGACGCGTGCATGCTGCCAGTTGTAAACAAGTGCGCATGACAGAAAAGAAAGGGTAATTTACTCCTATCTCTAATTAGTCCTGTGGGAAAAAAAGCTGGACATTTTCATGAATTTATAAAAGCCTGCCTGGAGAGGGTGTAAAAAAAGTGGACATGTCCAGGAAAAAGAGGGCGTTTGGTCATATTTGTGGAGTATGAGTTAAGCAGCAAAATCCACCCGTTTTTAGTTGGGTTTTAGTAGCACCCTCTTTTGACGCAATAAATTTTTTGATCGCGTGACTAAGGTTTCCGTAGCAACCAGCGGCTGGTATGATAAAGTATAAAGGATAAAGTATTGATCATGTATATTTAAAAGAAAACTTTAGAGTAGAGGAGGCGTTACATCTGCTTCAAAATATTGACATTGAGGATGAATTTTTCAGCTGACACATGCATGGCTGAGCCCCCCTGCCCCGCGGTGATAGTCGCGACGTACGCATTGGTAATGTAACGCTTAAAAGTTGTTCTTATCTTCAGAGGCCGTGGTATGGCGGGTTACAATAGGTTTGACTTTATGTATTTTAAGTGACGTGCGTACAAATGACTGCTCTCGTATAGTTCTAAATTCAAGCGGCGCTTGAACAAGTCGCTCTCAAGACGAAATAAACATATCTGTCAGAACAACACTAATGTAAATGATTGTGTGTGTGGGTGTGAGCATGCGCGGACGCATTCTGAAAATGACATCACAGATGCCCTGAGGGCTCAAATAATGACCAATCATGGCTCAATTTAAGAAAACAGGTGAGCTGTGATTGGTTGTTACCTGAGCAACTGTGATGTTATTTTCAGTCGACAGACATGACAAAATGGCAGCCCCCAGTGATGGCTATAAACAGGTGGATTAACTCTTATTCCACAAACGCAATAATTATCAGAATGCCTTGTTTCAACTTGTGGGCCTGCATAAAACATTCTTGAAAGTTAAGTCAAGTCAAATGTATTTATATAGCCCTTAATCACAGGAAAGTCTCAAAGGGCTTCACATATGCACCAGATCATATACACGACATCCCCTGATCTTAACCCCCAGGAGGGCAAGGGGAAAAAAAAAAAAAAAAAACATCTGGGGAAAAGTGAGAAACCTTGAGAAGGGACCACAGATGGGGGAATCCCCCTTCCAGGATGATCAGGCTGCAATGGATGCCGAGTGGGCAACATTGAACACACATTAAGTGATGTGAAAGTTAATCAAATGAAGTGCTGCTGGAAGATGACATCGATGAAGTGAGCAGGGGCCCAATGGTCAATGTAGAAATCTCCTTATCAGCGCCTCTGAGCATGTGGTCAGCTTCCAATCTTGTAGCAGTCAGTTGCTGTTGGATCGAAACAGCAACCTCCAATTTGGTCGTCATCACCTAGCCTGGGAAAAGGGGGCAGAAAAAGAATAGAAGCGGCAGTAAAGAGGCCAAAACAAACAGTTCAACTAAATGCAGAATCGTACAAATAAATCTTAAGTCGTGTTTTAAACATTTCTACTGAGGTAGTGCCTCTTATATACGCGGGTAGGGCATTCCAAAGCATCGGTGCCCGAATAGAAAACACTAGAGCCTGCGAACTTCTTTTTGGCTCTCGGGATCACTAAAAGGCCGGCATTTTGTGACCAAAGGTTTCGGATCGGAACATACGGTATCACTAAGTCGACAAGATAGGAAGGTGCTAAGCCGTGCAGTATTTTGTAGGCAAGTAGCAAAACCTTGAAATCGCATCTCAAGTGGACTGGGAGCCAATGCAAATTGGCTAATATCGGAGTAATATTATCGATATTTCACACCCTTGTCAAGAGTCTTGCTGCGGCGTTTTGGACTAACTGCACACTTTTAATACTAGACATGGGAAGACCAGAGAGCAAAACGTTACAATAATCGAGGTGACGTAACAAACGCATGGATTAAAATTTTTGCATCACTATTTGACAGACTTGGATGAATTTTAGCAATATTACGGAGATGGAAAAATGCGGTTCTAGTAATACATGTATTCTTAATGTGCATTTGAAAAGACAGAGTTGGGTCGAATATAACACCAAGATTTTTTGTTGAATCACTTTGGGTAATAGCACATTTATCGAGCCTCAGAGTGGTGTTCATAAATGGGTGCCAATGACGAGCAGGGCCAATAATCAACATCTCGGTTTTATCGGAGTTAAAAAGCAAAAAATTGAGAGACATCCATTGTTTAATCTCGGCAAGGCACGCCTCTAAATTACAGCAATTAGCCGGGTTTGTTATCTCGAGCGGCATGTATAATTGGGTATCGTCAGCATAACAATGAAAACTGTTATATTTACGTAGAATATCACCAAGCGGAAGCATGTAGATGCTAAACAATAGGGGTCCTAGTACGGTTCCCTGCAGGACTCCAGATGTAACTTTACAAAACTCAGAAGATGCATTACCATGAATTACACGGTGCGTCCTTTCTGAGAGGTAAGAATTAAACCAAGAAAGTGCTGAGCCTGAGATACCAACACATCCTTCTAGGCGTTCTAATAGTATGTTATGATCAATGGTGTCAAAAGCAGCACTACGGTCAAGTAATAGTAGTATTGATGAGGTGTCGGAGTCCATAGATAAGAGAAGATCATTAGTCACTCTAGCACGAGACGTCTCAGAGTGATGGGCTTTAAATCCTGACTGAAGAATTTCAAATAGATTATTAGCGGCCATATAGTCACTAAGCTGTTGTGCTACAACTTTTTCGAGAATTTTCGCAATAAACGGGAGATTTGAAACTGGCCTATAATTACCGAGGTTTTCTGGATCAAGGTTTGGCTGCTTAAGCAGAGGTCGAATAACAGCGGTTTTAAAGGCTGCTGGTACAGTGCCCGAGGTGAATGCTAAATTAATGATATTTAAGACGGAGGGTCCTAGGGTTGTAAACAATTCTTTGAGTTTACCAGGAAGTGGGTCGAGCACGCAAGTTGTCTGTTTAGCCGCACCAACTAATTTTGTTAGGCTTTCAAGAGATACTATTATAAAAAGAGATAGGGTTGTCAGACATATCAACCCTACTAACATCAGTACTCGCGGCATTCAACAGGGTTTTAGGAGCGGTATCCTTAATCTCGTCCCGAATGCGCTTCAGCGTAAAGAATTGCATGAAGTCATGGGCTGAATAAGAGAAGCTTTTGGAGGTCGGCAGCTGTTGCGTTAGCGTTGACACTGTATCAAATAAATATTTAGGATTGTTTTTATTTAGAACAATTAATCTGGGAAAGTAATTAGTTTTGGCTAAGGCGAGTGCTTCTTTATATGTTAGTAAGCTATCACACCATGCCTGATAGAAGACCTCAAGTTTAGTTGCACGCCATTTGCGCTCTAGCTTCCTACATGATTGTTTAAGTGAGCGGGTTTCCTCAGTAAACCACGGAGTAGGCCGTTTAGGACGAGTTTTATGTCTTAATGGTGCAACGGAGTCAAGCGCATTTAACAGAGCAGCATTAAAGTCATTTGTGAGGTTGTCAATCGAACCAATATAGTTCGGAAACGAAGCAGTAGCTCAGACAGCGCAGCGGTGGTTGAAGAACTAATATTTCGGCTGCTAAAGTTTGATGGTGGTCAGGACGATGGTAATGAGCCCGCACTGCAAATTTTATAAAGTAATGGTCAGACATAACAGTAGTATACAGTAACATCATTACATTTGAGCATGCTAAACCTAAAGTATTACCATTTTTATGCGTCGCTTCATCAATTATCTGCGTGAAATCAAAGCGATCAATTATTGTCTGAAACGCCGCTGTAAGTGGTTCCGACGGGAGATTCATATGAATGTTAAAGTCACCCACAATCACTATTATCTGCATGAGTTACCAAATCAACCAAATACTCAGAGAACTCATCCAAAAATCCAGCGTACGAGCCGGGGGGAAGGTAAATAACTGCGAGAAAAAACGGCAATGAGGCTATAGATCACATAGTGAGCACTTCAAATGTTTTAAAGGCGTCGCTAGAATGCGTGCTAAGTTTGAAATCAGATTCATAAATAAGGGCTACACCCCCACCTTTCTTATGAGAGCGCGCAACATGTGAACTAAGTTTGGAGGTGAGGACTCATTTAGCGGTAAAAAATTATCAGGTTTTAACCAGGTCTCGTAAAGCCCAATCATGTTAAGTTTATGGTCTCTTGTGAGGTCATTAACCTTCAGGACTTTCGAAGAGAGTGATCTAATATTAAACAGACTGAGTTTCAGTAAAATAGGTTTACACGGATAGTTGCCCATAATAGGATTCCTAATCATAATATTAATAAGATTGCGTTCCCTGCGTCCTGTATTGTACCTCGAACAACTATAAGCGCGGCGGGAGGGTACGACTGTCGGAATATGGTTTGGTAATATATGGTATTGAAAAAAATATGTTTGGGTTGACTTCCCTTTCATAGAGTGTTTGCATAAGAAAATCAATCCTCTTATTCATGTTAAGGGTATTAAAATTCAAGAAAATAATCGGACAGAAAAATACAATAAATAAATAAAATATGCGATTAACTAAGCGTTAACTATGGGGAAAATGCGATTAACTATGATTAAATATTTTAATCGCCTGACAGCACTAGTTTTTAGCCATCTCAGGGGACAGCCATTTTGTCACTTCTGTCGACTGAAAATGACATCACAAATGCTCACGGCTCAGGTAACGACCAATCACGGCTCAGCTTCATTAAACAGGTCAGCCGTGATTGGCCGTTACCTCTACCCTGAGCAGTTATGATGTCATTTTCAGTCGACAGAAGTGACAAAATGGCTGCCCCCAGAGATGGCTAAAAACCCGGTGGATTAACTCTTATTCTACAAACGCATTATTTATTAGAATGCCTTGTTTCAACTAGTGGGCTTGCATAGAACATGTTCTTGAAAAAAAAAATGTTTGGGTTGACTTCCCTTAAAACACTAAAGATCGCTGCCAAGCTGCCAGTGATTTTGTGTTGAAAGCAATTGTCACTGGCACTGACGTAATCACGCATCTAATTCTGTAAATGTGGGTACCAGCAACAGCTGTGTCAACACACACCATGGACAAAGCAGTATCCTGCTTATGTCTGAAGAGCACAGGCCAATTAGGACGGGGTCTCCTGTTACGACTCTGCAATCACAACTGAAAGTCAGCTGTTATATCATACAAAACAAAATTGATGGATTTTTTTTAACTGTGTTTCAACAATTACTTCCTTTATATTTCCTCTAATACATGAAACACTTGACTGTTGTTAAGGTACTCGTCTTCAGTCAGATGACCTCTATCTTGGACATTCTAATGGATTATTGCTATCTGCGTGGCTTCCAGTACAGCAGATTGGATGGCAGCATGTCCTATGCTGATAGGGAAGAAAATGTGAGTTAAAATAAGATCATGGTGAAGGGCGGTAAATGTATTGCTTTAGGGTGGGTAGATAAAAGTACTGTTTTTTTTTTTTTTTGTTTTTTTTTCTTCCAGATGGCCAAATTTTCCAAAGACCCAGAGGTTTTCATCTTCCTGCTCAGCACCAGAGCTGGAGGGCTTGGGATCAACCTGACAGCTGCTGACACTGTCATTATTTTTGACAGTGACTGGGTAGGTCACCAAGAGCAGTCTACGTTTTAGGAACACTCAATGAAGTTCAAATGCCAGTGGCATCGCTAACAATGAGCTCTCGACAAAATGCAATCTAGCCTTTAAGGAACTAAACAAAGTTTACATCTGTGGCATATTGGTATGCATTTTCAAATGATATTTTGTTCTCAGAACCCACAGGCGGATCTGCAGGCTCAGGACCGCTGTCATCGCATTGGGCAAACTAAACCAGTGGTGGTGTATCGTCTGGTCACAGCAAACACCGTCGACCAAAAGATTCTGGAGAGAGCCTCGGCAAAGAGGAAGCTGGAAAAGATGGTCATCCACAAGAGTAAGTCCATTTGTAATAGGCACAAGCAGATCTTAAAGGAGCCATATGCTAAATCAACTTTTTGGAGCTTTTAGCCATGTTAAAATGTTAAAACACCCTCAAAGTGGTGGTTTCCTCCATTCACCATCTCTGAGCATTCCTGCTTAGAGAGGAGCTGTCCCCAACCACTGAACCTTGAGCCACTTTGGACCAGGCCGCGGTGGGCCGCACTGATGAAAGAAAAAAATGTACAGTACTTCTGGTTTATTTATTATTCGAGGCGGAAAAATACTTTTTGAAAAGTGACCGGATTCTCTCCGTTACATCCATCTATGACTGACTCTTAATGCATGTCAATTTATCTCCGTCGTGCAATGCTAATATGAAATGCACAAGCTATTAAAATGAATAAAATAAACACATATTTGGAAAGTTTCTTTGCAATGGGGAAAAGGCCCTGTGAGAATTCAACACAAGTCTACTGTATGCCCAAGAAGAAAAAGAAAGGTACATTTTACACACAATACCAGAAGACGTACCGAAATATGGATTTACGGCGAAACGAAGGGATCCCCACGCACAAGCCCGTGTCTTCCCGGTTAGAAAAATAGCCACCAAAATAACTCATTTCTTAAGACATATCAGTATTGTCCCACAGATAAAATATAATCATATATATATGTGCACATAATTAACTGTAGACGGCTTAAAATAGCATGGTACGGCCCCTTTAAATGGTGTCTGTGGAGAAGAATTTACATTGGCTGGCTATCGTGCCATTGCTCAGCATGTGCTCATGTGCTTGTCACAATAGAACCATGTTAAGCAAACATTGTATCCAGTGTGGCAGTTTTCTTATGAATAGCTACAAAATCATGCCAAATCATATTTATAATTAACTAATTCACTGCCAGACATTTGCAGACCCTCTTATACCATAATGTTTTTTTAAAATTTGAAAAAATATACAAGTTCCTGGGATTGAATGTCTGGACTGTGAAAAGACATATAAAAACGATTTTGGCAGTGAATGAGTTAAAAGAATTATCTAAAAAGTGGTGAGAAAAAACTTTTTTTTTTCTTTTTTATACCCCAAGATAAGTTCAAAGGTGGCAGGGCAGAGTTGAACCAAACTAAAAGCTGCATTGATCTGGATGAGCTAATGGAGTTACTCCAAGCCAGAGGCCCTGAGAAGTAAGTTGTCACATTCCGCGACGATAACTGTCGCGTTTCTATCCTGAACTTCACGTTGGCTGTCACTTTTGCCCTTTCCAGGGAGGTGAAATCAAGTGGGCAACAAGTGATCAGCGATAAGGACCTGGAGTTTTTATTGGATCGTAGTGACATGCTGGGTGGGTACTCAAGAATTAATTTGAGAAGGAATTATTTTGTACGCCTGGTCATCCACATGGGTAAGAGGTAATAGAAATAATTTGGGAAAAGACAGGCACCAAAAAATACATGGTACTTGGTGGTACTGTATCTTCACCAAGCATTAAGGGTGTAACGGTTTTTGGATTCACGGCTTCACGGTTCGGTGCACGCAGTCATACGACAAATACATTTGATGGGGCACATTTGTTGTTTTAAGAAGAAATAGATCAAAAATAAATGTAGAAGAAAAATGTTGAGTGCGGGAGAAAGCATGGAGCTAGAGGAGCCGGAGTGTAATCAGCCGGGAAGATTTCGGCTTCCGTACGACGGCGTTGGAGTGCGAGCGGTGGAGCAAACAAGAACTGTGTGTCGCGTTGTTGGACCTCCGTTCGGTACGTTGCAGGTAACGCTTCAAACATGCTAATTATCACCCTGATACAGTTACCGGGGGTAGAAAAAAGAATCCCGCTCAACACCAACCACTTATCCCCACTACTTTTAAGCAGCCTGGAGAAGCGAAAGCAGACAGGGCCAACGATATTCGTAATTACTGAAGCAATCGGCATATACATAGCAACATCTATGCGCCCATCGTCGAGGAGCCGGGCTTCAGACGTTTATTCAACATGCTGGAGCCCCGTTACAATGTTCCATCCTGGGTGCATATTAGAATATACAATCGCACAAGAGCCGTGGTGGAGCATGAGCTGTCCTCTGATGCGCTGTAACTCTCAAAATGAAGTTAAAAGTTACTAGTTAGCAAGTGCTACCTGACTTTATTTGCAACCTCATTCTATCCATACAAGAAAGAGGGGTTGCCTGTGTTTGATTATTATCATCATGATTATTATTAAAGAACAACCCTAATGCGCAAGTTTTTATTCTAGTTTGTGCTTTTATAACGGGGAATGTTTTTTGGTTTATCGAAAATTTAATTGTAACTTGCTCTCCGTAAAAACTAAAAAAATAAAAAAAAACTAGTCTTATGCATTTGAGACTTATTGCTCCACCGAACCCGTACCAAACTGTGACCCCCCCCATACCGAGGTACGTACCGAACCGTGACCCCCCATACCGAGATACGTACCGAACCGTGACCCCCCCCCCCATACCGAGTTACGTACCGAACCATGACTTTGGTGAACCGTGACACCTCTACTAAGCATGCAGTGTGGCTGAACTGATGTAAATATTCAATGGTGTCAAAAAAAAAATAATGTATGAGAGCTTTTGTTTCTGTTTCAACCCCAAACACATACAAGAATTAAAATATAATAGTGTGGTCGTTTTTTACTGATGCCTTTACTGTGAAATTCCAGATAAAGAAAAAACGGGAACGAGGAAGGAGAAGGTTGGAGTCTTCAGAGTTATTGAGACTGCTGAATCATCAGACATCACCTTGACTTAGAAAGACCTGAAATACTCACTTTTATAACATTCCCTCAGAAGTACTCGGAAGCAATGCTCAAGTGACTTCAGACTGTAGTAGACGATGAATTCTAGAACACGCTGTAAAAATTGCTCCTCTTTTTGTAGGCCGATTGGTTATTGTTCAACTTTAAAGTTGACTGGATGGATGATTTAATTGTACTTTTGTCTTTACTGTAATTGTCTTTACTTGCTAAAACTTGTCCTTTTCTTGCCTCCTCTGCACTCTGTTCAGCCTTACTTTTCCCTCGCTCATTCATTCATTCATTCATTCATTCATGCACTCTGTGCAGCATTTGACACCCAGGACACTAATTGCCTGTACAAACCACAAGTCATATTTGCGTATGTGTTAAAAGGGTCATGTGTAGAAAATCAACACTCATCCTAAATGAGGTTTTTTTTTTTTTTTTTTTTTTTTAAAGATTATTCCTTAGTTATGTGTTACTACTGCTTTAATTTGGAAGCCTTATTCCATCACGTAATGTACATTTAGTTGAAACAACTCTTAATGAAAGCACCTTTATTCATGGCAATAACCTTTGTGTTGTGCTTTTTTTTAAGGTTCAAAAAGTGTCATTATAAACATTGCCCCCCTACCCCACCTCCCCAGAAAAAAAATAAAGTTGAATTTGGGGACAAATTATTCACATCTTATCCAGTAAATTGCTGTTTTTCAACTGTTTTAATTTTTTCCATGCTTAATTTGTAATGTACCATGTAAAGGAACATTATATGAAGTAAGGTCTTGCTTACTTCATTCTCATTTACCGCGAGACTGCTTTAATCGGGATGAGCAATCAATTTTCCCCAAACTGGAACATGTCAGAGTGCGAATGTTTGTTTGTCTCTGTGTGCCCTGCGATTGGCTGGCAACCAATTCAGGGTGTCCCCCGCCTACTGCCCGAAGACAGCTGAGATAGGCTCCAGCACTCCCCGCGACCCTTGTGAGGATAAGCGGTATAGATAATGGATGGATGGATGGAACATGTCAGGAGTAGGGATGGGAATTTCGACTAATTTGCCCGCAGACTAGTCTAAAATTTTATTTGCGACTAGTCTATAAGCAATAAAACGAAATTTAATACATATTGAATTCAAAGTTTAAAATGCAAATGTTATGTGTATTTACAGTAGGGGCTATTTTAGCCTATACATTAAGGACAGTTAATTTAAATTCTATTTATGTAACAACTGACTGAATAAAAGTCAACAATTTAAAGAGAAATACATTTTCCAATGCAATGCATGGCATTTATTATGTATAATGTAATGAGTAATGGTACCGACTCCCGGTCCAGCAGCCTCATTCGCCATATGTTAGGTGCATTATCATGCACACAGGCGACGGCTTTATTATTTTCTAGGTTCACTTATCCATCACACTCCGCAGGAGAGAAGCCAGGTTTTCAGCTGTGTGTCTTTCCTCCAAAGCGAATGACGCACACAGCTGCGGAGATGTCCTTCGTCCACATATGTTATACACGTCATAGTCATGTAAGATTCGGTGGCTATGGACGACCATCCGTCTGTAGTTATGGCATTGGCCACATAGCTGACCCGCTCAAACGCTGGTAGTATCTCGATCCTCTTTCATTTAGTTATGGTTACTCTCGTGGGGCGTTATTGTTTTGCGACTTGGCCTTGGCACCACGTACTCAAGACTCGATATACAGCATTAATTTTTCGAACCGTCTGCCCTCAACAAAAGAAAGCGGCAGCATATCGCGTCACTTTACAAATGAGTTGGGTAATCTTTGCTGTGCGGTGAGCATCGCAGCGCCTGGCTGGAACAAACGCTCTCATGCTCGTCTGCCTGCAGATTCACATCGAGATTTACTTTGGATGTGGTTTCTCGTCGCTCCAGGAGAGTGGTTGTAAGCGAGTTTATGCATACAAAGCCTACAGACGACCTTGTTGTCACCTGCTGCATCAAAAATACTCCCAAACGGTGCCGTTGTTTTTCGTGGTAGCTTCGACATCTTCAGAATTTACTTTTCTTCCTCAAACTTAGTGTCCCCGCCCCCTACTATTTGTGCGTGCAGGCAGGGTGGGGGAGACTTTCTCTCACTCGGTGCTCAGCTTGTTGACAGAGGCAGAGGCGTGAGGAACAAGATGCGTGATTCTTAATGCAGCGTTTAACCGACTAGTAAAATACTTCACGTTTAATAAATCGTAGACGGTTAAACGACTAGTCGCGCACATCTCAGGACTCGGGAGCCACACAAACAAAAGTAAGATTAATAAAATGAAGTACTGTACAAATTGTCCCCCCCAAAAATGAAGCAGTCTTATTTGAATTACATTTTTCACATGAACAGATTCACCAAAACAGTCCACATCTATTTTTAATATGTTTGTCCTCCATGTCATTCATATATATATGCTGTATATACATTTTGTTGCTTTTTTCCCCAATTACTTTAAAATGGCATCAATTATATGCAGATTTTCACTCGTTGCTGGCTGGCCCGCTGGCCTGCACAGTGGAACCGGGCCGGCCTGCAAGTATCGAAAATACACGTATGATTGATGCCCGTTGAGATGTATCGGGGAAAAAAACATAAGATCCAACATACATTTACCACAAAGAACGGGGGTTTGCTCTTCCCCAACAAACACAAAACAAAACAAAAAACATTAAGACTGGTCCATACGCTCCCAGGCGAGGATATTTACTACTTGGCCATGAATGCCCAAAAGTAGTGAAATGAGAGGAAATGTGAATATTTACTGCGCAAGGAAATTAAACGTTCATCCCTAAATTGGGGGCTACAGTGCTGGTAAAAGAGCCCTGTTTAGGTGTTTTTTTAAAAAAAAAAAAAATTTAAATCAAAGATTACATTTATTGGCTATTAGGTTGGTGGCACGGGGTCACTGGTTTGTCCATCCACCTCACAGTGCAGAGGTCTTGGGTTCAAATCTGGACTCTGGTGTTCCAGTGTGGAGTTCGCATGCCCACATGCTCGCGTGGGTTTTCTCTGGTTACACCAGTTTCCTCCCACATTCCAAAACTCTAAATTGTCCGTAGGTGTGACTGTGAATGGTTATCAGATAGATGAAGCATCTAAATCCATATGAATGGCTTTATATTAGCCAACAGGTTAACCAAAAACCAAAATGGGAATTACACATCGCATAATCAGTTAAAAGTCTCAGAGTCAGCGTGCCCTGATCTGAGCACGGGACCAGCTGGTGAAGATCAGCCCCATAAGCAGGGCCAGCCAGGGAGGAGACCAGCCCACATTGTTTAGATTTTGAAGACAGTATAAATGTGAGGGTTGCATGTTAGACCGTGCTCTTTTCTCCCCTCGCCCGTCTCGGATGAGAGCATTTGCGAGGATGGAAAAGCTGCCCAGATCTGATGATTCCTGAACTTCAGAGATGGAAAAGAAAACTGACGTGAAAATTCAATTGACTTGTGTGAGATCAAACGAACACGCTTTGAGTAAGTAGTTGTTTTGTAAATTGCTAATTGGGCTTATGGACTCGAGACCGACAAAAGATTTCTAAATAAGACTATACGTGCCCTGCAATCGACTGGTGACTAGTCAAGTCATTTATTGCTATAGCCCTTTATCACAAGAAAATCTCAAGAAATTACACCAGAATAAAAAATACATTAACAATAAAGATCAGTTAATTTTATAAATTATGAAGACAATGAAATCTTTAAACACTCAGCAGCAATAGCCTATGACAGACCTAAGTATTCAAGTTAAACAAAAGTTGTCATTACAGTACATGTATACACAGTTTGTGATTAAAAAAAAAAATACATACAATAACAGTTAATTATTGCTAACTATATTAGAACTCTTTTTATAATGAAAAAATACAGTAACTTTAAAACGTTTTTATGAAATTGCACATACTTTTTAGGCATTGAAATCTTTGAATGTTCAACAGCATATTGTAATGAATTGGGTTATCTGTGTTGTGGTCGTATTTATGTATTGCTGAGTTGTGATGTTTCCGAGGTTCATGAATGCACCGTACGGCAAGCGAGTGGGGCAGCGGAGAAAGAAGAGCGCGAGCAGTTGCACTTGGATTAATAAAAACGTGATTATTAAACTACGTCTGATGGCGTGTTCCTGGAAGACGCTACAATATGAAAAATCTCACTCTTTAAGTTGAACGTTTTTGCTCCCTCGTATCGGACAGTATCTGCGACAGAGCCGCCAATCTCATGTAGCAATGTCGGCACACAACTTTGGGACTCCTCCACGTACCTTTCCCCATCTGCAATTTTAACAGGAAAGCCAGAATGCTTCCAAACAGGAGACCGCACTGTACGCGGGGACCTTCGAGCTCTGGCTCTTTTCACTTATCTCTTGTGCCACCACTCTCATCTCCCGCATGCAAACAGTCAGCGTCCGTGCGTACGCTCGCGCTAATAAGTGGACCGAACCGAACATGCCATACCGAAACGTATTAATACACCTGAGTGTACCGTTACACCCCTAATCTTAACCCCCAGAAGGGCAAGGAAAAACAAAAAAAAAAAAAACGTGAGGAAAAATGAGAAACCTTGAGAAGGGACCACAGATGGGGGAATCCCCCTTCCAGGATGATCAGGCAGCAATGGATGCATAGTGGGCAACATTTAACACTATACTATACAATGTCAGTTAAAGTAATGTGAAAGTCAATCAAATGAAGTGCTGCAGGAAGACGACTTCAGTGAAGTGGGTCCCTGCCCAGTTGGTCAATGTAGATATATATCCATAGCAGCACCTCCGAGGATGTGGTCAACCTCCGATCTTGTAGGGGTCAGTTGCTGTGGGATCAAAAGAGCAACCTCCAATTTGGTCATCATCACTTAATTCCCAAGCCTGGGAAAAGGGGGCAGAGAAAAGAATAGAAGCGGCAGTAAAGGGGCCAACAAATAGTGGAACTAAATGCAAAAGTATACAAATAAGTCTTTAGTTGTTTTTTAAACATTTCTACTAGCTTTTTTACAACTATTGTACACTGCCTGGCGCCTGCCGTCTAAAGACAACTGTGATGCGCTTCCAGCATGCCTGTGACCCTAGTGAGGATAAGCGAGTCAGATAATGGTTGGATGGATTATTCCAAATGGTATGTTTGGCTCAAACAACACTGCTCCTCACCAAAAGAACACCATACTACCAACATTCAAGCATAGTGCTGACAGCATTATGTTTTTGGAGTATTTTACCTCTGCTCAAACTGGAGCTTTAAAGACACTGGCAAGAATTTCAAAACAGTTCAAAATAGTGATCACTGTGAGCACAAAAGCTTTGGGAAAAGCCTTCAAGAACGTCTGAAATTTAGTCTAAACCAGAGGTGGTGGCAGATGTGTGCTGACTAGAGGCTGATATTTTTTGGGGGTGGTATAGGATTAAATGTGATTACCTTTAATCACATGATTGGGACGGTACAGGATATAAAGTTCACAGGAGCGGGTTGATCCAGTAGGGGGAAAAAAAGTTGTACGAAATAGTAAAAGTCCATGAGGAGAAAGGGAAAGACAACCTTCAAGAAATGAATAAAAATGCAACTTCGGCCTTGGGGGAGGGCTTTTGTAATTTTGAGGGCTTGGGGAGGGCCTTTGTAATTTTTTTGTAAATTTGGGTGCATTTTTGTACAATGAGCCTTATGCAGAAATTATTACCAACAACAATATTTCGTTACCAATACAGATTTATAGAGGATGCAGACAGGAATGCCCTCTATCCCCTTCACTATTCATTCTCTCCATTGAACCATTTGCGATCACTTTGAGAGACCATGACATAATTCCAGGTATTAGGATAGGAGAAACTGACCATCGGATAGTTGTTTATGCAGATGCTATTTTATTTCTCAGAAAATTGGACAAATCTACTCCTTCCCTTCTAAATTTGATCAAGTCATTTGATAACATTTTGGGCTATAAAATTAATCATGTGAAATCATCCCAAATTCTGCTCAGCACTTTGGAATTGTGGATCCCTTTACTTACATGGCTTTTTAAGTTACCTCTAAACTAGAAAACATCCATCCATTATCGATACCGCTTAAACTCACAATGGTCGCGGGGCGTGCTGGAGCCTATCCCAGCCGTGTTCGGGCAGTAGGCAGGGGACACCCTGAATTGCCAGCCAATCGCAGGGCTCTCAGTGACAAACATCCGCATTCACAATCACACCTAGGGGCAATTTAGAAAGTCCAATCAACTTACCATGCATGTTTTTGGAAAGTGGGAGGAAATCGGAATACCCGGAGAAAACCCACGCAGGCACGGGGAGAACATGCAAACTCCACACAGGTAGGCCGGGGCCGGGATCGAACCCACGACCTCTGAAGTGTGAGGCGGACGCGCTACTAGAAAACATTGTGAATGTTCATTGCAACCCAGCACTTACACAAATTTCTAAGATTCTTGTAAGATGGTCACGCTTTCCAGTCTCTCTATAAAGGTAGAATCAACATACTTAAAATGAATGTACTTCTTAATCCTCCTAAGTATCCCCTTGCCACCTTCCAAATTGAAAAGCTATTCCATGATTTCATATGGAAAAATAAGAGACTTAGGCTTCGTCCATCCCTTTTATATTTTCCCTATGACACAGGTGGTTTACAGTGCCCTAATATTCTGTGGTACTACTGGTCTGTTCAGCTGAGGACACTCATCTTTTATTTTACTGCGGAGGGGATCCCTGCCATGACGGGGCATTGAGTCAAAATCCTTCAAGCTCCCGCTCCCTGCTTATTTATACTCAGATGAGCCTAAAAAACCGAAAAGGTCTTGCCCCAATCCTTTTGTACAAAACATAATTTGTACAAAACAATTCAGGAAGTACTTTAAAGATGCCTCTCATCGCATTTCAACCTAAACTGGGGTAATAGTTTATTTAGCCCAGGAAAAACATTTACAGTATGGGCAGATAATGGGGCAAAACAAATAAAAGACATTTATGGTTATAATGGGAATATTCTGACATTCGAGGAGTTTGTGAGGAAATAATATTCCTCGTGAAGAATTTTCAAGTACCTTCAGTTAAGGAGTTTTATTAGAGCAAATCACAATCAATATATGTCTTGGGTTAGGGTTAGGGTTAGGTGCCCTACTAGGATTGTGGAAATTATGACAAAGACTCTTTTTAGAAAGGGCATTATCTCAGAATTTTATGATTTTCTAAAAGTCTCCTTGGTTGAGTCTTCTAATTCCAAGATCAAGGCATGGAATTCGGATTTGCAGGTGAAATTAACTTACCAACAGTGGAATATTGCATTTAAATCAGCTCAGACAGGAACAAGTAATACTCATTTGAGACTTCTACCATACAATTGGTTGATGAGGGTTTACATAACTCCCCAAAAATTGAACAAATGTAATATTCCCGACACTTGCAATCGTTGTGGTGTGCATAAGATATCCCTTTTCCACTGCATTGGGCTGCATGTGTGAAATTTGAAACGCCATGAAAAAATATTTTTGAAGCCTCTTGCGGGCTAAGAGGGAAATAACTTAAAGTATGGGCAAGCCATGCATCGGAATGTGGTTTAGGGAATTATCTTATTGTTTACCATTGGAAAGAAATCTCTTATATTCTTAAAAATAAGCAGGACACAATTCAAGCCGTATGGGGACGGTTCATTGAATATGTTAAGAACTATGACTTGTCTCATTTGTTTAATGACTCCACAGCGGAATAGAGCTATTATGAGACATGCATGACTCTGTTGTTTCACCCTTTACCCACTGGATTGTACTATAAGATTTGAATACTCACGACTATGTATTTTTTATTAGGTGCATGTTTTTGTTTTTATTTTGTTTGTATTTACTGGTTTGTTGGCACTGCTGTAGTGATGTACTGTATATTTGTGTATGTCAAGGGTTGACTGAATATATTGGTTCTTTATCTGCTTTTGTGTATTTATTTGTAATATGGACCTAAATTGAATGTAAACATGCTGTAACTTGTGCCACTTTGGTTGCTTTGTTTTGTATTCTAACTTTGACAAATTCAATAAAGATATAGTTAAATAAATGCGAGTTTAGGGATTTTTTTTCTGTGGGAGTGGGATGGGCCAGGAGTGAAAGTCCACTCCCGTGCCACCCTGTAGTGCTGACTCCCATTCAAAATGAGTTCAAATGCGTTTGGAGGGTGTGCACACTATCTGTTATTTTGACTTCCTCTCTTGAAATGATTTTTTTAAAGAATAAATCAATTGAGTTGTACATGTTTTAGGTCACATCAATGACTAAAGAAGCTTTGAATTTGTCTCATTGTTTTATACCACATTTGAACTGGGGTGTGTAGACTGTGTCGTCGACGTCTGTCTTTGTGAGCTTTTATAGGAATGCAAAAGGGCCAGGGTGTGGTCACACTGTTCAGGTGTCAGGTGATTTATCATGCATACATCCTCCCTGGCACACTGCAGAAAGGACTTCATGACCGAGTATGTCAGCGCAGTGAATGGAACCCCCTGTTTTGCCTTTAGGTTTAGGAAATTAGCACATGTCAAGTTTATTTAAGAATAATCAGACATAGTTGTACTCCAAGTGCTAGTCTCATCAATTGCTTGTTGTTTGAATTTAGCTACTCTTGAAAGGATGGAGCGTCTGAAATTAATTTTGCAGTATTTCCAGTCGAACTCTGAATCAATCTCCAATGGGATTTGCATCGTCCTCGCCTTGGTCAGTGTCAAGCTTTACACCAGCTTCGACTTCAACTGTCCGTGCCTTCCACAGTACAACAAACTGTACTCTTTGGGGGTGATGGTCGTTCCACCCATTATCCTTTTCTTCCTGGGGGTCCTGGTCAATCGACATACAGGTGTCATGATGGATGAGTGGATGAGACCTACTGGGAAACGATCTAAAAATCCTTCTGTGGTGAAGTAAGTCCAACTTTTTATATACTGTACATCAGCAACTGAAATACAGTATTCTTTTAAGAGCTGTTAACAGTAGCGTAGATGTCGTAGGGTTGGTGAATTTTGTAAACCCATGGGCCCTCTTGTGACCAATTGTTTTATTTTTTTTTTTTTATGTAATGTCACGGTTGAGCCTTGCAGCAGCGGGTAGCACGGAGTGTAACGGCAGACTGGGTCACTGCATTGTGCTGGGGGATCGAGCCATTCCAAACTAGGACCGTTCAGATTTTTCTTTCACCAACTTTTAATCAAAACTCTCTCTTGTGTCCTTGTTTGTAGCTGATACGACAAACGCCCTCGGAGAAGATACGTAAATGTTTGAAAACAGGCGACTTTTTTGACCTAACTTTTAGTTTGAAGGGGGAATTGCAGACATCCTGTTGAATTTAGCTGGGAATTGTCAATTTATGAAATGTAGGTCTTATCTAGATCTACACTTAGTATGTGTTTCATGTGTGTTATGACATTCCTACTGGGAGTTATAGGCAGTTTAGTTTAGGTTTTTATCTTAGTGGGCGCTAAGTACAATTTGGGGTGTTGGAGTTTGTTTTTTAATGGTAACGCAATTATTTACGTGTTGTTATTTATATTATGTGGTCATGTATGCCATTTATTTATGAATTTAATTTTCCTGTATGTATAGGGTCTGGGGAAAGGGTGGGAATGGATGGCAATAAAACAAGGCGGCCATTGAAATTCTGTCACGGTCTAATCAGGGCTTACTTATTCCTTACTGTTTTGGCTTTTTTCTGTCCTTCTAGTTGAGTGTGCAATGTCCGGCCCCTTTGAAATCAAAACCCATGTGGAATGCAGCCCAGCTATGCCACTGGCTCTGAGGGACGGTTCTGCTGATCCTTAAAAAGTCTTAAAAGGGATCTAAAAAAACAGCCTATATTGGCATTAAAATGTCTTAAAGACGGAAGTCAACCCAAACATATGGGTTTTTTTTTCCAAGAAAATGTTCTATGCAGGCCTGCTAGTTGAAACAGGAAGTTAAAATGTTAACATGTGATAAGTAAGATTTTACCATTGTAAATAGTCTTAAATCTCAAAATAAGTTAAGATTCTTAAAAATATATATTTGCAGAGTGACTCAAGTTACCTCGAAGCAATCACAACAGTAGAGCCAACAGAACAGTGATGTGATTTCAGCAGATTCACATCATTTATGGACTTAAGCTATTTTAGACAACATAGGGCATTGGGAACATAAGGAAATTGGTGTTTAATTTGGAATTAAAAAGTCTTGAATTTAACTTGCTTTAAGATGTAGGAACCCTGAGCAAAAGTGACTGCCCATTTGTCACACAATTTTACCAGAGGAGTAAAAAATAATGACCATTCAAAGAGGGCCCATCTCATATTTTCATACATTTTCTGTGCCTGCAATCACACTCGTGAGGACACCCAATGCTTTTGTCTTGTCTGTATGTACTGTATTTCACTGCTGAGACAAGTGACAGAATGAGACAGGGGACAAATATTCCTCTCTTTTTGCAGATATTTATTTTCAGCCATGATCCAGCGGGCCCTACTGGCGCCAATGGTGTGGATCCTAGTCACCTTGCTGGATGGGAAAATATTCATCTGTGCCTTCAGTGTGAGTGTCGATCCTGTACTCTTCTCAGGTAATAGTCTGTACAGAACCATTTGTCCAGTATACACAGTACACACGTGTGAAATTTGTGTTCTTTTCTCTTGTATGTGACACATCATGTTTGTATAATGCCCTCAGGTATGCCCAACAACACTGGACTGGATGTGATCAAAATAATGGCCAAAGTGCCCTGCAAGGAGGACGTCATCTTCAGGAATAGCTCTTTCCACAAAGCAGTGTCTCGTTATGTCCGCTGCTATTCACAAGTAATCGACAGCATACCTGAACACCCGCAGTATATTCAGCTCCAAAATTGTGAAATCTGTGAAATGTTGTCACATAGCCAAAGTTCCAAAGAATTTGTTTCATTGACGGCAGCATGGTGCTGAGTATGTCTGGGTTCTGGGTTAGCATCTGGGCTAAGACATTTCTATGTAGAGTTTGCATGTTTTTCTCCTGTATTTTGATAAAGTGTTTGTTCTTTTTATTCAAATTGCTGACTTACATTATCATTACTTACGATTAACGGAAATTAATTTAAACGGAAAGAAGAGAAAATAACAGCCTCTTTTTTCAAGAGCTTTTTTTCATCTTTGAAAAGTAAGAACATTTGATGCCATTTCAACATTGAAAAGTACAAGCACTGAATTACTGAAGACATTATACAGCAAACATGTAATGACAGTTTATTTTTCAATCAG
Organism: Filicampus tigris; assembly: GCF_054856515.1. Taxonomy (NCBI): domain Eukaryota; kingdom Metazoa; phylum Chordata; class Actinopteri; order Syngnathiformes; family Syngnathidae; genus Filicampus; species Filicampus tigris. The sequence continues at coordinate 2,688,908 of NC_141227.1, read as the reverse complement.
TTGGCGTCCTTGAAGCAGAAACTGCTTTGCCGTCTGACCTTTTCAATGGAAATGCTTAAAGAGGGGGTCAATCCCCAAAAATTCATTGCAGTAATATGTTCTATGCGCCTTCACGAGTCTAAACATGGCATTCTGATTAATATTGCGTTTGTGGAATATGAGTTGAGCAGCAAAATCCACCCGTTTTTAGACATCTCAGGGTGCGGCCATTTTGTCACTTCTGTCAATTGAAATTGACGTCACAGTTGCTCACGGCTCAGGTAATGACCAATCACGGCTCACGTTTTCTGAAGCTGAGCCATGATTGGTCGTTACCTGAGCCCTGAGCAACTCTGATGTCATTTTCAGTCGACAGCAAGTGGCGAAATGGTTGCCCCCTGACATGGACAAAAACGGGTGGATTTTACTGCTTAACGTATATTCCCTAAACGCAATGTTATTCAGTATGCCGTGTTTAGACTAGTGGGGCTGCACAGAACATAATATTGTAAAGACATTTTTTGGGTTTATTCCTCGTTAAATTAAATTTCTTTCTGATGATGACTAATACTCTATTCCTGTCAAGGCAGTTGGTTGGTCCGTCCTCCTTTTCCTAATTGTACTGGGAGCACTAGGACGATTCCTCAAGCCTTGTTTTGACGACCATGCGACCTTCCTGCAGACACGCTACTGGAGCAACTACCTTGATGTGGAGCAGAAGCTCTTTGATGACACTTGTGTCCTCCATGCGCGAAACTTTGCCCGGACATGTGTTGTGCAGTTCTTCGAAGACATGAGGCAGGATGTTGAAATTTGTCCCCCACATGCTCAATTCATGAAACACTTCACAGAGGACTCGGAAGAGGAAGAGGAGGAGAGACTTCATGGTATAACAAAGCAAGAGCAAGTTGACAACTTACTCCAAAAATGGTACTTCAGTAAACCTGAACTGGATGTAACTAAAGCTGCCTACAGACCCAGGATGTGTGTTACCTGCCAGGAAGAAAGGAGAAATCTACTATTGTGACGTCTTCTTGTGGGTAAATGCTTGGTGGTTATGTTTACCATGATGGCGTCATCAATAACTTCATATCGTAGGGTCACCAACGTGGTGCCCGCGAGCACCAGGTAGGACCACATGAGTAGCCTGCGGGCCTGTTCTAAAAATAGCTCACCAGTGATGGAACGTTGTGATTTCTTAGGAATGTTTTTGAAGTGATCATTTGAAAATGTAAGCATTTTATAGAAATAAAATGTTGCATACTGATATTTACTAATTGCAACCGTGTTAATCATTGCTGATAATTAATTTGATAGTTTTTGTTCATTTCAAATGTGTGTTTCAAACTGGTAGCCTGTCACATTATTCAGTACCCAAGAAGTAGCTCCCAGTTTCAAAAAGGTTGGTGACGTCTGTTTAAGACTGTTAAATTGATTAGATTTGTGTGATAGTAAGGGTCTTCTTGGATGTTTTGGATGAATAATTAGTTGCTAGTGCTATTGTACATTTCTTTATGAAGGTCATTCTGGAAGCCTAATCTCAAAATGCTGTTTTCATTCCATAATCACATTTAAAGCGGAAGTCAACCCAAGCATCTTTTTTTTTTTCAAGAATATGTTCTATGCAGGCCCTCGAGTTGAAATACGGCATTCTGATTAATATTGGCCTTGCAGAATATGAGTTAAGCAGCAAAATCCACCCGTTTTTAGCCATCTCAAGGGGCGGCCATTTTATCAGCTCAGCTGTTTCTTTTTAAGATGAGCCACGATTGGTCGCTATCTGAGCCCGGAGCATCTGTGATGTCATTTTCAGTCGACAGAAGTGACAAAATGGCTGCTCCCAGAGATGGCTAAAAATAGGTGGATTAACTCTTATTCCACAAACGCAATATTTATCAGAATGTCTTGTTTCAATTAGTGGGCCTGCATAGAACATATGAGTGGAAAAAGTTATTCGGGTTGACTTACTCTTTAAGGATGATTATGCTATTGGATTTCCCAATAATGATAAAGTTTCAGACGTCTACATGTTGACTTCAAGTCCTCCATCTTGAGAGTATGATGATAGCCCAGGGGTGTGCAATTCCAGTCCCCAAGGGCCGGTATCCTGCATGTTTTATGTCACCCTACTGCAATCCACTTGATTCAAATGATCAGGATCGTTCACCAGAATAAAAAATACACTAACAATAAAGATCTCTAAATTTTGTAAATTATTAAGACACTGAAATCTTTAAACACTCAGCAGCAACAGCCTATGACACATCTAAATATTCAAGTAAAAGACAAGTTGTCATTACAGTACATATACACTTTTTGTGATGAAAAAAAAATACATACAATAACAGTTACAATTATTGCTAACTATATTAAAACTCTTTTTATAATGAAATATAGTAACTTTAAAGTCTTTATGAAATTATTTACACTTTTTAGGCATTAAAATCTTTGAATGTTCAGCAACACATTGTAAGGAATTGGGTTATCTGTGTTGTGGTCGGATTTGTGTTTTGCTGAGTTCTGATGTTTCCGAGGTTCATGAATGCATCGTACGGCTAGCGAGAGAAGCAGTGGAGAACGAAGAACAAAGCTGCTGTTGTATTTTGTTTTTGGCTAAAAATACTGCTTGCTTCCTCGTCTAAGAAACATTAAAAGTCGGATGTTCGTTATTATGTTAGACGTGTGACATGCAACATAGCCGCCAATCTCATGTAGCAATGTCGGCACACAACTTTGGGACTTATCCACATAACTTTCCCCATCGGCGATTTTAACAGGAAAGCCAGAATGTTCCCAAACAGGAGACCGCAGTGTACAGGGGACCTTCGAGCTCCCTTGTTATGCTCCCATACTTGTTTGCGTATGCCATTATAATGCCATTTATCCATGCATTTATGATTTATCACGGCTTCTGGCGTCCTGGCTCCTCTTTAGTGCCGCCGCCCTCCTCTCCCGCATGCAACAGTCAATAGCGCCCGTGCGTAAGCTCGCGCTAATAAGTGGACGGAACTGAACGCAAGTGGACTGAACCGAACATGCCATATCGAAACCTATTAATACACCCACGTGTACCGTTACACCCCTACTGATTATATGATGATTTGAATCAGATGTGTTGTAGCAGGGAGAGCTGGAAAACAGGCAGGACACCGGCCCTAGGGGACTGGAATTCCACACCCCTGTAATGGCCCCACCATGCTGGACATTTGGTCGTGTTCGTAGGTTTGAAAAGCTTCACCTTGACACATCCAGACATATAACTCAATCTTTGTCTCATTTGACCATAAAACCTTTTGTTCAAAAGGTATTTGGCTCTCACTCCAGATTGATGTAAAACTTGTTTTACTGATCCTCCAGCAGTTTCCAGTTAATGACCGGTTTGAGACCTTGTGGTTTCTGTGTTGTTCCTGAAAATCCTAACAATTTCTTCTCTGCTTGAGAGTGACAGTTTGGATCTTCTTCCAGACCCTGGAAAAGTGGTGACAAATAACTCATTTTAAATTTGATTTGATATTACAATTCTTGTGTGCCGCGTCTATCCACTTGTTGCTACAAAGGAATTTACAGATTGTGGTATTAAAGGGAAGTGAACCCCCAAAAATTCTTAGCAATAATATGTTCAATGCGCCTTCACTAGTCTAAACATGGCATTCTGATTAATATTGCGTTTGTGGAATATGAGTTAATCTGTTGATTGAAAATGACATCACAGTTGCTCAGGGTTTGGATAACGACCAATCACATCACATCTGTATTCTGAAGCGGAGCCATGATTGGTTGTAACCTCAGCCCTGAGTAACTATGATGTCATTTTCAGTCGACAGAAGTGACAAAATGGCCGCCCCCTGAGATGACTAAACACGGGTGGATTTTGCTGCTTAACTCATATTCCACAAACACAATATTAATCAGAATGTCATGTTTCGACTAGTAGGCCCGCATAGAACATATTCTTGTAAAAAAAACAAAAAACAACAACATTTGGGGTTGATTTCCACTTTAATAAAGGGTATTCTATTTTATTGTCAGAGGGGCAAGTCAGACAGCACAGATGCTTTGAATAGGTGAAGGTGTAGTCTTAAAATTTTGCATAGGAGGGCGATCCACCCACAGGTTCTCATGGAAACATGCAAAGAGATATTTGAAACTTAATTCAAAGGATATGGTTTATTTCTCTGACAGCACATAATTACATAATTTAAATGTTTTGAATACATTTTCTTTAAAACCAAATACATAATCTAAAAAAGTTTTGGATTGAGCCCAAAACATAGCATATAACGTGTCAAATGTGTCATGTATTGTTTTCCCATTGTGATAGTAGAAAGGCACATTAATGAAAACTCAATGACTGTCAGATGTGACCATATTCATACATTTGAGGTAGGAGACGATTTTTTAAAAATTGTATTTACATACTCTTTGTCTTTGTTATCCCTCAAGGGGAAATTCAACTGATACTCTTCTATATAGCTTTTGTATTGCACGCCACACAGAGAACCAGATCAGACACATGCAAGCATGTAAGGTGATATGTCAGAGTGAATGGGGCACCAAAGAGTGTTGCGCCTTTTGAGCTGGGGGGTGGGGACAGTTCCAAACAGCATGAGAAGCAGACTAGCATCTCTCCAATGACTGGTCGCCATTTTTAAATTTGTCTGCAGCGGGACTTGATTCACAGCCCTCTAATATGCATACATGTAAGTATAGACAGTATATACTGTACTGTATCTCATATATGAACAATATATAACTCATTGATCATTTCCCCCTAAAACTACATCAGTTATAATTTATTGTACTTGGATTACAGAGCATATATTTCATAATTTATAAATAATCATATTTTACTCTTTATGCTAACGGATGCATTCATTGAGCAAGCTTTTCCAGTTCCTGACTTGGCTGTGTTTGCACATGTTTTCACTTGTAGACCTAGTTTTTTTTTTTCCACTGGGGAGGAAACCAGAGGGCAGGTCCTCGCTGTGAGTCATCGCTGGTGCCCACAAAGCTCACACAAACTCAAAGTTGAGCTCAGAATGAGAAGGAAGACTTCTCGTTTCATTTGAAAAAGTACATTTTGGCCAGTCTTTTTTTCATTCTTTTTTTTTGTTTAGATACCCAGCTTTACAGAAGGCATCGCTAAATGGATTATACAAATTCAGTCACATGTTTTGCCTGAGGACACTGGAAGGCTGTAAGTTAGCATGACTTTGATTGTTCACTTTTTTAATCATATGGTTCCCAACATCTGTGCATGTGAATGTAATTCACACTTCAAAATGATGGATTAGATCATGTGATTTTAGAAGTACATTTAACACATTAAACTTTTAATGACTTTATCTTTTTTTTCCTCCCTTTTTTCCTCTTTTTAGCTTGACATGACTTCAGCTCAGCTTCAGTGATCTTACCCGAACATCCCAAACATGGCCGCTTATGCCCTTGTCAGGGAGAACTTTCAATTTGCGTCTCTCTTCTTCAAGAGTAAAGATGTGATGGTCTTTAATGGTTTGATTGCTCTGGGCACTGTGGCGAGCCAGACAGCGTACAATGTTTTTGCTTTTGATTGTCCATGTTCCCCTGGGAGAAATTACTACTATGGCATAGCTGCCATTGGTGCTCCAGCGTTGGCATTTTTCATCGTTGGAGTAATGTTGAACAAGAGAACCTGGGACCTAGTATCGGAGTGTCGCCTCAGGAGGTTCCGCAAACTGTCAACAGCAGCAGCATTTGCAGTATTGGGAAGTGTGGTTGGTCGAGCCGTGGTGGCACCTCTTACGTGGACTGTTTTATCCCTGCTTCAGGGTCTGGCATACACATGTGCCCTAAGTGAGTTTACTGATCCCAGCACCGTGAAGGGCTTCCCTCCCGGTTATAATTCGGAGGTCATGGCAATATTCCCTTGCAAGGAAAGTGTTCCAACAGAGCTGGAAGGATTTTGGGCAGAAATTGACCGACGTCTGAAATATGAGTCACAGGTAGTGGAACGTTTTACCAGAGCCATCTAATTTTCCCACCAATATTGATTTGAAAAAGCCTTCAAGAAATATTTGGTTAATAAAAACAAACAAAAAAAGTCTCTGAAGTAAGAACAAATGCATTATTCATCAGCAATTTATGAGCCAGGATGACACAAGTGTAGACTGGCATAACTCAAAGTATAAACGTGCAAAAATACCACACCTAACAATTGTCTGACTTAATTATTGTATTGTTGTTTTCAGCTGATAGGCTGGCTGGTGGTTGCCGGGACTTCTCTGATGGTGTTCATGGTTATGTGCACAAGACATTGCTCCTCGCCTCTTGGCTACCAGCAGGAAGAATACTGGTCCAAGTATCGCGTCAATGAAAAGACCCTCTTTCGTCGTACAGCCGCTGTCCACGCCCAACTCATGGCGGCAAAGTATGTTCAGAGCTTCTTTGGTTTCGTGGCTTTGGAGAAAGATGAGAAGGAGCATGTCGTCGAACACCAGGCTGCAGCCAGTCCCATCTCCAGCACAGAGTGGAACAGAGTGACTGGTGTCTACCTTTACAGGGAAAAGAATGGACTACCTCTATACAGCAGGCTCAATAAATGGGCCACATACACCGCGGAGCACAATGTGGAGGGTTTTGATAAAGAAATGGATGTATTTGACAGTTTTATTACTTAGCACAATCCAGTCACTGCAACCAAACGTGTTTCATTTCAGAACGTTGCTGCCTTTCTTGACTTGTTTGTCAGACTCTGTAAAAGCAACATCGATTGGCCTGAAATTCATCCATCCATCCATTATCTGTACCGCTTCTCCTCACAAGGGTCGCGGGGCGTGCTGGAGCCTATCCCAGCTGTCTTTGGGCAGTAGGCGGGGGACACCCTGAACTGGTTGCCAGCCAATCGCAGGGCACACAGAGACAAACAACCGCACTCACAATCACACCTAGGGGCAATTTAGAGTATCCAATCAACTTACCGTGCATGTTTTTGGAATGTGGGAGGAAACCGGAGTGCCCGGAGAAAACCCACGCAGGCACGGGGAGAACATGCAAACTCCACACAGGGAGGCCGGAGCCGGGATCGAACCCACGACCTCTGAACTGTGAGGCGGACGTGCTAACCAGTCGACCACCGTGCCGCCGCCTGAAATTCATTTAGTTCAAAATAAATAGGTCACCATTAAAGTTGGAAATCCAGATTTAGGACAATAACTTTTTGTGGTTTAGTTTTGTAACTGACTCACTCGTGATGTGCTGTGTGGTCAGTCTCTTCAAACAATCTCTTAACTTTAATCACGAATGAGGAGGGGTGACAAATGCATAAAGTATGTAAGCTGTTGCTCATAAACTGGAATTATTTTGTTTTCACTGAAAATCCACAGTTTATTTCATTTTAAATGCATCAGTAATCACTTTTGACCAAATGCAATTCTTAGATTCCAGTATGTGTCACAATTACCTTAACATTAACATTTGTTTGCATTTAATGAAGAGAAGTAAAAACATGTTGTTCCAACAAATCCCAAAATAACAGTGTATCTAAAAATGGAGGTATAAATTACAATTTAGCTCTAGTGAAACAAAACATTTGTTTCTCCCTCCACTTCTTTTTCCTTTTCGAAACTTGCCACTCTTTCTTAACTTAATGAAAATAGATAAAAATTCCAAATGAAAACTTTTACTGCACTGGGGATATATATATATGTATATATATATATATATATATATATATATATATATATATATATATGTATATATATATATATATATATATATATATATATATATATGTATATATGTATATTATATGTATATATATGTATATACATATAATATACATATACATGTATATTATATGCATATATCCCCCTTATTTTTTATATGTATGGTTACATAAAGACATGTTCCTTTTTTTTTTTTTTGCCAAAGGAGGAAATCCTGTGCCTGTGCCTTCGTTAGCCTGAACCTGGACTTAACCTAACAAACTTGGTTGTTTATGGGAGATTTCTTTTTTTTTCTTTCTTTCTTTTTTTTTTTTTTTTTTTTAGTATGAATGTGCTAAATATTTGGAATGGTCATCATTTAATCTGTGAAGTCTGTCTGTTGTGTTTTGGGTTGGCCCCTTGATGTTGTCAGTTATATGGTCCTTTGCTGTCACCTATATTTTTTCATATAGGATTGGGCACGGCCTGGTATCTGTAAGTATTTAAGCTCGAGTGGCTCAGTGACACGTCCGAACGTCAAGCTTTTTTCTATACCCTTTGCATCCAGCCCTGTTCACTGTTGTTACTTGGTACCATTTTTGTGTATAAAGATGGACTTTTACTTTTTCACTTCCGTGTCCTGTCTTCTTCTGGGTCCAAATTCTGCTCCTCACATGACACTGCCCTTCCTGCTTGGATGGAGTAGGCCTGTACTGCCTGGATACAGCAGCCAATCATATTACAGCGGTGTGTGTTCTGCCTAGTACTCTAGTGGGAGTCATAATTACGAGATAAGTCACGCTCAGTTTCGCTCATAGCGTGTGTCTTGGCTGCATGGCTTCCATTCGTTTACGGGTTATTTATCTTTTTTGTCCAATCAGTCCTCAGTTTCGATGTGCCATGCAAATATTTCGTCGAGCGCCCTCACAATCTCAAGTACAGGCGTCGACCTCACACACACTGTTGAAATCCCTAGTTCTTCTTTCAGATAATCAGATTTTAAATTTGCCTCTCACCGCCTTCTAGTAGGCCTGATGATGAATGAGTTCCTCCGTCCTCTAATTGGTTCAGCTACATTTAGCTTCTGATTGGTTGAGCTCTACGTGAATCAAAGCTTGATTTGATGGAGGATGTTGGTAGACCATGATTAAAACTTCACTTTCAAGGCGCACTTTTCAAGAAAAACTGGACTTTATGGGGCTAGATCAACCATCACTGTTGCTAGTGGCGTGTTTCAACCTAGAAACAAATTTTTCTGTGCACTTTTTGAGCTTGTATGTATGAATGGAACAGTTAGCTTCCACAGACAGGAAGGAGGCTCTGCATTAGCTCTTCTGGTGAGAACGATGCATTTTATTTGAAGTTTTTATATTGATAAATATTGATTGTGAACTGCTATATTGTAGCTATATTGTAGTTTAGAGGTTCTGAGTTCTTGGTGATGTTAAAAACTTCACTTTCAAGGCGCACTTTTCAAGAAAAACTGGACTTTATGGGGCTAGATCAACCATCACTGTTGCTAGTGGCGTGTTTAAACCTAGAAACACATTTTTCTGTGCACTTTTTGAGCTTGTATGTATGAATGGAACAGTTAGCTTCCACAGACAGGAAGAGGTTCTGAGTTCTTGGTGATGTAATAAAAGTAACTGTTTTTTTTTTTTGTTGACTTTGTAATAATGGTATTCATCCTCAAATACATGAAATGCTCTTCTGTAATACCACACATTGGCCTCTTTCGTTTGTAGATGTGAATCTGCCATGTATGCGATGCATCTGCAGTATCATAGCTCATCTGTGCATATCCGATCTACACGTCATCAAAAGCCCAATATGCGCTCCACACGGGCAGGGAAGAGTGCTTGGCATGGAGACTGCTGACAATAGTCCGTATATGTGCCAGGTTGTCTTTAGTAGTAACATGCCCTGCAGTGTGAACGTAGCCATAAGTTATATAGCGGGTGTTTTTATTTGTACATTATTTTGTGACCTGATGGCATTATTAAGAGGTGGATTAGGTCACTATACCTACTTAAGGCCCAGGTCAAAAACGCCCCACCTGCCACTGCTTTCTACCAACTCCTTTCCCAAATACAGAGATCTTTAAACACAAAGATACCATATTTCTTCGACTTCAATGGCCTCTCACTTCAACATCTATTGGCAAAATCCTTGATGACCCCTTATAATGTCTTCAAATGGTGGTACAAATTCCCCATACAAATACAAATGAATTACATGTCTTATTTTAATAGGAAACAATTTTACAGAGCGTGTCTTTCTTTTTGGAGGGAGTGTTACAGTGCCTAATCACTCAATTCTTTATGTGGAGAAGGATTTTCAATTTCATTCTAAATAGTACATAAAGCCAGTGTAGCGAGGCTACCACTGGGGATATTACAATTACTTTTGGTTTAACACAGTACTCGGGCTGCATCATTTTGGATCAGTATGAGAGTCTTGAACAATTTGCTGAACAAGCCTTTAAGGGGGGTTGCAGTAATCCATCCTAGAGGCCAGCCTAGAAGTGTTTTATTTTGTTACTAATAAGTTTGATAGATATTTTAAATGACTGTGGTACATAGCCTGCCAATAAGAATGTAATGTTCACTTAAGCACACTTTCAAGCATCCTAGACGTAGGATCAAGTAGAGATTAGGTCAAGCGGGTAAATTGAAGACTAACTTGCAGAATTATCAGACAAAAACTGCAAAAACTGAAACAAATTGTATTTAATTTAACTCCGTCTGTGCAGACTTGACAGCGTCTGAATGACAATTTTAACGTTTCTTCACAGGGGTGCAAATAATATTGACCGTACAGGTTGTATCACTCATAACAATAACAAAACACTCATAACCCTGTTTTTGTTTGTTCTGTTTTTTTTTTTTAAGTTTAGCATAAATTCTCACAGCACATGATTTTGCTGTATTTTTATGCTCGTCTTACTGGTATACCTGCAAGACCAGTACGAAAAACATTCATTCATTCATTATCCATACCGCTTAGCCTCACAAGGGTCGCGGGCGTGCTGGAGCCTATCCCAGCTGTCTTTGGGCAGTAGGCGGGGGACACTCCGAATTGGTTGCCAGCCAATCGCCGGGCATACAGAGACAAACAAACATCCGCACTCACAATCACACCCAGGGGCAATTTAGACAGTCCAATCAACTTACCATGCATGTTTTTGGAATGTGGGAGGAAACCGGAGTACCCGGAGGAAACCCACGCAGGCACGGGGAGAACATGCAAACTCCACACAGGGGGCCTGAACCCACGACCTCTGAACTGTGAGGCGGACGTGCTAACCAGTCGGTCACCGTGCCACCCCACGAAAAACATCAAAAACGTTTTTATTTAATTTTTAATTTAATTAATTTATTATTATTATTATTATTATTATTATTTTTACAGTTTAAAGGTATTACTTCCTAAAACTATTTCCCAAGAGCAGCGGGACCCAAGCATGACTCATGACATGCACATGACATTAAACGTGGTCACTGGTCAGACTTTTCGGTTCATTTTGCATGACTCGTCTACAGCAATTAAATTATCTGACTATTTGTACGTCTCATAAAGTAATTTGATTACACTTTTACTTGAAATTATTTTGAGACGAGTAAATTGTTCTCAGAGCAAAACAAAAACATCAATTACTATACTTCTGTCAATGACCGGAGAAAAAAAATTAACACAGAATTTATTGGTTGCAGATTTTACAGTGCTGAAATTTATGGTGACGTTATCTTCCAGAGGACTTGGACTGCATGTTGCCTGACACAGGACAAACGCTTTGCCACGTTTCACTAAATGACGTAAGCGGGTTCAGTCTGACAGTTTTCTGATGCAGTAACGACTTCCCGGTTAGTAGAGAACGGACGCTTCGTTTTTAATGCATACACATTTTTGTTTTGGTTGCGGATAACGCCACCACTAGCAGGCTTCTGTAAAATAAAAGGAACAATCGTTTCTAATAACTGTTTTTAATTTTATACCGTCTAACTAGCTGAGTTGGCTACTATTAACTGCTTCCTGGTTGGAGTCGCAGCCATTTTGGATTTTGTACTGAGAAACAACTAGCCGGCCGTGCGTCTGGGAGCCGTTTAAGCTAGCCACCGCTACCTTTTCCACACATCATATCAAATCTTCCCACGAGACGGCAACGGACTTTTCAACAATTCCACTATGAATCCCGAATAGTAAGTACTAATATGACGAATGCCGTGTCACGTTTGAGCGTGTCGATTGGTGTTACAACAGACAAGTTGGTTAGCGTTGTCTGATACTGAAGCTATGTTAGCAGCTAACATCAGCTGACTGCGTCTGTCCACCGGAACCTACCACCGACGTCTCGGATGAACGCTCTTTATAAACACACTGATTATTATTTTTATTAATAATAATCATTTTAAACGGTTGTCGGGCAACGGCTTTGTTTTTTAGTAGAAACATAATTTACTCTGCCATAAATGGTTGTGGGAGGTTGGAGGGGATACAAACTTGCATTGGACAACATCCTGGCAGTATTTGACTTTACTGTACGGACTGTCATTTACATATTAATTTACTAACTGCTATCTTTCGCTGATGTAAACCTGGGCCCGACTACATCGGCCTTAGATTCGTTCTTGTTAGAAGACAGTGGATGGTGAACCCCAAATGTTTATTATGCGTGTAGTCACCTGTTATGTTAGGCTTAGGGAACCGGTGGCACGGGTTCTTTGAATTTGACGCTGATATGAAATTCGCTGCTAGACTAAGCTCCCTTGTTTGTTAAACGTTCACATCCAGTATATCGTCACAATTGAAGGCATGCCTGTCGTTGGATCGAGCTAAATATGAATATCATTACACAGTCAAATTAAAGAGCTAAGTTCCATGCGTGACTTACATTTGATATATGTTGATATATTTTAATCATAAAGTGTTAGGAGAGTAGAAGCAGCCCCTCCAACAGTGGCTTGGTCATGAGAAGATCACATGACAAGGACATTTCTACAATTCCGCTACAGCAGAGTTGAGCAATTAGTTTACTGTTATTTCAGCTTTTTTTTTTTTTTTCGCGGCTGGTCATCCATGTAAATATTATGCATGTTTTTTTTAAATAATGCACAATGGTTCATAGTTGACAAATTGACAGTTATTTATCGTTCATTAGCTTTTTAAGATTACGTTTTTAAAATGCTTAATCCATACGCATCACATTTACTGTCTTGAATATTAGTGTCACCTGTTTCAATATTTTTCTTGGTGAAGTGTGTGAATGCTGTAATGTCTGTCTACGGTTATAAATTGGAATTCTTAGCCAAACTTCCTATCTCTTCCTTTGCTTTTTTAAAACAAAAATTTGGACTGAGTAAGAATATAATTCATCAACAAATAAATGACAACTACGTAAATTGTTGGGCTTTATTCACCACCACATATTCTATTTGTCTTTGACAGTGACTATTTATTCAAACTGCTCCTGATTGGTGACTCTGGTGTTGGAAAATCTTGTCTTCTGCTCCGATTTGCGGTAAGTTTCTTCAGAAAACTTCTTTCTATAATTCCTCTTAAACCCATAGCTAAGTTATCATACAATCTTCAATTAGTGCATCATCCATGTCTAATAGGAAGCAAATGCAGTGAGGGTTTATAGAGCTATGACACTCTTGTAGGCATACAATGTGTATTAGGTGTGTAACGGTGTGTTACGTAAAATGTAAACGTTCAACAGCATAATTTAACGAATTGGGTCATCTGTCTTGTGGTCGGATTTGTGTTTTGATGAGTTGTGATGTTTCCGAGGTTCATGAATGCATTGTACGGCGAGTGAGAGGAGCAGCGGAGAACCAAGGAGAGAGCTGTTGTACTTTGTTTTTGGCTGAAAAGACTGCTTGCTTCCTCGTCTAAGAAACATTCAAAGTTGGATGATGTCGTTTTAAGTGTTATTATGTTAGACGCGCTACCTACAGCATAGCCGCCGATCTCATGTAGCAATGTCGGCACACAACTTTGGGACTTATACATGTACCTTTCCCCATCGGCGATTTTAACAGGACAGCCAGAATGTTCCCAAACAGGAGACCGCAGTGAATGGGGGACCTTCGAGCTCTGGCTTGTTTGCGTATTCGTGCCGCCGCCCTCCTCTCCCGCTTGCAACAGTCAATAGCGGCCGTGTGTAAGCTGACGCTGATAATAAAAACTGATCAGAAACGGTACGCAAGGTGAATCGAACCGAACATTCAACCGAAACATATTAATTAGTGTTGAGAACAAATGAAGCGCCGATGCTGGTTATTGATACTGGAATCATTCTTTGAATGCAGCGCACATATTTGAGAGCCGCACAACAGAGGGAAACAAAAGAGCCTTATCCAAATGCACATGCATGTTAATATCTAGCCCATGTCGCAATCTCACCAGCACGAAGAGCTATGGAATGGCTATGGCTGTTTATTCAACACACGTATTCTGTGTGTGTGTGTATGTTACAATGTAGGGCTCTGCAATTAATTGAAATTGAATTACATTTTCGATTATTACACTCCATGATTACAAAATTGGCATAATCGTAAAAAAACGATTATTAATACTAATTTTGAGTTGTTTTGAGGCATGCGCTCACGAGTTACTCCGCCGCGCCACCTCTCCAAGCTAGCTAGCTAGCGAGCTAGCCAGCCATCAAGCCCGTACCCTGCACCCGGCAAGTCACACTGCACACGCTCCTACTCAACGTTTTAACAGAGTAACAGACCTAAAAATGGCACACGAACCGCCACAGGAACGACTTGTAAACAAACAAGCAAAGCAAGTCGAAATCGCTCATTTGCTTACATTTTGGGTTCGCTGTGGAAGACGGTGAGCAAAGACGTATAAAGTGCAAATTGTCTCTGCACCCACCGGCAACGCGTTGAATCTATTCAACCATCGTTTGGTTTACGATGATGTTATGATACACCAAAGCAAGAACACACCGAGTCAGATTTGGCGTCGTGCACAACGTTGAAACACTGTACGCAGCAAACCCCACCCATCGACATCAGAGAGACACAAAAAGATAACAAAATCTATTGCCCGGACAAGCCTTCCAAATGTTTAGGGCACAGACTCCACTTCGCAATCGGCACGAGGGATTTATTTGGAATAACATATCTTATGCAAATATACACTACTTTTACTAGTACAAAAATAGAAACCATGCTAAACATTCTTATTGTGATTAAGTTACATTTCTTGTGTAGTCTATGATATGAAGTCAAAATTTGTGTGTTTATTTTTGTTTCAAATTGCTTCAAATGCAATTTGCAAGCATATTATTGGTCATTATATTGTAATACAGTTTATATATGGCCTACTGTAACTTAGAAGTATTGTATAGATTACTAGTATATAACAGTCAACATTTAAATTAGTTTGACCCAATCAGCATATTAAATTTATAATGTATCAGAAGCAAATTACTTAAATATTACTTAAGTACACAAAAACAAAAAAGGCTCCAGACAAAGGTCTAAATGTATGGATTAAAGGCATATCTGTTCTGTCAAAATTGGCATTTTACTCCAAGCAGTTCACTACTTTGGCAATTTATAAGTGCATAGCGAGCTAACGCCAATGCTCTGTTTGTTTATACCGTACAAAGAAACCATACTTTAATATATAAATTTACACTTTTTAAATGTTTTAAAGTAATTTAATAAATATTGTTAGTTCCAAAACGAACTTAAATTATTATAGTGTTTCAAACAATTTTGTCTTAATATTTTTTTACATGTTTAAACCTGTTCTTGTTTTGTAGCAAAAAAAAATCGTTTGAATTATCGTGATTTCACTTATTACCCAAATAATCGTGGTTAATATTTTTTTCATAATTGAGCAGCCCTATTACAACAGATACTTCACAAGTGATGATTTAAATATGAATAATTTTACGTTCAAGTGAGTATGCAATTCTTTAGAATTACAAGAAAAACAGTGCTTATATTTAGATTTTTCAAATGGCAATGCATCGATGCAGTATCGGCATCGGCCAGTATCGGCCGACAGCCAGGTAGTGGAATCGGTATTGGGGCCCAAAAAGTGGTATCGGAACAACACTAGTATTAATACACCCACATGTACCGTTACACCCCTAGTGTGTATGCAACTGATTCTGTCACATGCTGTATACATGCAAGAATTGTGTTACTGACAGACTACATTTACATGCAGTAATATTCGGGTAAGGTCAAAATTCCAATTTCGGAGTCATTCGGAATAACCCGTTTACATGGCTTGAGCGGAGACAGTTACCCCCCGCATTTAAATAACCGTATTGAAACGCCGATGCACGGATGTCGTGACGCAATTTTACGTCACCTCTGCTTGTTAAAGTATGGTGTCGTACTTACTCTGGATTTTGCTGTGTTTTGTTTATCGCTAAATGTGTATATTTGGTGGAGTGCGTGCCAAACATTTTGGATTCTGTTGTTAATGTTCACTCGTGTAGCCATGACACTATGACCCACAATGCTTCAGTTTGCATCACTGATGATCCGGATTACCACTTCGTCACGTGCGTTGCAGCTATCATTAACATGGCGTTGCAAATCGATTCTTTTATTTTTTTACATCGATGCATATTTTAAGCATTTACATCAATTTTATATTGATTTTTGATAAACCGTTACATCCCTAAATGTAAGTGAACTAATACTCTCTATCTGTGCATACATTATTGTTGACCAACTGTCTTAGGACTACTTTATGTTTTTAGCGGACTCATTATTACCATACTCCATTCATATTTTACTTGCTTGATTTTAGCTTTGGTGCGATGCCAAGGGTCGGATATGGCTTACTGGTGCTAGCATGTCAAAGACAGGGAACTCCTTTACTTGTACACCACGTGTCCATCTGGAGGTGTTTAATCGGGTTATCATGCATAATATCATTTTATTGTAAGAGTTGTAGTGAGTCGACTGGTCATTTATTTGAACGAAGTTACGCCACTAGCTTGCTTGACGCGAGTATGGCGCACGGCCTCCGGGCCCTCTCACTTGCTCCGTTAGGTTAGCCGCTTCGTCTTCGTCTTTGTTTAAATCAGGGGTGGGCAGGGCCGGCATCCTGCATGTTTTCCATGTCACCCTGGTGCAACCCACCTGATTCAAATGATCAGGATCGTTATCCAACTTCTGCAGACCTTCTGCAGACCTTGCTGGTTATATGATCATTTGAATCAGGTGTGTTCCAGCTGGGAGAGATGGAAAACAAGCGGGATACCGGCCCTTGGAGGCCGGAATTGCCCACCCCTGGTTTCAATGCTTCTTCTTCATTGGTTTAACTTCTTCGTCGTGTTTGGAGGCGGATGCGCGTTGCCTACATCACACACTACGCTGCGATTGGGTTTGTTTTCAAATTGTTTTTCTATCAAACGTTTTATCGAATGCATTTTGTATTGATATCGATCACGCGTCAATTGCGATACATATTGATATTGAATTATTCGTCCAGCCCTACAGTCAATGTTTAATTTTAATAGTAATGAAAATAATAGTTTAGGCTTAAGAAAAAACTGTTTTATTTGGTGACATGCGTAATTGCTTGGTCAGAATGTAACATTTTAAAACAGACGTTTTGTTTTGTGTGTGTGTAAGTGTCTGTGTAGTGAAACAAAGTGACTGAATCTTTTTTTCTTTGCAGGACGATACATACACAGAAAGCTACATCAGCACAATTGGTGTGGACTTCAAAATACGGACCATAGAACTAGATGGAAAGACCATTAAACTTCAGATTGTACGTAACAAACCCTTTATCAAGTGTCTAGTGTTCAGTTTTTACTGTGAATTTGTGTCAGTTGAAAATCGTTTACAGCAGCATTTCCCAAACTTCAATAAGACAAGGTACCCTTTTTTAGATTTGAAAAATCTCATAGTACAGCAACAAACAAAAACGTCACAAAATGTAGGCAAGGCAGTTTTATTTTTATTACACATTTCATACACGAGGCAACTCAATGCGCTTCACACAAGCAAAGGCAACAGCTACAAGCATTTACAGACAACCGTCAACAACATTCAAAAGCAAAGCAGAGAAAAAAGCAGCTAACAAAATTAAAACATTCAAACACATTAGCAGTAAACTTTAAAAACATTTAAAAGCAAAGTAAAGAAATAAAAGTGGGTTAGAATATATAAAAGAAAAAAATGAGGACCTTAATCAAAGGTATGAGAAAAAAAGCAAAGTTTTTAACCTGGATTTAAAAGCATTTACACTGGGGGCTGACTACACTTCTGTTGGCATCTTATTCCATTTGTGTGCAGCATAACAGCGAAATGCAGCTTCACCGTGTTTACCTTGAACTGTGAGCTCCACTAATTGACCCAAGTCTGCAGATATCAGAGCAGTACAGGGTTTATATTCAATCAGCATTTCATTAATGTATTCAAGACCCAAACCATTCAGTGATTGATAGACCAGTAGCAAAATCTATTAAAATCTATTCTACAGTTAATCGGGAGCCAGTGTAAAGCCTTTATGACTGGAGTAATATGTTCCGATCTCTTTGTTCTGGTAAGAACCCGAGCTGCAGCGTTCTGAATGAGCTGCAGCTGTTTGAGGGAGACCAGTAAGAAGACTGTTACAATAATCACGTTTACTGGAGATGAAAGCATGGATAAGTTTCTCCTGGTCTGCTTGGAGCATGCAACCCTTCAGTCTGGATATGTTTTTCAGATGGCAAAAGGCTGTTTTAGTGATTGATCTGATATGATTGCTGAAAGTCAGGTCTGATCTATCAACACCCAAGATTTCCACCTTGGTCTTTGGATCCTAAAGACAGTGACTCCCTGTGTTTTCTAACAGCAATCCTCTTTTCTTTATTGCCGAAAACAATTAACTCAGTTTTGGTTTGGTTTAGCTGAAGGAAATTTTGGTTCATCCAGTAATTAATTTGCTCTAGACAGTGGCACAATACGCTGATTGAACTGCTGTCATTTGGGAACATTGATATAACTGTGTGTCATCTGTATAACTGTGATAGCCAACATTGGTGTTCTGCAATTGTATCAAATGCTGCACTGAGATCCAGTAAGACAAGCACCGACACCTTCCCTGCGTCAGTGTTCAATCTTATGTCGTTTAGTGTAGGAAAAATTGAGATTATAATTTTTATTGTCTCGTCTCAATTTACTCACAATTTTACTTAATTAGTGTGAAATCTGGGCCTGTTTAATTTAACGCAAAGCTAATATATTCACAGGAAAATGCTGTACTATTGGTAAAAATCCAAATTTGACCCCCCTCCCCCGCATTGTTCAAGGGGCAATAATTTATTTTAATCTGAAATTTTTCACATTTTATCTGTGTTTACAAGTACCTGGAGGGTGTTAATTAATTAAACAAAAAATAAATCAAACAAAAATAAAGCAGACAAATCAAATTCCAATGAAGTTGGGACGTGTTAAATATAAATAAAAACAGAATACAGTTATGTGCAAATCATGTTCAACCTATATTTAATTATTTAATGCACTACAAATACAAGTATTTAAGGTTAAAACTGATACACTATTTTGTATTTAGCAAATAATCATTAACTGAATTTTATGGCTGCAACATATATACAGTAATGGGTTCATATATTTTTTTTCTTTTTTACCTTGAACAGTGGGATACAGCAGGTCAAGAAAGGTTTCGTACGATCACTTCCAGTTACTACCGAGGCGCTCACGGTATCATTGTAGTGTATGATGTCACAGATCAGGTAAGTGTAACACCACAGCATTTCCTACTTTGCATCTTTGATTTACTTGATTTCACCATTTAAAAACATGTTTCAATTTTATATGGCTCTAATGTAGTGCAGCTGTGGTTCAAACCGAGTAAATGAATATTATCTTATTAGAAGTATAAGCGGTACAGAAAATGGATGGATGGATGGATGGGTAGCATATAGAGATGGGCTATATGATGATACTGTATATATTGAGATGATAGAAAAGTTTTTATCGTGCCACTTCTCTCTTATTGTCTATCGTCCCTTGTCTGTTTCTTGTGGCGGATTATGGCAAACGGCGAATAATAAAAACGACAGAGACTGCTTGATTTAATGGAGAAAGCTTCCTCTTACTATGCTTGTTTCACACAGCTACTTCCAGGTGTCAATCAAGTATCCAAGGAAGTGCTAATCATTATACATTCTCTTCTGACAAGCTTAAGGTGCAAAATTAAATCTAACAGTCAATGAAAAATGTATCAGTCATGAGGTCGGTGAACACACAAAACGAATACAATTACTTTGTGAAAGAATTAACAATAACAAATTTGAAACTATGATTAACTATTTACAAAAAAGGGCACCTCAAGGAATACTGGTTATTCCAAACTTCTTCAAACTACACGAGGCTCGAAATGAGCAGTTAGGCATAGCAGTTTACGAGTAAGTGTGCATTTTGCACATCATCAAAAACACAATGAATAGAAAAAATGAGAATCACAGATTTCAAGTTTTTCCGATAACTGAATGGCAGAGACTTTCGCCAGGTTGGACATGCGTGCCATGACGTGCTTACGTCACTTACACCTAGGTGTAGGTAGTCTGCAAATCAAGGCAAGATCGGTGCAAGCTAGCGAAGAGCTTCGACTGGCAACTACTGCAGCTAGCAAATTGCAGTTTCGCTCCTAAATCACTCGTCATAGCCTCCATGGCGGTAAATAACTCACACTTCTTACAGGTTGCGCGCTCATGAAGGGATTATGAGGAGTAATTAACAGAAGGAAAAACGCAGAAGCCGTGCTAATTGCTAACCTTACCGGCTAATGTTACCAGTGAAACACAGGAATTGAATGCTTGGGTGATCAAGTACACATTTCACAGAAGTCTGGCTGGACCTGTGAGCGTATCCAACATTGAACAGCAAAATAGCAGGCACTTTAACAAGTGCCTTTTGAGAAAAATACACAAAATAACATTTTGAGAAAATTAAACAAAATGACACAACACACATAGATAAACAGGACCGGAAATGATATGGCATTCCTCAGATGGAAAGAGTGGCCTAGAAGATTAAAGGTTAGAGAAGTAACGATTCACTCAAGCCCAGATTCAAGTCGATTTTCAGTTCTTGATTTTTGATTCGATCAATTTTTTAAGATCGCTGTCATGCTTGTCTCTGTGTGCTAGTACGGTGCTGCAGCTATCCACAAACATAATGCACAATTATGTTTTGCGCGAGCGTGGCAAGTAGGGCTGCCACAAATGATTGTTTTGCTGGTCTACTAATACCAACAGTGGTCACGATTAGTCCACTAATCGGATCATCTGTAAATCGCGGCATAATCGCACCAGCATGTAGCTGCTCGCTCTTATATTATAGTAACTTACAACTAGACTTATTAAAGGTACAGGAAGTACTTGATTCACGAATGAGTTCCCCACTGCGAAAATAGACGATAGACTAACTATGCTTTGTCCATTTTTTTTATTCATTCATTTATTTTTTTAAACTTTACCGTCTTTCGTTTATCGCCTACAAAATGGGCGTCCGTCATAGGCGGATAGACGGACCGGTCCGTCACAGGCGGAATGCCCAGCTCTGGCTGTAGTCAAGTCTAGGGCTGGGCGATATGACTGAAAAGTATATCACGATATAAGTGTTTCATATTGGTCGATACCGATATATATTGAATTTTTTGTCTTTTTTTAAACTATTGAAAATAATGACCCCAAGAAAAATACATTTAGGTTATTTTATTTTTAACATAATACTTAACTTTTAATAAGAGGTAATGTAACTATGAAAGAGTGAAATTAACTAGTCGATATAAAGATTAAATAAACTCCATTTGAAACATAATGTGTTTAGAAGGGCTGAGAGGTATGTTTGAAAAACTGTCACAATCTAAGTATTTCATATCAGTCATAATGATAATTATTGATTTTGTTTTAAACATTTTCATTAAATAACAGTTAACTGTTTTTGTGTACATCGTTATGTAGTGTAATGTGCAGTTTGTCCTCCACTAGTGCATCGTAAATGCTTATTTACATTAGGTCTACCCCAAAGCAAATGTTGACACACATATATTAGCCTTCATTCAATGTTCATCCAATGTAAGTGAACGAACACTCTCTTGCACTGCATACATTATTGCTGACCAACCGTTTTAGGATACTTTATCTTTTTAGCGGACTCATTATTGCCATAGTCCATTCATATTTGACTTGCTTGATTTTACCTTGAGTGCGATGCCGGTGTCGGATAAGGCTAACTGGCGCTAGCATGTCAAAGACAAAAACTCCTCTACTTGTACACCACGGCTCCATCCAGGGGGTGTTTAATAGGGTTATCATTAGGCCTGCACGATATGTCAATTGAACATCGCGATTGCGATGTGCGCATGTGCGATAGTCACATCGTAGGACGTGCGATATATATATATATTTTTTTCTTAGAACACGTAAACTTGTTTTGCTTCATAAAAGCAGCAAGTTACTCCAGCCTGTGTCGCTCACCCCCTCCCTCCTGCCAATCAGTCACCGGCCACTCCCCCTCCACTCTTACAGCCACTGCTGTCTGCTCTGAAAACACGAAAAGGCGACATGGAGGAGGAGACGACGGCGGCAGTAGATTTAGTCCCCAGTAGTAGTAGTACCCAAAAGAAAGTCAACATCCGAAATATGGAAGTATTTAGGCTATAAAAATTAAGATTCAGAACAAAAAAAAACATTCTTTGTCGACAGTGTGCCTCACTGTTGTTGCTGCAAAACCAGGTAATACAACAAAACTGTCCGACCATTTGAATCGCCATCACAAGCCCCTGTATGACGAGTTCAAACTAAGAAGTGGGACCCGAGGTGAAACTTCATCTACTCAACGCCTTTGCTCACATAACACCTTATGATAAGTCCAAACAGCATCGACAAATCACGGATGCAATATCTTTTCACCATTTTTGTTCTAATTTGTTTCCAACTTCAGTGCAGTTTCACAAAGGCTTTTTTATCTTAATGTTATATTTTTGTAAACAACTCAGGCGCTACATCTGCTTTTTAATTTTTTTATAGTCTATAGTTTAGTTTAAAGAGGTTTATAACTCTGCTGCTGCTTTAGATGTTTTTTATTTTCTATTTTTTTTAAATAACTCAAGGGACTAGGGCAACTGCTCTTTTATTTATTTTTTGGTTTAAAATATGTTTAATATTTTGCTGTTGTTTACATTGAAGTGTGAAATATAATGTTAAATAAATAATCTATTATGTTACAGAGACATCTCTTTTATAAACAGAAATCATCATTCACAGATGAACCCCGTTAGTCTGGATTAAACGATATTACGTGAATACAATGTTGTCATGGTGAGTTAACCAAATTATTCCCAAACAAAGCTATTCAAGTCATCTGGTGAAAATTCTTCTATTTTTAATATCGCTATATATATCGCAAACCCCACAAAAATCGCAGTGTCAGTTTTTTCCAATATCGTGCAGCCCTAGTTACGGCGCTCGCTCGCTGGACGCGAGCATAACTTTTGAATAGGGGTGTGTAGACTTTTTTTTAAATCAGTTGTACCCATTTTTGAGTTTGTTCAACAAATTGATGAACTGTATGTAGGTGCATACTGAATAGTCCTCTTTTTTTATGTTACAGGAATCCTTCAATAATGTTAAACAATGGCTACAGGAGATTGACCGCTATGCCAGTGAAAATGTCAACAAGTTGTTGGTAGGCAACAAGTGTGACCTGACGACAAAGAAGGTGGTGGATTACACAACAGCAAAGGTAAGGCAAATTGACAAATCAGACAACAATATTGTTGATGATAAAACAAGTTTAGTACAGTGGACCCTTGCATACTCATTGTTCGTAACCCATGGATTCACATATTTTTTGTTTTGGGGTATGGGTGGTTGTAATACAATTAATTGTATTGAAAAATGTGTTATGCACCTTCCAGGGTTATCATAGTTTTGGAATTTTAATTGTAGTTTTTATTTTGTTTTGAAGTTGTTGTTTTAAATTAATTTAGTTTTAATGAGTTTTCAAGGCGGAGTTGGTAGTTTTTATTAGGTTTTTTTTTGTTTTGTTTTTTCAACAATGCTTTATTTTTAAGTTTTTAGCATTGGTTTTAGTTTTTAAAAAATGTGTGCAAGATTTAAAAAAACAACAACTTTGTAGTAAGTATTGTGTAGTGAAAACTCAAAAATATTTATTTTCAAAACATTTTGAAAACAACCATCCGCAAATAAAATACAGGTGCTGTACAACAGTCTACAGACTGAAGTAGAATAAGTGCAGTTAAATGCATCACAACCTTAACGACGTCATAAATAAAGCTTAGATGGTCTCGCTTTCCATCCCTTGTTTGCCAAATTGCCTACTTTTAAAATGGATTTGTGGCTTGAATTCCGGTTGGGAAGTATTCCACACATAAAACTATACAAGCCACTTGCCCACTTGCTTTTATCTGTGAGTCATCATCAAATTGAATGGATTGCAGATAGACAGATAAACTTATGGTTGAACTGTGTATCCCGCCCCCCCCTCCTTTTTTTATTTTTATTTTTTTAAATATATGAACCACAAAAGGAGAGCACTTTTTACCCAGCGTTGCATTTCGGGCCGAGTTAAGTGACAAAAGCTGGGAATCCACAACAAACACGTCAACTCGCCTCAAGCCCGGTTTCCCCCGGCTTGTTGCCTGGACGTAACGTCACCTGGCGTTTTTATTTATTGGCTGCCGCAAGATGACGTTGCTTTTAGGTGACACAGTAATACCAAAATAAATACATTTTAAAAACGGCAAAGGCTCATGTATTAAATTAATTGCCAAAATGAAAAGCATAGTCCATGCTAATTTCCCATCAATGGGATTTTGCATTGGCTTTAGCATTAGCACTGGTGATGTTTTTTTAAAACGAAGTATGTCTTGTATTTCAATATACAATATAAGTAATTGTCTTTGTTGTTTAGTTTTACAGTAAACTCCAACTGGGGTGCCATTAAACACCTTAAAGCATGCTCAGGGAGGGTCGAATCACATAACGTCACACGCTTGCTGCACAAGTAACATGGTGCATTCAGGGTACTTTTACAAGGAAACTTAGACAGACACTGCCATTCGGAACATTAATAGTTTCTCTTGGATTGTAATGTTTTGAAGATCGAGAGAAGAGAGTACACAATACTTACTACAAAATCAAGCACCAAATGCGGTGACTTCAAGTTGTGAGAATTTGGGTTGATCATTTCATTAGCAGCGAGGAGGAGGTAGATGCGACCGTGATGCTATTTTCCTTATTTAATAGAGGATTGTGCTTTGTTAGTGGATGAGGAATCGCAAAAATATTGTAATTTTTTTTTTTTTATTATTACAAGCAAACATAATACTGAGTTATAGAAATTAAATCAATTGTTCTGATAATTGAAGGGACCAGGCAACTCTTTTGGATATCAGCAGTTGCTATGAAAGCCTTGTATAATTCGTTTTTCAAAACAAAACAAACTTAAAAATAAAAAAAGATAAATGAATTGTTTTCTCAATATTCATTCCAAAAACCAAAATGAAAAAAAAACAATGATAACTTGTTTTGCGATTGCCAATTTTGTGCACAAATGGAAAAGGAAAAAAAGAGGTAGGGGGCGATTAGGACGTTTCATTCGATTGGGCTATTTTAACCTGCTGCAAATTGCATGAACCAGAAGGAAACTTGAACCGGAAGGCAGCTTTGGTCCCACCCCTCCAGTTCATTTGTTTCTAAGTGTATTCTCGTCTTTGCTGTCAACAATTTTTGGGGGTCATTTCAACCCGCCCATGCTGGATATCTCATCTCTGTTGTGTCCAGGAGTTCGCAAACTCTCTGGGTATCCCATTCTTGGAAACCAGTGCCAAGAATGCCACCAATGTGGAGCAGGCCTTCATGACCATGGCTGCAGAAATCAAAAAGAGAATGGGCCCTGGGGCCGCAGCTGGTGGTGGTGAGAAGCCCAATGTGAAGCTGACACCTGGCACGACCGTCAAGCCTTCATCGGGAGGCTGCTGCTGAGAACAAAACGACAGCCCTTCCCGCTCACCTGCCCTCTATTCTACAGGCCTGTATGCCTGGCTGCCATCTTCCTTGAAACTCTACCACAATCTGACAGGGTAGGGATGACATGAGTCACATGGTTATGTGAGAACAAGATGAAGTTGCCTGTATTTGTACAATAATGTAGCACACTACTATAAAACAAATAAAGCATTCGTCTTGTCACCCTGTCCTGGTATTGATGACAAATTGTACAAAAAGGTGATCATTTCACCCCACTTGGCCCAGACAACCCTGTCACCCTTTTCTCAGCCCGCTGAGACTAGTTTTATTCGACCTGCTCATGAGACTCATGAGAATTGTGTGTGCGTGCATGCACGCACGCATCACTGCATTCCATTTTGGGTTTGGTAACAATCTGTTTCATGAAGTCTTTTTTCTCTTTGTATGGCCCCTTTTATCTTGATTTGCCTTTCTTTTCGTAATTTTGTTATTTGCATGTTCTGTCTCTTTATGGTTTTTTCTTGTTTCATTTTATTCAACAGCCACAGAAATGTCTCACAATTCAGCATCTCAACTGTAGTACGTATGTAAATGGAATATATATATATATATATATATATATATATATACATATATATATATATATACATATATACATACATACACACACATACATACAGAAAGAAAGAAAACTCTTGCTCACCTACTTGTGCAGGTGTGTATACATGTAGATCTTCCTCAACTTGGGTCCTCTGTCAGAGTGTTGGGGGATTGAGAGAATTGCACAGCATCTTTGTTGTTCTTAGTAGTAGTTGAAGTAGTACCAGTAGACAAACACTGAGATTGAGTTTGACTGAGAACCCTCAAACTTGCCACTCTGTCTTGGAGAGGACCTGAGCCCGAAGAAGGCATACACACCATCCCCACGGTTTGAGGGGTAGATATATTTTGGGTGTGTGTGTAAACACCCAAGTACGTGTATGTCAGATCTCATGTCCATTTAGTAGTCCTCAATGCATCCTTAAGATTGTCTTGATTCAACGTGTAATACTTAAACTGAAAATAAATATTGTACTCCCAGACTGTATAAAAAAAATCCCTCTGTGATTCTTGCTGAGATGCATTGTAAAGAATATACACACAATTATTTATTCTACATTTGGGGGAATTTGACAGTTACATAAGATCTGTTTGCAAACTCTTGTGTGTTGTGGTAACCAAAGTGTAGAATTGCATATAAATAGAATGTTCTCATCTTTTCATAAAGGCAACTGAATTCAGTTTGAAAGGCACTCTGGGAATCAAAATGTCCAATATTTTAATAAAGTTGATGGAACAGTGTTGTTTTGTACTGCCTGACTAAAGATCATATTCAATCAAGTCCCAAATGCTGTCCTGGTTTTGAGTCAAAATGAATAATGTTTATTTGTGTGAACAGGTGTACTTTAGTGTACATTAGAAAAACACTCAAAACATACACTTGAAAAACTTAAACTTGTGAGCTTAAGGTAAGGCTTAAGCTTAGTATAGCCAAGAATGAGGATGACATTTGATTAATACCACGTAAACTGAATATTCTGTTGTCTGATATTTCTGCCATTTACTCACTGCATCAAGGAAGTACTCAGCACTTCACTTTTCCCAAAACCTTTTTTTCTACATTACAAATTTAATGAAAATAAACAAAAGGAAGTCATATAGCCTACGTATGTATTCACAGCCTTTGTAATGACACTCAAAATCGAGCTCAGGTGCTCAGTTTCTATTAATCAGCCATGTAATATTTCTACAACCAAATCAGAGTCAACCTGGGATAAATTGAGTACGTTGGACAAGACTGGGAAAGGCACACAGCTCAAGGTCATAGTTGACTGCACCTCAGTGCACAAATCAAGCACCAAGTCTAAAAAATTAGACTGTGAGACGGGATTGTCTTGAGGCACAGATCAGGGGAAAGGTACAGTATAGGAAAAAACATCTGCTCAGTAGCTTCCATTGATTGGGCGAGGAGGTCCCATGTCTGGGAAATGACTGAACTCAATGATCACTGTCAGAGCTTGAGTGATATTCTGTGGAAAGATAAAAACCACAAGGACAACCACGCTGCAGTGATACATGGCTTGTATGATAGAGTGGCCAAACGGAAGTCACTGCTTGGTAAAGAAAGGCACATGCAGTGAGCGGCAGCTTCAGGACAACTCTGTTCATGAGTGGCCCAGACAAAGATGTCTGAAGAGTTCTGAAAATGTCTTGATGGAGCTTGAGAGGTTCTACTAATCAATGAATCGGAGGAATCTGTGAAACTGCTCAAAAATAGGTTTCCCAAGCTTGTGGTATATCAGATTTGAAAAGACTTGAGGTTGTCATTGCTGCCAAAGGTGCATCAATTAAGTATTAAGCAAAGGCTGTGAATACTTGTGCATGTGAGTCGAGATGTTTTCTATTGTTTTTGTAGTTATTGTATTTCTCCTTTTTTTTGTAAGGTATGGTTTATGCCAAGACTTACTAAAAAAAAAAAAAAAAATTAAGAAGTCAACCCAAAAATGTTCTTAAAGACAAAGTCAACCCAAACATATTTTTTTCCAGTATATGTTCTGTGCAGGCCCACTAGTTGAGACAAGGCACTCTGATTAATAATGCATTTGTCGAATATGTGTTAAGCAGCAAAAGAAAACAGGTGAGCTGTGATTGGTCGTTACCTGATCCCTGAGGCACCGTGATGTCATTTTCAGTCGACAGAAGTGACAAAATGGCCGCCCCCGGCGATGGCTAAAAACGGGTGGATTAACTCTTATTCCACAAACGCAATATTTATCAGAATGCCTTGTTTCAACTAGTGGGCCTGCATAGAACATATTCTTGAAAAAATATGTTTGGGTTGACTTCCACTTCAACAAGAAAATGTCCTATGCACCTCCATAGCTTAAACACGGCATTCTGGTTAAAATTGGGTTTGCGGAATACAAGTTAAGCATTAAAATCCACCCGTTTTTGTCTATCTCAAGGGGCGGCCATTTTGCCACTTGCTGTCGACTGAAAATGACATCACAGTTCCTCAGGTAACAACCCATCGGGCTCACCTGTTTTCTGAAGCCATGATTGGTTGTTACTGATGTCGTTTTCAGTTGACAGAAAGTGGTAAAGTGGCCCCCTGAGAGGGCAAAACTGGAGGATTTTGCTGCTTAACACATATTCCACAAACGCACTATTAATCAGAAAGCTCTGCTAAATTAGTGGAGGTAAATAGAACATAGTCAACAAAATTTGGGGGTTGACTTCCCCTTTAAAAGTAGTTTTCCATTTTTAAGGCAAATTGGGGAAACAAGTGAAGATTTGTGAATGTTGCTACAAAACATTTAAAATCAAGACAAACGTTCTGGAATTGTTTCCATTTAAGGACACTTGACAGCTGTATATTACTTCCTACATGAGACCACAACTTGGGACACTTTCTGCCTGCTCTAGAATGTTTAAAAGTAATTGCTTTGTTCATGGGTATATCAATAACAGAGTATTGTATTGTGTAATGTTTGACAAAACTACAGTAAGAATGTCATTTAAAAACACCCCCCTCCCCCCCCCCACACACACACCCACAGTAGAAGAAGCCTGACAGACAACACGGAGAGCTAATGCCTCGCATCTCAATACATGCAAGTCTCTAAACCGTCCATAGATGTGAATGGTTGATTTTCTACAAGTGTCGTGCAATTCGTTGGTTACCAATCCAGAGTATACCCCGCTGGGATAGGCTCACCCATGACCCTATTGAGGACAAGTGCTATAAAATAAATGGGCGGAGCTACACTGACATTCACTTGGTGGATGTCTCCAGCTTATCCTTCTGAACTGAATCACTGGGCTGATTACAACGTGTCTGATTGTCCATGACAGATAGGATGGAGGACAAGTGTTCGGTGCGATATTCCATGGCTCTTGACTCCCTCTCAATTAACAGCAGCGTCTTTCTTAACACTGAAATGATGGAAAGGAAACAAAACTTGAGTCTTTGCGCCCATGTTGTCTGTTATCAACCATGCGGATGAGGAACCTTACATGGAGATGTGCTTTCCATGCACCCTAGAAGCAGCTCACCGGTTTGCAGAACGTGCGAGGTTAAGTGCTGATGACTACTCAACTCTTGCTGAAATTTCTAAGAACAAAACGACCAGTCAATAGTGCCAAATTGATACTTTCAGTTTTAAATCACTGAAATCGTGGATGATACCTGATATTCAGCAAGAGACCTCTTCATGTCGTCTACCGTGGGTCTAGCCAACATGTCCATCTTATCAGAAACCTTGTAGAGCCATTGGATGTATTGCTCCAAGAGTGAACAAAACATCTGTAACAAAAGGCACACAACACACGCATACGCACACATAGTTTTATGTCTGACACAGTATTTGACTTGTTTGGCACACTGCCCACTGTTTATGTGATATGAAGAATCCACTAGTTTTCTTCTTTTAATGACCGTTCAGCCTGTCAACATTCATCATGTTGACTAAGTAAACCAGTAAATATCATTGGCAGTATCATTGAACATACAACTAAATAATAATTACAAAAACAAAAAAACTATCTCTATGAAAGAGGGATTGGGCCATGGGCCAAGGAGGAACCCATTAGACTAAGTCTAGTGAGATTGTGCAACTGTGAAGAAATTGAAAATTATTGCAATTACTTCCATTAAGATCTACACAGCAATAGTGTGACATAGGGGTGGGCGATATGACGATATTAGATCGTTAAGCAGTTTAACGTGTTCACGATCTCATAAAGCCAAAAGATCGTTTGATCGTCTACATGGCGCATTCTATACAGGTGAGCTCTATGGCGGCACAAAGCCGCTGACGCGTATACCCGACCAACCAATCACAGCACGCACAGTGCATGGAACGTGACACTCCCCACCTCCCTGTTTGTTTGTATAGCGGTAAGTCACCACGAAGCAGAGTTGCCCGAAAAGAAACTCCACATCCACAGTGTCCATTTGGTTTGGCTTTTCCTCGGAGGAGAAGGCGCAATTCAGTTATTTGCAAAGTTTGCAGGGACTCGGTTCAGACGTCAGCGCCGACAGCCAAAGCCAACGTAGGTCAGCCAGAGGCAGCCGCTAGCTCCAAGCTAACGCAACCCACGGTAACACAGTCATTTAACAAGGGCACTCCATATGAACAAACAAGCAAGCCCCGGCCCCGGCCTCCCTGTGTGGAGTTTGCATGTTCTCCCCGTGCCTGCGTGGGTTTTCTCCGGGTACTCCGGTTTCCTCCCACACTCCAATAACATGCTTGGCAGGTTAATTGGACACTCTAAATTGCCCTGGGTGTGATTGTGAGTGTGGATGTTTGTTTGTCTCTGTGTGCCCTGCGATTGGGTGACAACCAATTCAGGGTGTCCCCCGCCTACTGCCCGAAGACGGCTGGGATAGGCTCCAGCACGGCCACGACCCTTGTGAGGATAAGCGGTATAGATAATGGATGGATGGATGGATTTTTTTTCATGGCAATAACAAAAAAAACCTAAAATGGTTAAGGGAAATGTATCAGAGTAATAGGATACATTTTACTGTACATGGGAAATGTACAGAAAAATGTAAAACAGAAAAATATATAAATGATTAAGTACAGACATGAAAATTCTACATAGGCAAAGTAATAAAGTAGGTACAGTGGAAAGTATTTGTACTACATTACATTACAAGACTGCTGTTTGCTCACATGAAAAATGTTATTTATCAGACGGTAACAACCAATCACTGCTCACCTGTTTTCTGAAGCTGAGCCTTGATTGGTTGTTACCCGAGTAGTTGTGATGTCATTTTCAGTCGACAGCAAGTGGCAAAATGGCCGCCCCATGAGATGGACAAAAACGGGTGGATTTCACTCATATTCCACAAACGTAATATTAATAAGAATGCTGTGTTTAGACTTGTGGGGCTACAAAGAACATAATATTGTAAAGAACATTTTGGGGGGGGTCTCCAGAGCCAGGCCACTCTAAGCGGTCTCTACTTTAGCACTTACGCGTATATGTTGCATCAGAGAGCAGTTTTGGTCCTGGGCCTCCAGGATGCCCTTTTGAGGGTCTTTCAGGTGGATGCCACAAAGCTGCTCCACCAAAGTCTCAACCTCCTTGAGACTGTCCTGAGTCAGTCCTGCACCAACAGACTCTATCCATGAACTGGGACTTCTCACTGCCTCAGAGTTACCATGGTCAGCTGATGATGAAAAGGAAAAAGCACTCACTACCTAAGAACTTGCTTTTGCACCTCAACCCCAACATGACACACTTGTATAGTGAGGGTAGAGGTAGAAATAGAAAGAGAAACCTGGACGATTAAAATCACTTTTGTTCAATGATATGAGTACCTGATTTACCCGCACTCCACTGATTTATGTTCATGTTTGCTCTTCCATCCTCTTTTTTGCCTTCCTGCTGTTTGGCACCTGCCTCTTTAGCCAGTTCTTTCTCTGGCTGTGATCGAGTCAGGAGATTACAGGCAGTGTCCACACATTCACACTTGGCTGTGAGCGGGCGGTTCAGCCTGGCTGTCACCTCCTTTACCTACAATAAGATAAAACAGCTCTAGTCATACAGCTGAACCATATCAATAATTCATCCGTCTTCTACTCTGCTTATCCTAACTCGGGGTACGGATGAGCTGGAGCCTATCTCACCTGACTTTGGACAAGTGGTAATGTACACCCGGGACTGGTTGTCAGCCAATCGCAGGGCACATACCTTTCACACTGACGTTCATATTTGTGGACAATACAACATTTTCAATAATCGAAGGTTTTGGGAATGTGAGAGGCGGGTGCAGTACCTGGAGAAAGCCCAAAACCTGCAACCTTTAAAAGTTTGACAAACACTGACCTGTTTAGTGAGGAGTTGCACCTCTTCCAGGTGATCAGGCAGAGGCCAGAACTCCTTGTCAAAGTCCCCACCTGCAGATTGGGACTGAGGAAGAACACTTGTTGCATGGATAAAAGTGATGGACGAGGACGGTTGTGCATACTGATGATGGTGCTGACTTCGACCCTGGTGACACTTCACAACGTCTTTATCCATAGCTAAGTCTACACTGTCCAAAAACAACTCTTCTGAGAGTGATCTGGAGACAAGCACAGAAGAGTCCACACAGGTGGAATTGAGTTTCTGCTCCATTCTGTCCCACGCTTTTGTCTGAATGGTGTTGCTCAGGTTTAAATCCCACCCAGACAGGCTGGTGGTACAAATGTTATCCAGTTCAATACCAGAATCCTGTAAGTTCAGGTCTTGCTGTTGGTGAGAGTCACCCAGAAAACCAGTGCTGGCCCACTTGCTGTCCATCTGCCCAGGCCTTAGAGGGTAAGTGTAGTCCAGCAAAGCTTGGTACTCCTCGTTTGGATCCCAGGATGCAGTGTGCCTATTTGTGGATGTGGGCAAAGACTTTGGGATAGCACAGTCCCAATAGTTTGCTTCATGATATGACATACTCTGTCTTCTTGACTGCTCTGTTAAAGAGGAGTCATTTGGTTTTTTAAGATCTGTTTTTTGGTCTTTTTTGGAATAAGAGAAGCGTGGGGTAGGGGTACAGGTAGGGTACAGACCAGTGGATGTTACTTTCAGCCTCACAGGACGGTCTTCTTTCTGGAACAGAATGTTGCTGGAAAGGCCACACTGAATTGATTTACTTCTGGTCAAAGTGGTTCCAACAAAAGGTTCTTCATGTTGTAACCTAGTGCTGACATCTTGGACACCCAACAGTGAGCCACACATTTCTGGAGAGGCTGAATGAGAGGTGACATCATTGGGAGTGAAATGATTGCTCAGCGAGTTAAGGTCTTCCCCTAACTTGGTCAGCAAATTAATCTTGGCGGAATGCTGACTTTCATCTTTTCCGCTGGTATTGACATGCATCTCCTGTGAAATATCAAAAATGTGTTTTAAAATAAAATCATATTTCAGGTAGAGGTGGGTCCTCGGTTGACAACGGTACTGACACATGAGGTTGCGAGATTACGGCAGCAAACTAGTCTAGAACTAGAATCCTGTTTTAACCCATTAAGGCCGGGAGCACATAACCGCGTTTCTACCACTAGAGCCGGAAGCGATGTTGCGTCTTTCTACCCTTAAAGCCGGGAGAGTGTATATGTCATTTTCTATTTATTATTTAATTCTCGGTCTTTTAGCCAATTAAATGCATCAGAATATACACATGATGGTGTCATGAGCACGATGAGGATGTTCTGGAATTCTTTCGAGTCATAATAGCGGACGCCGTTGATCGCGGGAGCTCTGAAATGAGTAACGGCTGTGATATAGAAAATGCTATTATGGACTTTGAACCAGTAGAACGTGATGTATGGTTAAGATATATGTAGACAATGACTATTTCGATGTCTTTGTATCAGAATAGAGGATGGTAATTACCACTTGATTTTTTAAAGGGATGGTTGGGGATGGCCCACTTGTCACTTGTTCACTTGTTAGTGAAAACATGATGGCCATGTTACCTACCATGTTTTCACTAAGTTCATTTTGTATATTTTTTGTCAGGAAAATGAAAAGAGTCACTGGAGGGACCGATTACAAACCCTCCATTGGTATTCATTGTACTTTCATTGATTATAACGTCCAAAAACGGTGATCAGTTGGCACCAAAATTTATGTGGACATCCCTACTAATGCCCACTTCAACATATCAAAAGGATTAACCTCTCTGTGGCTGATTTATACGAGAATGAGGAAATGTGAGCAGAGCTACATTTATGCTGGGACGGGCGCACATTGCTTCTTTGCTTAAAAAGATAAAACACTGCTTCTTTGCTGATCACGTTCAGACGAGCGAGGCATTAAACACCCGTCAGGATATTCACAGAGACTGAAGTGGGAATGAGTAGACATGCACATTTATTTGGATGAGTAATGGCCCCAGTTTTTCGACCTACAACACGCCGTCCAATTTGGAACGTAACAGCCGAAGTGGTACGTTCCAATATTTTAGTACTGATGTCATTTTTACATGCAAACCTATTACACCTATTTCATAGGTGTTGAATTTCTGGGAAAACTTTAGGTTTTCAAGGCTAATTCCAAAGACGACCTTAGGTTTTGGGGATTTGTTGAGCCAGGCGCTTTAGGCTTTGATGGGTTAAAAAAGAAGTCAACCCTCCAAAAAATTAATATTGTGTTTGTGCAACATGAGTTAAGCAGCAAAATCCACTAATTTTTAGCCATCCCGAGGGCGGCCATTTTGTCACTTCTGTCGACTGAAAATTACATCACACTACTACTACTACTACTACTCAGGGCTCAGCTAACGACCAATCAAGGCTCAGATTCAGAAAACAGTTGAGCCGTGATTGTTCCTTACCTGAGACATCTGTGATGTCATATTCAGTCGACAGACGTGACAAAATGGCCGTCCCCGGAGATGGCTAAAAACGGGTGGATTTAGTTGCTTAACTCATATTCCATTGATGAAATATTATCAGAATGCCATGTTTAGACTAGTTTGCCTGCATAGAACATATTCTTGTATAGAACGTTTTTTGGATTGACTTCCACTTTAAGATCTACGTTTATTTACAGGTATATGTGTTGATTTCTAAGCATGATGTCTTTTTCAGACTAATTTATCTAATCACAGATTGCAAATTATATGTTTTGTTCTTCATTTACTGTAACCACGTCAGCAGTATTTTGACCTTCATTCTCAAAGCACATCCACTACAACAGCTTGCTTGTTCACTTTGCCCTTGCTACGAGATGTGCTATTGACCTGACACTCGACACAGAAGTTCTCATGGCAAACCTTGCGATAGGAATGTTGCCTGCCGATAAAACTTTGCCTTCCAACAGCTGAATTTTCTTTTCCTTTTCTTTTCCTTTTTCTTTTCCCATTTTCTTCCGGGGTCTCGTGACATGCCTGGTGCCGCTGTCTATCTAGCCTGGTGAAAATAGGAGTTGGCTCGTAGTTGAAGCCTTGAATTTTTATTTTGAAATTAAGACCTATAAAGACTTGTTGTCTACAGTTTGCAGATGACTATTTAACATGAATTAAACCATGATAATTATTAACATCTCCCCAAATATATTGTACAGTAGAAGGTATGCACATCGATGCAGTACCATTAAATATCCAACTACTGTATGTGAATAAGGTAAATAAGACATGAGGCTTACAAACGTGGTCTCGTATTCAGTATGTGATGATGTCAATGCATCTGAGTGTCATTTTAAAGACATTACATAAATACTTAACTTGCCTTCTGCTGATGCGTCTTCTTTAAAATAGATGATTGTTCGAGGGAGAAAAGAGGCTTTCTCATCACATATTGCCTGTCAGTCAGATACCTGGAAGTGGGCGCCATGGTAACACTTTTATGGGCCTGTTCTTTTTCCCATTCTGTTGCTCTTTTGTCACTCGCAATGTCTGTTGCATGCGATCTCATACTGTATCCAACACATGTATCTGAAGCATACAACTTCCATGGCCGGCTGCATTCGGCGGTGTCCATTGGATAAAATATCATCTATCAAGCTCCTGTCAATGAAATGAATATTGAAAAAAAAAAGACATTATTTACAATCATAAAATAGAAGTGTTAGAAAATGTGTTTTTATAATTATATTATATTAAGGCAATTATAGATGCCTTGAGATACTGTTGTTAGGCACAAAGGGGCGTGACTAAAGATGCAGAAATGATGCAGTACCATGAAGTACACAACTATCAATATCAATAGTCATTTTGTGGGGTCTTGCATGAAAATTTACTTTGGATGTTGCTGTTTTGTCAAAAGGTACAAAGGGTTGCAGGATTTTATATTTTGTATCTATGATCAAACATCTTTTAATGCTTTCATTGTGTGCATCTGTGACTTTTTTGTTTTTGTTTTCATTTCTTAATTTCTAATTTTTGTGTGGTTCATTTTGGCCTCATCAAACAACAATTAGCATAGTCCATCAGTCATGGACCGGTCCATCAGTCCATCACTGACAGGCGCCCATTTGCTGACGATTGAAAAATGACAGGACACTTTTAAAAAATGACAGTCTAGGCGCTGACGGAAGGGGATTTTCGGCCATTTTCCTGAGGTTTTTTTTGGCGGACTGACGGACCGATTGACGAACCAGCGGACATCTGACGATTACAATTCGATTCGGCTTGAAAAATGATGGATTGACGAATGACGGACCAACAAAATTTTATAAAATGCCCACCTCTGCATAACCGCTTTGTGGTTTGGTAGCCTCTCTTTTCTCACCTCGCTTCCAACGCATGTTGTATATAATAATAACTGTATGTTATTTGAGAGTTATTTGCAACAGTGATGAGCTACGTTTAAGAGGCTATGTTGCAAGATGAATACGTGTTAGTGGATTAAAAGATAAACAGAATGCCATGTGGATTTTACATATTTACAATTTATTTGTCCTTTCATACTCTCTAGTTTGTGTTAAAATAGGCTGACAATTCTGTGGTCGCTCTCATACCACTTCGACAACTGGGGGTAATTTTAAGGGAAGTGAACTAACGGGATCATACAATAGTGCCATTTGTTTTTTGGCTGGGGCTTCTTGAGTTCCGTATACGGTATGTCACGAAGCAGTAGTCAGTTTGGTACGTTGCGAAGAACCATAGCAACATCCGGCGGCAGGAATTAAACTACCTGTACGAAAACAGCAGCAGTTGCACTGCACATAATGTGGAAACAGTAAAATGAAATCGAACCAAAAGATGCGCCAAACTCGAAATAACGTCAGTCTTGCGACAATGAAAAACAAGACTTAACTAAGACTAAACCCGCATGAAGAATTCAACATTTTCTCTATATTGCACATTTTATCGCTGTATAAATTGTGCAAAATACACAAACAGTTGAAACAAAAATGCTGTTTGACGTGTCATTATCAAAAATCTGACATACATACAGACCATGCATAAGTGGACTGTTTTGATGCTAGACGTCGTGAGTGTAATCAGTCAATGAATGAAAAGTTTGTTCAACCAGGTCCCCTTGCTAAAGACGGACAAAGACGTAGAATACGTCGACCAGTTTCTTACCTCGATTGTCTAAGTATCTTGGCACAGAATGTCCATTTGTAGTGACCATCCGCCTCATTATTGTGCTAGCCTCCTTCCCCCAAGCGTGTTGCGTTCCAGTACCACTGTGACAGTGCTGAACTGACAACACCACTAAACATGTTCATTGCTTTCGCTATATCCGCCGAATAATGAAGTACAGTAGAAAACATGTATGTTACCAGTGTTAATAAACTATTTAGCTGTTTTAGCCTTTTGTACTGTGTGGTACTGTGTGTGGTACGTACTTTGCATGCAATATGGAGATATTATCACAGGTAACTGTGATATAAAAGAAATTACTACTACTCTCGAGGCGTATTTCCAATTGTTGTTACTGAAATTGAAATTACTGTCGTATAACGCCATTTCCAAATGTAACTGTCTCCATATTGTACTTCGTTCCCTACCGCAGGCAACACTTTTCCGGATTCCGAGTATCATTTAAAGTATCTGAATACGAGACGACTGTGTGATTGGTGTAGCGAAGGATGCGAGATGAATAGAGCCATAG
Source organism: Filicampus tigris (assembly GCF_054856515.1). Classification (NCBI taxonomy): domain Eukaryota; kingdom Metazoa; phylum Chordata; class Actinopteri; order Syngnathiformes; family Syngnathidae; genus Filicampus; species Filicampus tigris. Next base: position 2,650,659 of record NC_141227.1, on the reverse strand, counting down.
ATGCCTCATTTAGTGCTATGATGTCGTACGTCACCGCCATATTAAATGTGGCACAGTGGCTTTGTGGTGTATGATAAAAATGATTTTTGAATGGCTTTATTGTGGGCATTGCTAAGGCACACCTGATCCATAATCATGCTGTTTAATCAATCACACCCGTGAGGTGGATGGTTATCTCGGCAAAGGAGAAGTGCTTACTAACACAGACTTAGACTGATACGTGAACAATATTTAGAGATATAGTTATAGAGATTCTTAGATTCTTCGAGTTCAGTTCATGAAAAAAAAGAGCACTAAAACAAAAGTGTTGCCTTTTGTTCAGTGTTCAGATAAGGACATACATTTATATCAGAAGTCAATATGGATGGTGTATAAAAAAACACCAATAACAAAATGCCTGTTTTGTTTCACAGCAACACATTAAAGTGGAAGTCAACCCCAAATAAATGCTTAAACAAGAAAATGTTCTATGCAGGCCCACGAGGGGAAACATGGCATTCTGTGATTAATGATGTGTTTCAGTAAAATCCACCCGTTATTGTCCATCACAGGAGGTGGCCATTTTGCCACTTGCTGTCGACTGAAAATGACATCACAGTTGCTCAGGGCTCAGATAACGACCAATCATGGATCAGCTTCAGAAAACAGGTGAACCGTGATTGGTTGTTACCTCAGCCCTGAGCAACTGTGATGTCATTTTCAGTCAATAGAAGTGACAAAATGGCCGCCCCGAGACGTCTAAAAACAAGTGGATTTTGCTGCTCAACTCATATTCCACAAATGCAATATTAATCAGAATGTCATGTTTAGACTAGTGAAGGCACATAGAACATATTATTGCAATGAATTTTTTGGGGTTGACTTCTACTTTAAGCATTTCCATTGAAAAGTTCAGACGGCAAAACAGTTTCTGCCACAAGGATGCCATCTGACTTAAAAATAAACTGTCATTACATGTGTGATGTATAATGTATTTAGTAATTCAGTGCTTGTAATTTTCAATGTTGAAATGGCATCAAATGTTCTTACTTTTCAAAAAAAGCTCTTATTTTCAGCGTCAATTCAGTTTTGAGTTTTAACAAATTTCCTATGTTGCCACTGTGCGTTTACATGTCGACCCGAAGTTAAGATAAGATAAGATAAGATAAGATAAGTGGGGAAATTTTCATTGTTACAGTAGCAAAGATATAGGTCACACAGGGGCGGCGGCATAATGTGGCCATTAATGTATAACATTGACGGCAAACATCCATCCATCCATCCATTATCTGTACCGCTTCTCCTCACAAGGGTCGCGGGGTGTGCTGGAGCCTATCCCAGCTATCTTTGGGCAGTAGGCGGGGGACACCCTGAATTGGTTGCCAGCCAATCGCAGGGCACACAGAGACAAACATCCGCACTCACAATCACACCTAGGGGCAATTTAGAGTATCCAATCAACTTACCATGCATGTTTTTGGAATGTGGGAGGAAACCGGAGTGCCCGGAGAAAACCCACGCAGGCACGGGGAGAACATGCAAACTCCACACAGGGAGGCCGGAGCCGGGATCGAACCCACGACCTCTGAACTGTGAGGCGGACGTGCTAACCAGTCGGTCACCGTGCCGCCATGACGGCAAACATTTATAATCAAACCTATGTAGATATACGCAGTAACGTGTATATACACATGTGTATACACACCAACCTACATCTACATAAAAAATATGAGGAACACTCATTTCGGCCTGTACATAGTACAGAGGAAAAAATACTCTAAGTAAGTGACAGTGCTGCAGTGCTGTAGTGAAATGTAAGGAACAGCATTGGATAAAAATAAAACTAGACTAACAGTAGTGGGGAATGTTGAGTATTGCACGGTATTACAGTAGTGGGGAATATTGGGTATTGCACGATATGAGCTCAGGTGCAGGACTGCACAATTGCACTAATGACCGCCAGTTTGTAGAGACTACACAATGTTCTTGTTAAAGAGTCTGACAGCAGCAGGCAAGAAGGAACGGCGGAATCTCTCCTTTGCACAGCGAGGGTGTAACAGTCTGTCACTGAAGGTGCTGTGGAGTGCTGTTAGGGTGCCCTGGAGGGGGTGGTCCGGGTTGCCCAGCATTGATGACAGCTTGGCCAACATCCTCCTGTCCCCCACCGAGTCCACAGAGTCCAGGGAGCAGCCCAGGACAGAGCCGGCCCTCTTGACCAGTTTGTCCAGCCGCTTCTTGTCCCGGGCCGAGACGCCGCCTGCCCAGGTGACCACTCCCTGGAAGATGACCGATGCAACCACCGAGTCATAACATGCAACCTTACACTGTATGTGCAAGTGTTGCATGCATCAAGTCCATAAAATAAATAAATATGGAAATAAATAATACATCCCAAACAAACACAGGTAAACAAATATGTAATAGACTTCAACTGTGCCTATCTTGAAAATAGTAAATGTGAGTGTTGTCTGTAATCAGGCTTTATTGTATTTCATACATTAACAATTATTCCCCACATTGTAGACATAGCAGATGAACAACATCCACATGTATATGTTCCAGGTGCATTCTGTACAACTTAGGCAGTGAACTAGAAGTCCACACAGCGACCCTTCCTCTCCCAGTCTCCATAGCGGGTGGGCTCTGGACCCCGGGGACCTCCCTTTTCCTTGGTCACAGGATTCACATCTTTAGGAAACCCTTGGGGATAAGAAAATATTCAGTCTGATACATTTGTATTAGCCTCACTTAACTGTGCGTGGTGTCATGCTATCTTGGGTGGTGACATATTCATTTAATTTTTATTTTTCACCTTCAACAGAGATGCATAGATTATCGTATGGGTCATTCCATGTCAATTCACACAAAATTCCAGAACTTCACCAGTGACAACTCTTCAAATTGCCTATTGTCTATTCTATTGATGTCAAATGAGAGAATCCGAAGTTTGAATCTCCTAGCTCAAGCGGGTTTCAAGGCCCTTCAGAGCGTGAGTGCGACGCCCACTTTATGGATCCAGGAATTGCACACTCAGGCCGGTTTGCAACAACAGGGTTTAACTTTAAAACTAGATTAAATCATGGATTAAGTTTAAATTCTGTTGCACCAAACTTTAAACCCAGTATAAAATAAGACATCTTAAATTTAAACGTCTCTTTACACCTCAGTTTAATTTGTACCCTTAAACCAAGTTTACATGTAATTCTGTTGCAGCAGTGCTTTAAACTCCCATTCAAACTGTGATTGAGAATTAATTTTAAACTGACAGTGCAATGGTTTAATTTAAACAGTGACTACATTTTTTAGGTTACAGAGCCAATATAATGAAGTTTCTCGAAGAAAGTTGACTGACAGCCTCAATAATCTTGAATTTTTGGTGAGATACCGGTTTATTAAACAGTTTTGGAGCTTACTAGGAAGACTGGCTCAATTGTCACACATGGCATTGACAGAAATGCAGCTGTACTACCAATGCTACACAACTGTGGCTTTTGTTTTTAAGTATTTCCGGCAACCTTTAATTTAGAGACATCTATTTTCTCTTTCACTCTGGTAGGTCTGTTGTAACTGTCAGGCAGGTTCTGACAAACAGCATCTTTCTTTTTTACTGTGCTGTTGTCTGTTTTCTTGTCGTCTATTTGCTACATTATTCGGTCATCAAATTGTTGTCAAAGGAGGAAAAGGTCAAGCTTCTTTGCCGAGCCATTATAACGTAGCCAATCAAGTTAACAAGTAACGTTAGGCTAGCTAGGAACCATGTAAGCCCATAGTTCATTGAACAGTGAAAGTCCACGAGTGTGCGCACGTGACGAATGGTGCTCACCTCTAAGGGCTCTAAAGTTTGATGGCGAAAAGAAAAATTGTTTGCAAATGTCTGGCAAAACATCTTTGCAACCTTGAAAGAACCCTGAGTTAAAAACATGAGCTACGTGCGCACACACACGCGGACCTCCAGAGGTGGCCATTCCGTCAGATTGATGGACCAGTCCGTCACTGATGGATGCTCGTTTTGCTGACGAGGGACGGAAACGCGGCGCCTGTCTCGCATGCAACGACTAATTAATGCGCTAAAAGGTAAAAAAGCAGCTTTGAAAACGGGACGAAAAAAAGGTTTTACAGAGAACTTCTTGTGAGTCAAGTTTTTATTTTTGTAAAGAGTTGGGAAGGGTTAGGACTAGGTTGTAAAACTGTATTTTGAAGCCCCCACACTCCATGTCAGAAAGTGGCAGTAATGCACCAAAAGTTGTTTGCCAACAGCTAAAAGACAGAAGGAGGAGATGATGATGGCGAAGAAGGCAACAACGTCGGAGAAAAAGCCTTAATTTATTGTCATGGCAACTTTATTTCGGTTTGCCCAAGGACAAGGAAGCATTTTAATCCACCAGGATTGTACACTTGGCAACAATGCAACACGGGGTTCTGGTTAAGGTAAGCAAAATATTCATGTAAAACTTTTAAGACTTAAAGTGGGAGCAGTCTCTCACTTAACAGTTGAATAGATTGGCAAAGAAATGTAGGCTATATGAAATGTCAAATGTATGCAAGTATAAAGCTCTTTGAGCAGAAACTGACAGTCAAGCGTAAAGCTATTGGCCGGGTGCGGATTATAAAAACGTAAACAATATTTTTCGCTCACGATGAACTCCCACGCGAGGCAAACCCTCCCGCTCTTGACACAGTATCGTAAAATACATATATTGTCAACCCTTGCACTTGTACTTATAAGAAGATTAAGGCAGCAAACGTGCGTGTAAAATTGTTTATCCACATTTGTCACTTCCTGTTACTGCCCCATGCGCCGATTTGCTACCTAACAGCCAATCAGAGTAACCAAATGTCCCGACTGACGACGCAGATTCAACATGCTCAAACGTCCACCAGACACTTCCTGACTGGGGTCCGATGTTACGACGGTGTTCGCTACATCAATCAGACGGCGCAAGAAACACCGATGCTTCCGACGTCGGATTGGTGTATCTGGGCCTTTAAACATCTATCCATCCATAGGTAGCAACAAATTGCATCAAATTAAACTGCACTAATTAACTAACCATCAGAGGGTGTTGGAACTGCACAAATGGAAAACAACTTGGGGCTTTTAAACAGATTTGCTGCTATTATCATGACATGACAACGACGATACATTGCGGCAATTTTAATATTGCAACATCACGATATTGCTGATATTGTGACATCCCTACTAAACTGAGATTCATTTCAAATGCTGCAACAGAGCTCTGCTTCATTTTAAAAACAGAATAACTAATTTTAAGAGTGGTTTTATTCATCTCTGATTAGAGCTAATATTAGATTAAATTAAACCTTATTGGTGCAACCCAGCCTTAGTGTGCAATTCCTGGATCCCAAAAGTGGGCGTGGCACTCAAACCTTGACCGGCCATAACTCGTAAACGTTTAATTTAGGAGGCTCAAACTTCGCATTCTTTCATTTGACATCATAAGGCACTAATAGAATACACATCAGGAAAAAGGAAGAGGTGTCACTGGAAAGGGTGAGTGACTTTTTGTAGAATGGCCCGTATGCAAGTTTATTGTTATGTCATTTATTGTGGAATTCAGTCAACAAGGAAGTGTGGGCAGTAGATTGAATGGAAGCATAGATAATTTATTGTTATGTCGTTTATTGTGAAAATAGATAGATAGATAGATAGATAGATAGATAGATAGATAGATAGATAGATAGATAGATAGATAGATAGATAGATTTTATTGGAAATATTTAATTTACTGTAGAAACCCCCTTGCAAATTTCATTTCTGTTTGTTTTCTTTTAATATTATTATTTTTTTATGTTATATTTTGAATTGCATTGGTATAGTTCTTATGCTCAATCGATGTGAAGCGATGTTATTTGTTGATATGAGTGCCTATTTGTTTGTATATATAACTGTTTAATAAAAAAAAGATAGACAGACAGATAGATAGATATGTACACTTTAGAAAAGATATGGATGTACAGTACTCTTTTCTCCATCTCCCACCAAAAAACATTCTTACTTTCCAGAACATCCTTGGTTTTCTCCTCGTCCTTGTCAAACCGTCCCTGGGGAGTTACAGCTTTTTTCAGAGGTTCTCGATCTTTTACTGCACCACTGGCGAACCGGAACCATCCTGAGTGTGACCCAAAATAAGACGCGTTATTCATGATAAATCTAAAGCAATTTTGATTTAACTGTCTTAAAGATCGCGCACAGTAGACATGTAATCGCAGAGTCGAAGGCAAAAACTGTAGTATGCAGCTGACATCCAAGCTTAAGGTTAAACCATCGCAGTTTATATTGATAATATAACGCTTTACTTGAATGGTATTTGCAATGAAAAAACAGTCACTCACCTAACAATGGAGATTCTGAGATGAGGCTCTTTGAAAATAAATATTTGCAGTTGGAAACACAAAACAACAGGCGAGACATCTGTGAAACCGTCCGACAGTTACGCTTCAGCGTTTTTCTTCCTGTGTCCGGACAATTACGCAATTGTTGTTGTTGTAACACTTTGTCGCAGAAATGTACGTCATCATTTTGCGACGAAAGATTACGGCATTATTGTAGTGCATTATATCACCACAAGAAGACGACAAAGCTCTTCCTTAGCTCCTCATATTTAAATGGGCCTAATGCCTTTTTTTATTAGTTGACGTAACGTAAACTTCGAACGCGCTGCAGATTTACATTGAAACAATATTCTCTATTTAAATATAAGTATTTCCTATAATTGTGCTCAGTATAACTGTATATTTGGTAACTTTAATCAACAACATAATAAGTTAGTAAAGAAAAAATATATAATAATCATAATAATAATAACAACAATAATAATAATAATAATAATAATAATAATAATAATAATAATAATAATAATAATAATAATAATAATAAAGAATAATTATTAAATACAATGGTCTGGAATAATATTTTAACGTAACTACAGGCCTGTCGTATGGAAGCCCATTCCCGCCAGTAAAAAAAAAATCTTTGGAAGAAGCCCATTCCCATTGCAGAAGCCCTATTTCCGCCAGTGGATTTTTTTTTTTTTTTTTTTGCAGAAGCCCCTTTCCACACCAGTGGAGAAGAAAAGGGTAGGGGGCATGGGGGTTCTCAATTGTATTATGTCCGCTAATAATGTTTGATAGACGGCATCTGAAGAGACCGTAGGTACCCACCTAGTGCGTGCAACCCTTTGCTTCAACGTAATGGGCTATATCACATAAAGGCCTATAAAACCACAACTCACACCATTTTAACACACGTTGTCAAACACGAGTACCAGTATACAATAATACCTTCATAAAGTCTTCTTTTGCATGCCCTTTGAGTGCGACTTTCTGTAGCTCAAACGGCGATTGCCTGTGGATGGGGCTTGCACGTGAAAGTTTTTTTGTTTTTATTTTCAAATATTTATTTATTTATTTATTTATTTACCAACAGGACTAACAAAAAAATCCAATGGCGGAAACAGGCTTCTGGCGGGGAATGGGCTTCTTCCAAAGAATTGTTTTTGTTTTTACTGGCTGGAATGGGCTTCCGTACCTATCGTCATGATAAATAAATTCATGCTTGTATTTTCAAACAATCACTTAAGTGATTAAGTAAAAATAATACTACGTTAAATAGGAACTTAATATTTTTAAAACTATTTTATTTGGTGACCTGCAAAAGTAGCCTTCTACTGCTGTCGGTTTTTAAATTAATCAATAGAAACCCTGTGCTGTATATATATTATATTAAGATAATTAATACATGTGATTTGAGTCTTTTTAAGTTCTGCTTATTTCCTCATTGTTGTTTGTTTCACTGAGCATAAACTATAAATATAAAATACATCGTGCTCCACTTAAAAATGTTGGCACTGAGGAAAAGGTTAATAATGATTTGAGTTTCAGAGTGGTGTATTTCTCTCATCTTGTCTTATCTTTATCAGCTCCTATGACCCCCCTCTCTCGCTAATATGCGCGAGTGTGCGTGTGTGTGTGTGTGTGTCTGTGTGAGAGAGAGAGAGAGATAGATAGATAGAGAGAGAGAGAGAGAGAGAGAGAGAGAGAGAGAGAGACAGAGACAGAGACAGAGACAGAGACAGAGACAGAGACAGAGACAGAGACAGAGACAGAGAGACAGAGAGAGGAATTCCAAGATTTTTCGCTCTTAAAGGGAGGGTAAATTCTTCTTTCACCTTGAGGAAAGCGGTCCTGGCGAATGTCTCATTACACACAGACACTACTCACAAATAAATCTCTTTCCATAAATTGCAATATTCCATTGAGATTTTGAACCATAGCACACATTTTACTGCAACTACATCTTAAATATCAAATTCCATTCCTTGTTAAAATATATACGAAATTGATACAATTTCTATTAAACAGTTGGACTGAACTGTTCAAGCAAGTGGCGCGTTCGTTTTGTCGGGCCAGAACTGCATGGTAAAACAAACAAACAAACAAACAAACAAACAAACTCGCATTTCTGTATGGGCAAACATAGTGACTGGCGCGTTTGTGCTTTCCAAAGCAACCTACATATTAAAATCGTTTAAAAAATCCTCTGCAAGGTGAAAGGCATTAAATATTGTTACATACATCATGTGTTTATACTTCGGGAGGTGGCTGAACCCCCAACCAAAAAAGAAACAAAAACAAAAAAAAACGTTTGTGTGTGTTTTGTTACTGTTGTAGTACGGCTGTTAAGACTTTCTTTTTGTCAGAAATTCGGGATTACTGACAACAATGGATTTGCAGTCAAGTACAAAACAAAATAAAACATACCTCAGCGACGAGGTTTTGCTAGCAAATGCAGTAGCACAGCAGAGCGTGATTCGGGCTTTATCAAGTTTAGTGAATTGGACGGATTTACAAGTGATGGCAAATGTTCACAAAAAATGTGAATCCACTGCATGTCACATTAAATAAAATACTGTCATGTGGTATATTTTCACGATATGGGCGTCTATCTTATTCACAAGATTCTTATTGGCCTGTCGGCCCATGTAAATACTAAAATAGCCATCATCAACAATAATCTTTTGTTGAACAAGTCTTAAATTGGCATATATTCAAAGGTGCTCTCTATTTTACATTGGTGTCCAATGGTACAACAGATAAAAAGCTGTTCATGAGACTTGAAGTCCATTATAGCAACGCCTTTCAAAAGTGATTAGGCCTATTATTACTTTTTTTTTTTTTTTTAATGACCGATAGATCACTGGGGCTTATTGTGCAGGGCACCCCATCCAGAGGCACACTCAGTCAGAGAAAAGTGGAAAGAAAAATAGACAGGAGAGGATTGGTTTCCAGCAAGACAGTCTGCATGTCACTGGGCTCATGCAGAAACATTCGCCTGTTACTCGCAGGCCGATACGCTGCTGATGTTGGCGGTGTTCTCGGTCCAAGGTTGCAGGTTCTGCAGGGCGAACAAAGAGCTATTTTGCAGACACAGCGGGTCTGGTGTCACCGGCTGGTTGATGGACTTCTGGAAAGCCTCCTGCTGCAGTTGCAGGAGAATCCGATTGGCTTGCTGTCTCTCCGCCTCTCTTTCCTCCGCCGTCTGCCGCCTGCACAACACGCCAGTGCACACAACAAGGATAATAATAATAATAATAATAATAATAATAATAATAATAATAATAATAATAATATCAACAATAATAATAGTAATAATAACAATAATAATAATAATAATAATGTATTTATTTGCAAGTATACAGTATTTGTCATCTTTAAAAATGCACAGCATTATGTGTAATTTGACATGGCTTAAGTCTTAATTCTTCTACTTTTCCTGCATTGCTGGATGTGCTTAAAATAATGGATTTATCGACACATATAGTAATAACAATAAAATAAAAAATGTTACAATTCTTATGAGTATTGTTAGAATGCTGTACATCAAAAAAACGTTGGACATTTTTAATCTGATTGGTTTTATATATTCTTTTCAAATCGTATCATTCCAATTATAAATACTGGGATTTTGAAAGGTGTTTAATCATGTTGGGGATTATAGGTTGCTTTAAAAAATAATGTCAAATTCGATTAAGGTTTTGATTTGCGTTGGTTTCTTGGTTTAAGTGTGCGACTTCCTCTCTATTTTTGATAAACGGATTTGGATTTGTCTTCCCATTAAAATTAGAGAACAATTCACACTTTGATTGTGTTTGGAAATATTTAAAGATGGTGCTTTTTTGCAAACTACGGGAGATTAAAAGCTAAAAACTGTTTATCAATTTGGGCAATTAAAATATGATTTGCCAAATTTTGTCTGATTTGAACGAAATGTGTTCTTCCCAAACGGGAGCATCGTGATACCAGCTGTAGTATCGGATTTGATCCAGGCGTTGTCGTGCATTTAGCGTGCTTTTGGATCGTATTACAAATTGAGTCAGAAAAATTTCACAATGGATTAATTATGTGATGGCTCTTCACTCATCATTGATCATGCAGGTTAGAAATGCTTTGGCGATTGTTGTTGTCTGGATATTTATAAAAACGTGTTGAATTGGCAGACACAAAATGTATCAAAAAGCTGAGCCCCAGAGAAGTTCCATAAATTGACACACACAGACACACACACACACAGACACACACACGAAAATAAAACAAAAACGTCGATTGGCATTAAAACTTAAAGGTAACTCACATGTGAACCTAACTTTTCCAGCACTTAAAGTTTCACTATTTCCCATGCATGAAACAAAAATGCTGGCAGAGACAAATGCCCTATACCTCCATTTGGTGCGTCTGTTTTGGAACCAGGTTTTGACCTGAGCGTCGGTCATTTTGAGGGCTTTGGCAAGAGTGGCCCGCTCGGCAGACGCCAGGTACTTCTGACGGTGGAAGCGCTTCTCCAGCTCGCAGATTTGCAGTCGCGTGAAAGACGTCCGCGGCTTCTTTTTCTTCGGCGGCGTCCGGTTCTGATAGGGGTGTCCTAACCGACGTGTTACAGTGAGCGGTGACAGAGACACTGGACGGACCGGAACAACAGGAACAAAACAAGAACACACGTTGAAATATAATACAGTATCGGAATTATCACATTATATTGTATTCATTATACCACAAACTTGCACACAGAGCAACATATAACACAGCTAATAAAGCTTAGTTTTAAGTGGCGCGTTCAGAAAGATATTAATTTTTCAACATATTAATTACCGTGCTTAATGGTTGTATTTTATCATTCAATGTATATTTTTTTCCAATCGGGTTATCATTTTTTTATACGGTAGTCGTCAATTCAGGAAATAAAACTATATGTAGCCGACACAACAATGTATACATATATTTTCTGTAAATGAATTATTATGCACTGTATCACATTTATTTTTTATTGACAAGTCTTTCATAAAACAGCATTTTTTGCATGCATGCATTCTTCCATTTTTCAACAATTATTAATTTCCTTTCACATTGAAATTTCATTGAGTGGACTTGGTGTCAACATTGCGCTATTCTATTCTATTCTATTCCTTCCTACCTGTGAACCTGTCTTTTGTGTACCGTCTGTTGCTCTCCATCCAAGGGAAGGTAAGGGCGCTGATGTTGTTGATGCTCCCGGTTACCGGCGGCATGCAAGAGTTATTCCCGCCGCTCACCGGTCTGTGCGCAGGCACGCGGATGACCCCGGCGGGATTAGGCCCACTCACATTGACCCCCACGTTCATGTGATAAGACCCGCCAAGAGAAACGCTGTTGCAATTATATCCGCCGTTCCCGCACGCGAAACCATTGCTGGCGTTACAGTTGTAAACCGGGTGTCCGTAATCCGGTTCGTGCATCCTCGTGCTCAGCATGCAACTCTGCTCCACGGTGCTGAGAATCTGGTCTATTCCGAAACTGATGGACTCCTGCGCGTGCGTGTGTTGCTGCAGATGTGCCCCCACTAGTCCCATGTGATCCATGGCCTGCACGCATCGGCGCGGTGGACACGCGTTGATCCAACCGAATTCCAAAAGTGAGCCCCGGCCTTCCTCTCCAGCCGTTATCAAGTGAGAGCGGGCGCACGTGTGTGCAACATCCAGACAGGCGTCTGCATGGGACATCAACGCCCCCACCCCCACCCCCACCCCCTTATCCTCTCCCCCGAGGAGCTGCTTGAAGACATCAATCAATATGGCCAAAATGTGTTGTTGTTTTTTCCACAACCAATTTCTCTTCGAACAGCAATGTGTGGAACTACGCTGTTCGAGAAGTACAAACAACAACACAACTCAATTTACATGTTATGAAACACGTTTACCAACCGAGACACGTTACATTTATGAAACTAAAATAACATAACTACATTCATCCTCCTCCTCATTATAGAATATTAACAGGTGAGGTGGTGCCTATACAGATAAACAATTCACACCTATGAACAATTTAGAATATTTTCATTAAACCAAACATGAATGTCTTGGAATGTTGGGTTAATACAACCATTTTCTAAATCACTTCTCATTTTTAGGATCACAGGAAGCTGGAGCCTATCCCAACTGATATCACGTCAAAGGCAGACTAAACGGTCGCCAGATTTATCCGTATAGACAACCGTTAATTCATATATTCTAAGGAGACACTGTAGTGACTAAACTTCACATCATCATCAAAAAAAAAGAGTAAAAAAGTAAAAAAAATAAAAATTTGATACCAATTCGGACAGATTTGATTTGTAAACAGGTGTGAAGATGGTGAATGTGTTCAGGTTCCCTACGAAGCTGAAAATCAGACAGTATTGACATGAGGTTGGAATGTCTTTTAACTTATTATTATTATTCTAAGATATGTCTGAATTGATCTACCGGGAACAAATCCAACAATATGAATCCCCGCGAAATGAGTGATGTTTATGAGATCATTCTATTCAGCAGTTTCTATTAATAATTTATGTTCAGAGGGGTGGCATTGATATGAACACTCATATGATTTTTATTTGTTACTGACAGGGTAAAGTTGTGTTGCATGCTCGAATGTCTTTGTTTTATGGATTCTTTGCAGCGATGAAACCAACCAAGGGTGTAACAATACACATATATTACTAAGTGTTGTATTAATATTAATGAGTACAGCATATGCAATGATGAATTGTACCTTTGGATTCAATGGATATTTGTTGGAATAAAAATAATGGCTGTTTAATCACAGTTCATAAAAACACTAGTATTATTTGTAAAGTGGAGAGGTGCCAATAACTTCAAAAAATAAACACACTAACTCCACAACTTTATGTGAAAAATAAAGTGACCCATTGATCTTCTCTTCCGCTCATAGCCACTGGGGCTTAATTACTTAACACAGGATATTAATATTTCATCTGTTTTAAATGGTCCTCATTGGTCAAGTGAACACCATCAAATTTTAATGCTAGCATTGCTACGGCTCAGACCATAATGATGATAAGGGAGGGCAGTTGCAAAAACATTGAAATACTATGCAGGAGTGGGTTGCTTTTTAAAGGCCCATTATACTCACCCATGAGAGTGGATTGCACAATGCCACATAGTTTAATTGTGCAGGTAGGCCTACTGAATTTGTATCTTCATGTACATAATTTCTACAGCTTACCTCTCAGGGTTCTACTTTTGTAAACAGCGCACCTGCGCCGTGACATAAATGCTGGCATATCCTGATTGTTGTATCAGTGCAAGGCTCACCTCGCGGATGGATCGAAAAAAAAAAAAATGAAAAAGGATGTTATATCTCATTGGATGTTTTACGATACAAGATTCATCATGCAGACATTTTCATCTTTTGAAGAATTTTTTCAAAATCACAAAATTCTAGCCTTGCCAGCGCTGAGTGCAGCACTTTTGTTCTTCTGAAATTTATAATAACATTGCCAGATTTGCAGGTGATGAATTCACATCCAATGATCACACAATCAAATGCACTGTCGTAATATGTAGATAATTTGAACAGACAAACTTTGTAATATTTTTTCTTTTACAAGTTTACACTACCTCACCAACCAAGCTGATATTGTACCCGGCAATAAAAGTAACATACTGTAACTTTGAAACAAAACATAAAGGGTTGGGTTCCTCTTAGTATCCATCATTTATGCTTGCCTATCCACTGATCTTCTATATTTTGATTGATTCACTTATAACAGACAATTGTGATTTTAGGTCGTTTAATTACCTGACATGTTTCTCCCACCTTCATCAGAGTGTCACTGGTAGTTGTGACGCATCTTACAACTGAGCGTCACAACTACACCAGTGACACTCTGATGAAGGCGGTAGTAACACACCGAAACATGTCAGGTAATTAAACGACCTAAAATCACGATTGTCTGTTATAAATGAATCAATCAAAATATAGATAACAAGTAAGACAAAATGAACTTAATATAACCACTGATCTTCTGTTCTCATCTCTGCTCTACAGTAATTAATCCCAAAAGTTTTCAGTCAGGTTCTTCCATGTCAAACTCATCCAATTATGTTTCACAAAACATCAAAACCTCTTTTGTATTATTCTATTCGGATTGTGTAGGTTCAGTGTTTATTGACACCAAACTATTTCATTTTGGATGATTGTCCATTGTTATATTACATATTGTATTATTTGTATTGTATTGGTTTTGGCAACTCACAGCTATGTTAGCTGTCCACGGACAAACACTGGACCAGTTTAGTGTGTGTTAATGTGTCGACACATGTCGACATGGCTTCACCAGACTCCCTGTTGTTTGTATTGAAGCAATGTAGGTCCTCTGTTGTTTTTTTCTCTCTCTTTCTGAAGGAGTGTGGTGGGTTCTACCTGCAGAGTCCTTGACACTTGACCTCCAAATCTCTGGCGCCAGCTCTGTCAGCAACTCACTGCACTTTCCATTACCACTGACTACAATAGCAAGGTTTTTAACCTCTTGGAGCACTAAAATGCTCCTCTTCAGAGAAGAATGAAATGTCTTATTTAAAGGATTTGCACATTACAATTATCAATATATATACATATAGGTTCCGACATCGACTGTACAGGTAAATCGGGAGACCCGAGATTAAAGTTCTGCAAAATAAAACAAAAACTGAACTGACTTGACACTTGACACTAGTCAAGCAGTGTAAAATATACAATTTTGGGGATTTGGGTGGGAACACATACAAACATGGTTAGTGCACGCCCCTTTGAAATGGGAGGTCCGAGCTGTCAAGTAGGAAAAAAAGGACCCCGACCAAGTTCACCGACCATCTTCAATGTGAAGCCACTCGGCAATGGTAACCCCATGGAGACACGAGCCATGAATAATTTTTGAATAATGTTTGCCGGAAGTCAAAATGTGTTGTGATGAACCAGAACAACAATTTATTGGAATCAGCCATTGGATGTTAGGCAAGCCCCCTCTCTGTCCACTTTTAAAACCCGTTTGAAGACACATTTCTATTCTCTGGTTTTTGATCTGACCTGAGACGGGCAAATTTTTCGTCTGTTTTCCGGTGTCTATTGTATATAGTGTTTTATGTTAATTTATTGATTTCACTTGTTGTATTATGGCTATTTTGTTGTTTGTATGTGAAGTGCTTTGTTACAGCTCTAGCTGTAATGAAATGCGCGATACAAATAAAATTGTATTATATTGGATTGTATAAGATTAACCAGGTGAGGTAAATGGAAATATCAAGGATTTAAAAGTATCCAGAAAAGTGCTCCCACAGTTTTGAAACATTTTTATCAAACCAAATTTCCTGTAGGTGTGAATGTGAATGGTTGTCTAAGTGTTTGTTCTGTGATCTAAATCAGATGGGATAATCTTTTCCTCTTTTGTCTTTGTTTTTCTTTAATCACAGCTGACTTTGGGTGAGAGAAGAATATTACAGAAAAATATGACATATTTGTGAGATAGTTCAAATTGCAATTAATTACGATCAATTGTTTTTTAACATGTGATTAACTCGATTAACATTTTTAATTGTTTGATAGCCCTAATATAATAAATATAATATATATTTATATAAAAAAAAATATATGTTAGTGATGTCAATCAAATTACATTTTTTTAACTAATTAATCGCAAAATCTTCCATATTTAAACGCGATTAATCGCATTTTTCAACTACAATTTTTACAAAGCTTGGAACCGATATTCACTTCAATAAAATCTTGGAATTAATATGGAAAAAAAACAAAAGTATATTTTGATTCAAAGACTGTTCTAATAGCTTTCTTTTATCCTGGAATGCGATTCTTTTCCAGCTTTTGATCCGACGTGAGACTGAAGGTTTTGTGCTGTTTTACGGTGTCTATTGTACATAGTATTTTGTGTTTTAATTTATTGCCTTCACTTGTTATATTATTGCTGTTTTGTTGTTGTAATGTAAAGTGCTTTGTTACAGCTGTAGCTGTTATGAAAATGCGCAATAAAAATAAAGTTGTATTGTACTGTATTGCATTGTATAAAACACAACAGTTGAACAATACATCAAATACATACAACTAATATGGTATTCAATTTGGCTTTTCAAAGCGTGCAAATTATTTTGGATTTCTCCAATGAGCCGTTGAGCAACTTTTTCAAGTAAAACTACGTAAAAGTCCGTCTTTGCAACTCTCTGGCTCCGCAGTGAGCAGAGGTCAAGGAAATAGATGAAATTGAGTTAACTGACTTCATTTTTTTTAGTGCATGTAGCATCGTTTTTTAATTAATCTCCATAGTTAATGCTTTAAATTTGACAGCCCTAATTATATATATATATATATATATATATATATATATATATATATATATATATATATATATATATATATATACATATATATATATATATATATATATAATATATATATATATAGGGATGTGCGCGACTAGTCGTTAAACTGTTTAACCGTCTACGATTTATTAAATTAAAGTTTAGTATTTTACAAGTCGGTTAAACGCTGCATTAAGAATCACGCATCTTGTTCCTCACGCCTCGGCCTCTGTGAACAAGCTGATCACCAAGAAAGAGAATTGCTCCCCTCCTTCCCGCCCACACATATTAAGGGGCGGGGACAGTAAGTTTGGGGAAGAGAAGTAAATTCTGAAAATGTCGAACCTACCACGAAAAACAACGGCACCGTTTGGCAGTATTTTGATGCAGCAGATGACAACAAGGTCGTCTGGAGGCTTTGTAAGCATAAACTCGCTTACAACCACTCTCCTGGAGCGATGAGAAACCACATCCAAAGTAAATCTCGATGTGAACCTTGCAGGTCGATGGTGGCGGGGCCAGGCAGACGAGCATGAGAGCATTTATTCCAGCCAGGCGCTGCTATGCTCACCACACAGCAAAGATTACCCAACTAATTTGTGAAATGACGCAATATGCTGCTGCTTTCTTTTGTTGAGGGCAAACGGTTCAAAAAATGAATGCTGTATATCGAGCCTGAGTAGGCTATGTGGTGCCAAGTTGCAAAACAATAACGCCCCAACTCGAGAGTAGCCATAACCAAATGAAAGAGTATAACATATGTGGACGAAGGACATCTCCGTAGCTGTGTGCTTCATGCGCCTTGGAGGAAAGACACACAGCTGCTCTCCTGCGGAGTGTGATGGGTACGTCGGCACTAGAAAATAAAGCCGTCGCCTGTGTGCATGATAATGTACCCAAAATATGGCGAATGAGACCCTGCTGGACTGGGAGTCGGTACCATTACTCATTACATTATTCATAATAAATGCCATGCATTGCATTGGCAAATGTATCAGAAATGTATTTCTCCTTCAATTGTTCACTTTTATTCAATCACTTGTTGTCACATCAATAGAATTTAAATTAAAAAACTGTCCTGAATGTTTGGGATAAAATAGCCCCTACTGTAAATACACAAAACATTTGCATTTTAAACTTTGAATTCAATATGTATTAAATTTCAAGTTTAATTGCTTATAGATTAGTCGCAAATCAAATTTGAGCCTAGTCGGCGGGCAAATTAGTCGAAATTCCCATCCCTAATATATATATATATATATATATATATATATATATATATATATATATATATATATATATATATATATATATATATACATATACATATATCCATCCATCCATCCATTATCTGTGCCGCTTATCCTCACAAGGGTCGTGGGGCGTGCTGGAGCCTATCCCAGCTGTCTTTGGGCAGTAGGCGGGGGACACCCTGAATTGGTTGCCAGCCAATCGCAGGGCACACAGAGACAAACATCCGCACTCACAATCACACCTA